>NC_087280.1:24282083-24634156 GCF_015220805.1 Pogoniulus pusillus
GCTTTGTGCTGAGCATTTTGAACCAAGTGAGAGCTGTAACTACAGCCAAGCTCAGAGACAAAGCCTGCTGCGTCCTGCTGCCTGCACTGCTGCATTGCCAGCAGAGAATTTTACAACAGAGCAAGGCACGAGGTGGTCTGAAGAAGCCAGCCAGGAGCGACTGCTCCACAGAGAGGCTCTGACCTACTCCCCACTCCTGGAGCACACAAGCATAGATCTCTTCAAAGGACTTTAAGGCAGACAAGTGCAGCTCAGAGGGCAGGATGCTAGGAGCAGGAAGCAGTTCAGAGGTTTGGGACAGAACACATGAAAGGATCTCTTTAGTGCTTCCATAGACAACCTCCCTCTGGTCTGCTATGTGGGAGGTCAGGAGAAGGTCCTCTCCCAGGAAAGCTGACCTCGGCCCCTCTACAGCAGTTGCCTCCCCTTCTGCCTCTCCCTTTTGCATGGGCTCTGCCAGAGGCATTGCTCAATCCCTGGAAGCCCTGCAGCATCTGCCTGAGCAGTGAGTCTTACTCCCACAGCGAAGGTGCAGGAAGTGGATGGAAATAAAACAGGGCCAATGAAGGCCAAGGTCAAGTGGAGATGCATTCCTGCCCAGCAGCAGGCAGGAGCAAGCTGGGCCTAGGGCTGCTCCCACAATGAGCTACTGTTTTCTGGAGCAAACACTGGCGGAGGAGGCAGGAAACCAGAGCTCAGAGCGAGCAAGGAAGCAGCACTGAGAGAGCAAGAGGCCAAAACGGTGCAACTTTTGGTGTGCTAGGGTGAAAAGAAGAGGTCAGAATGAGTCCCCTTCATTGCAGGGACAGATCCTCCCTTCAGCCTGTGCGGCAGAAAGGAGAACTTGTGCTTCCCCTCGGCAGTGACTGGGAAAGGCTTCTCATCCTCCAGCGTGCAAGGCTGCCCTTAGGGCGGACATCTGCACCCTGCAGGCCAGCGCCAAGGGTTCCTCTGTCAGGAACGGGGTGTGGCTGCCGCGGGGGATGCCAACCAGAGAGGATGCTGAGCATGGATGGGAGCTTCAGACCTGCTGCTCTGCAGCTGCCCAAGGCGTGGGGACGCTCTGCAGTAGGAACTTCACTTCTGAATCAAGGAAAGGACGGGGCACTGGTCAAACCCCTGGGGAGCAGGAGAGTTGCTTCTTGCCTTCAGTGCAGGCTGCAGGCATTTCCAGAAGAGACTTTGCACTCAAAGGCTAAGTGCTGAGCTAAACACAGTGGTTATTGAGTGGATTGCTGTGGGCTGCCTTGTTCTGCAGACAGAGGAGCTGAGAGTCTCTGCTGGCCCTAAAATCTGGATGGGCCATTTGAAGGGGATGCTATAAAAAGGACATCCCAATAAATAATTACTTAGGGTGGTAGAAACAAAGGCTTTTGTGGATTCCTTGGTGGCCAGGAGGCAGTTGAGGCTGTTTAACATATTACTTAAGTGCCAGTGGGAGCAGTCTGACGTCCATCGATATGCCTGGAGAGGCTCCTCCGGCTTCAGCGGCTCCTTGGCCAGGCCATGGAGCTGGCGCAAGGGCTGGAGGCAGGAGGGGGCAGCTCGGTGCCACCCTCCCGTGGGAAGCACCACTGCAGCTGAGCTCATCCTTCAGGTCTTAACTCTGGCTGGAAGGTTATTGTGACCTCCCAGCAGGAAGCCTTGGAGGGCAGGAGCTGGGTGTGAGCCAGCAGCCAGCAGCGAGGCAGATTGCGCAGCAGCGCAGCGGTGCCAGCTCCCTCTGCACAGCCTGCCGCTGCCCTCTGCCTCCTGCAGCGCTCTGGGGGAGCTGACACCTTCCCAGCAGCTCACACAAACAAATATGTCTCCAGCCCTGCCAAGCCTGCTGGTGAGCTGAGGTCGAGGAACTCTTGCAAAGCAGACAGGTGGTTACCTGCCAGGCCTACTGCTGCCTTCACCTGCCAGACCGGGAGGAACTGGTGCCTGAAGAACTGGAGGCAGGGGCTGAGCACAGGGGCACAGGAGCTGCACTGCCTCCATCTGCACTGCCTCCATCTGCACTGCCTCCATCTGCACTGCCTCCATCTGCACTGCCTCCATCTGCACTGCCTCCCAGCACTCTGCGAGACACTCCCTCCCTCCGGCTCTGAATTAAAAGCAGACTTAGACTTTGGACCTAAAGTGAGTTGCAGCAATGCTTTGGTGCAAGTTGACTTCAGACAGAGAGCTTGTCTGTTCTATCATCTGTCCTTTGCTAGAGGGCAGGGACCCATCCAGAGGGACCTGGACAGGCTGCAGAGCTGTGTCCAGGCCAACCTCATGGCATTCAACAAGGCCAAGTATAAGATCCTGCACCTGGGTGAGTGCAATCCCAGGCACAGCTCCAGGCTGGGTGGGGAATGGCTGAGAGCAGCCCTGAGCAACAGGACCTGGGGGTCTGGGGTGATGAGAAGCTCCACAGGAGCCTGCAGTGTGAGTGCAGCCCAGACACAACTCTGTGCTGGCTGCAGCAAGAGCAGTGTGGGCACAGGGCAAGGGAGGGGATTCTGCCCCTTGGCTCTGCTCTCCTCACACCCCACCTGCAGTCCTGGGGGCAGTTCTGGAGCCCCCAACACAAGCAGGACATGGAAGTGTTGGAGCCAGCGCAGAGGAGGCCACCAAGATGCTGAGAGGGCTGCAGCAGCTCTGCTGTGAGCACAGGCTGAGAGAGTTGGGGCTGTGCAGCCTGGAGAGGAGAAGGCTTCCAGGAGACCTTGGAGTGGCCTTGCAGTGTCTGAAGGGAGCTACAGGAAGGCTGTGGAGGGACTACTGACAAGGTCTGGTAATGAGAGGAGGAGGAGGAATAGGTCTGAAGTGGCAGAGGGGAGACCGAAACTGGATGCTAGGAAAGGTTTCTTTGCAGTGAGGGTGGTGAGACACTGGCACAGGCTGCCCAGGGACGCTGTGGATCTTTGATCCCATTCTGTGCTTCTGTGCTCCACAACCTCCCTGCAGGTGTTCAGGGCCAGGCTGGATGAGGCCTTGAGCAACCTGTTCTAGTGGGAGGTGTCCCTGCCTGTGGCAGGAGGTTTGAACTGGCTGATCCTTGAGGTCCCTTCCAACCTAAGCCATTCTATGGTTCCGTGTTCTGAGAAGCATTTGGAACCTTGCCCCTTTTGCCCAAGGCTAAAGATGCCTTCCAAAAGGCCCCACCTGAGAAGGCTCACTGCAGGCTCATTTATAGAAATCCTGGTCAATAATTGGATTGTTCTGGATCTGCTCCACTTGGCTAAACAAGCTTACATAGCAAGCTGCTTCTCTCAGAGGGATTAGCCTGTGACCACTCCAGTCATCAGTGCTTTTGTTCAGCATCTCAAAAGTCCACTTTGCAAACACTCAAGCATGCAATGTGCCAGCAAAAGCCAGTTGCTCCCACACCCACTGGAAAGAAATTCATCGTAGCAGAGGGAAACTCATTAACTCATTTAGATTAATTGTCACAAAAATATATATCTTCTCCATCTCATTTCCCCCAGGGATCAGGTCTCGGCCTCATCCTGTTCAATACCTTTATTGATGATCTGGATCAAGGGATTGAGTCCAGCAGCAGTAAGTTTGCAGATGGCACCAGGCTAGCATCAACTGTGGAGCTATTGGAGGGTAGGAGAGCCCTGCAGAGGGACCTGGCCAGGCTGGATGGGTGGGCAGAGGCCAAGAGGATAGGATTGAACAAGGCCAAGTGCAGGGTTCTGCACTTTGCCCACCACAAGCCCAAGCAGCACTGCAGGCTGGGGCCAGAGTGGCTGAGAACAGCCAGGCAGAGAGGGAACTGGGGGTGCTGGGAGAGAAGAGCTGAAGAGGAGGCAGCAGTGTGCCCAGGTGGGCAGCAGAGCCAATGGCATCCTGGGCTGGCTCAGGAGCAGTGTGGGCAGCAGCACAAGGGAGGTTCTTCTGCACCTGTGCTCAGCACTGCTCAGCCCACCCCTGGAGTGCTGTGTCCAGTTCTGGGCTCCTCCATTGCAGAGAGATGTTGAGGTGCTGGAAGGTGTTGAGAGAAGGGCAGCAAGGCTGGGGAGGGGCCTGGAGCACAGCCCTGTGAGGAGAGGCTGAGGGAGCTGGGGGTGTGCAGCCTGCAGCAGAGGAGGCTCAGGGCAGAGCTCATTGCTGTCTGCAGCTGCCTGCAGGGAGGCTGTAGCCAGGTGGGGTTGGGCTCTGCTGCCAGGCAGCCAGCACCAGAACAAGGGGACAGCCTCAAGCTGTGCCAGGGCAGGTCTAGGCTGGATGTTAGGAGGAAGTTCCTGGCAGAGAGAGTGATTGGCATTGGAATGGGCTGCCCAGGGAGGTGGTGGAGTGGCTGTGGCTGGAGGTGTTGCAGCTAAGTCTGGCTGGGGCACTTAGTGCCATGGTCTGGTTGGTTGGGCAGGGCTGGGTGCTAGGTTGGGCTGGCTGAGCCTGGAGCTCTCTTCCAACCTGGCTGATTCTATGGTTCTATGACAGTTACTTCTGTCTCTGCCAGTGCAGTGTGTGTGTCAATCTCTTCTGCCTAGCACTGCTGTCAAGAGCACTGCCTTGCAGGGTCTGGCATGTTCTCCAGTCAGCACATCTGCTCTGGGTGGATATTATTCAACAGACTGAGGGTTTTCTTTTCTGGTGGTTGCTTTATTTTGAGTGGACCTGTGCCAAAATCTGTTTAGCTGAACATGAAGTTTTCCCACTGTCAATCATTCATGGGTGTCCACTGCCAGCTCAAAGATGCACCCTTCCAGGCAGAGCCTGCCTGCACACTGCCCACAGAAGGCAGCTTCAGCAGTATTGGTACTCTGCTGAGGTTCCAGAGGAAGTGCAAATATGGAGTGCCTGATAAAAATAGCAATCTGCTAAGTGCTATTTCGTGGTGCAGAAAGGTTGGGGGTCTGTCTCTAGCCTAGAAGAGAGCCCAGTGTGACACCCAGGCTGTGACAGAAGTGGGGACATGGCAGTTCCCTGGGCTGTCCTGCCATTCCCCTCGAGCTCTCCCAGCTCCTGGTTGAACACTTCAGGGAGCACACAGGCTCGGGGAGGGTAACCTCTTGTACTCCCAGGGTAGGACTATGCTCTGGGCTTTAGATTTTCTCTTTCTCCTAAAAGCAAAGCCCAAAGAGAATCCACTCTTGCTCTTGGCACACTGGCAAATGTAAGCTCATTTCTCTGCCACAAGGCACAGTGGGGAAGGGCTCTGTTCTGTACCATTTAATGTTGTCTGGCTGCTTAAGGAACCTCTGCTGAGGAAGGTATGGTCCTGCTCCAGTTAAAGTGAAAATTGTTTCCTGTTACCTCTCAGTGCAAGAGGCTCACCAGGAAAGGAGTGGGGGCTCTTGAGAGCAGATAAAATGCCAGGCTGGGCGAAGGATTTCTGGTGCCTTCTTGTTCTGAAGGCACAAATGTGCCCAGGCTTTGCAACAAGGGCTGTGAAGACAAGGTTTCTTAGTGCTCTAACAGGAACCCCTGGGCCAGCCCCTTTGCTCTCAGTGAGACAAGCACTTTGCTTTGAGTCAATCACTCTGGGAGCCCTCAGAGGCAGAGCATGGAAGAGCCGTGGGGTGCTACAGCACCACACCGGGGAAGGCAAAGCAAAAGCCCCGAGCCCAGGGCTGCTGCAGTTTGGACTGCTCCGTTGGGTGCACATTGCTCTAGAAGGGCTGCAGCTGAAAGAAAATGCTGCAGTGGAGTTTGGACAAAGCTCTAGTGGAAAAATCTTCCCCACGTGGAGTTAACAGCGTGGAGAGGGAGCCAGAAAGTTTGCAAGAAATAGTGACCGTTGCAGTAACACAGGGCAGGTTTTCTCTCCTAGGCCTTGCCCTCAACATGAGCTCCTCCTGCAGCATCCACCAGCTTCAGGGCTTCCAGCTCTGGAGCTGAGCCTGTGCACAAGGGAAAAGCACCACTGCTGCTGTGAGAGAGGACCAGACCCTGCCCACCTGTTCATTTCTACAGGGGTGTGATGAGCATCGCTTGTGAGTGAGGAAGATGTTCTTGCCCTGGCAAGCAAACTGGGCTGAAATACCTTTCCATTAGGGCTGTGCTACACAGGGAAGAGACTTTGGCCCCTGTGAGGAGCTGGGCACCGTTTCTGCAGCACTGTGATGCCAGGCAGGCTGGGAGAGGGCAGTGTGTGCAGTCCTGGATGCCTCTGGCTCGAGGAGACATCTCTTGCATCCATGGTTCACCTGCTTAATTTGGAGGGAGTTGTTGAAGGGGAGGGCAGGGAAGATGGGAGGTCTGGGGAGAGGCTCTGGGGGAGCCAGACAAGGTAAATGTGCCAGCCACTGAAGGGAAGAGGAGATGAAAGGGAAGAGAAGAGTGGAGAACAAAGCAGAGACATCAAGGAATGATGGGGAGGGGAAAGAGGACATGATGGTGCTAAAATTAGATGGGGAATGGGGACAGGGAGAGCTGATCTCTGGTGCTCTCCCTTTAGATGAATTTCCCACCGAGGCTGCTGTCAAACCTGTCCTGGGGAGGGCTTGAGAACTGGGGTCGGGATGGGAAAGCAAGGGACGAGGGGAGGCACTGCAGCCCTGCTGCAGCACCCCAAGCTGCTCAGAGGGCCTCTCCCTGGCCGTGAGAGGGGCCAGCCCTGCTGCCCATGGCTACTTTTTTACCCATGCCACGGAGCATTGCCCTCAGCCTGGGACACATGGCCCAGAGTCCTCTTGTGAAATCAGTGTCTTGTGTTTGAGGACTCTGCACAACAATTAACTGTTTCAAACCAATTTTTTGCAGGTGATCCCTAATTATATGCTACTAGTCACAGCCCACAACAAGCTAATGAAACCCCTGCCATCAATTAAAAGCAATTTCTGTGCACTGGGAAGAAGCAAGAGTGGCAAAAGGCTGTCACTAGACTTTCCTCTGGCTACAGCCTGGCTCTGGGGCATGGCTTCTCTCAGTCGCCCTAGATCTGAGAGATTTTGGGATGCACAAAATAGGCTGCATGCAACAGGGAGCAAAGGGCATGCCTTGAAAAGCATCCCTTCCACTGAAGCCTTCAGCTTTCAGGTCACTGCAAGTTCCCACCAGGCTTCTATAGGAGGCAGCTTCCTGTCAAAGATACGACCTGAGCCAGCCAGCAGGCCCCAGGACTGCTTGCCAGAGGAGCACTGGTTGATCCGTGAACACTTCAGCTGTGCAGTCCCTGTTCCTCCCAGGAGCTCAGGATTAAGTGATCAGGACTTCCTGTCAATCAAGGCATCGTTGAGCAGACTTCCTCTTTGGCAGCCTTTCTCATTAGTGTTTTTATTATGCTCTGTAATTTCTAGCTGGAATGGCTTTTGCTATGGGAGCCAGCTCTGGACATCTCTCTCAACCTGGATGAAGCAAGTGAGATCAGCTAGACCTGGACTAGTGGTAAGAAAGGCTTCCTACTTATTCTCTGGTGTTTGCAATTCTGGAGGGTGCAGAGAGCTCTGCTACCTGCTCTGCTGACCTGAAGGCAGGCTCTATAGGAAGTAATACAGGGCTGATGGCATCCAGCCATGCAGCCTGCAAGTAAATGGCTACTCACAGCGTAGACCAGTCTGATCATCACATGGAAACTGGGGCTCAAGGATGCTCCCTTGGTGCTGTTGATGGTGGTAAGAATGATGCAGTATAAAGAGGTTTTTCTCCCATTTCCAAAGCTGTATGTTTGTTTTTTTCCTTTGGCATTGGCTGCTGTGTGCATTAAGTGCATTTACAGATAAAATACGTACGCTGAATCACAGGCAGTACTCCTCAGAGCCTGCGGAAGGGTTTGCACACCAGCAGCTTTCAGACAACCCACCCTTCCTAACCCCCTGTTTCTCCCAGGAGAGCAGAGAGGTCTGTTCCCGAGGTTGTCAGAGTAGGTAAAGCACAGAGCTCTGTGTCAGTTTGTCTGTAGTGGTCTGAGGGCTGTGATGTGTTTGTGCAGACAGTGCTTTGAGCTGGTTCATCGATGGAAGAGAAGCTGATAGCCCACTTCCCAGGCAGCACTGGTGAGACGAGGAGCCAAGCCTTTGACACCTCACTGCCTTATCCACCCGGCAACACCTCCAGTGAAAACTCTCTGCAATACTTTCTGGGTGCTGTGGTGAGCTGACCACCAGCAAAGAAAGAAGCAATGCCCAGACTGGCAGTGAGCACACTCTGGTGCCTACCCAAGGTGAGGACCCCCGCTCACCGTGCAGCCCGTGAAGCGCCTCATGCCATCCCCACACCCCGCAAGGACTAGAGCCTGCCCGAGAGGAGGTAAGGTACCACTGGCTGGATTCTGGGGCAGCGGTGCAGCGGGAGCCCTGCGCAGCAGTGGCCTTGGCACCCTGAGGGCAGTGGATGAGCAGGGGAGTGGGCACTGGGGTGCGGTGTCCCCAGGCAACAAGAAGCTCCTCTTCACGCAGGGTACCCCCGTCCCTTGCATGCCTTCGCACCAAGGCACGGGTGCGCTGTCACCCGCCGCCCGGATTTGGGGTGCAGGGCTGGGGAAGCAGCGGGGCTGCCGGCGCGGATGCAGCCAGACCTCGCTGCCCACCCAGCAGCGCCCACGGCAGGGGCGCTCCAAGGGGCTCGGTGCCACCGGAACGTGGCGCCCGGCTGCCGCCCCCCGCAGCTGGCGGGGCTGGGAGAGCAGGCAGGACTGGCACCAGTAGCGATGATAATGATGATAAGCCTAAGATCTGAGAGCAGCTGAAGCGCGAATCGTCTCCCTTCCGCTGCGCAGGGTCCCTGCGGACTGCGAGCCCCGCGGGCCGGCCGCTGCCGCATCGGCCGGGGCAGCCCCTTCCCGCAGCTGCGGGAGCGGGGGGGCGGCGCAGGGAGGCTCGGCCTGTGCAGCCCCCTCCTCCCCCGCCTTCCTCTCTCCTCCTCCCTTCCCCTCCTCTCCCCTCCCATGCCAACCTGCTGCCGCCTTTGTCAGCGCAGCCCGGCGCTATGGCATCCTGCTGGGGCTTCAGGCTCGGGCTCTTTCTCCTCTTCCTCCTCCTGGCTGGGAAGCGGCTGCTGCAGCGGCAGAGACAGCCGTGACGGCCGCACTCCCCGCAAGAGGCAGGCGGAGGCCCCAGGTGAGCCCCAGGGGCGAGTAGGGGGCATGGATGTGCACAGGGGTGGGCTGGCAGAAAGGGGCACCGAGAACCAGCGCCCTCCGCTCCCCGGCCCCTAGCGATGCTTTAGAGAACGGAGGTTTCGGGGAGGAGGCTTCGGCACCGGGCCCTCCCTGCCCTGGGCTGAGGGCAGGTGGAGTAAGCGCAGGTAAAAGACGCCCCAGCCCTTGCGGTCCCCGCCAGGCGCCCCACGGTCCGCTGTCTTTGTCAGGCTCTCCGTTACAGGAGGTGGGGGCACGACAACTTAAAAAACCTTGAACTCTTATCTACGACTTTGGCAGCTCCACTGCGATCCTGCACAGCTGGATCTGCCCGTAGGCAGCTGGAGGGGAAGCAAATGGGTGACGCCGGCCTGGACCATAGGGGCCCCAAACT
Organism: Pogoniulus pusillus; assembly: GCF_015220805.1. Classification (NCBI taxonomy): domain Eukaryota; kingdom Metazoa; phylum Chordata; class Aves; order Piciformes; family Lybiidae; genus Pogoniulus; species Pogoniulus pusillus. Next base: position 24,291,476 of record NC_087280.1, read on the forward strand.
CCAAGCGGAGAGCCTGGAGGGATGGGGAGCACCAAGGATGGGGACTGGGGAAGCAGAGGCACACGAGTGTGGCAGCTGGTCTGTTGCAGTCAGGTCCGGGGTGGCAGTGGGCTGGTTGTAGGTTTGCCAGGGAAAATGCAGGCTGCCACGGAGAAATGAAATTGCCCACATCTGACCCTGCCAGACCTCTTTGTGTCTGCCTGCCAGCATTTGCAGGAGCGTCCCCTCGTGCGAAGGGTTTCGGGGATGAACGTGACTTGGGTGTGCTGTGCTATAACACACGGAGAGGACAGCACTTGCGTTTGCTTGCTTGGGCCAGTAGTTGGGAAAGGATAACCAGGAGCATCTGATGCAGTAATAATTCAAGTCATTTATTGCACGGTTTCGGAAGGGTCGCCCTCACTTTGCCAGATCGTACAAGAGATACCTTAACCTGGATTGCGTAACCGAGCGGTGCAAACAGCCAGCCTGGTGTCACTCTGCAAGGAAAATCAATGGCAAACCTTGTTTGACTCGAGCCCCGTGCGCTGCCTTTGCCCGCGAGTTCCCCCTTAATTTATGCACCGGGAGCCGTAAAACCCTGCTGAATTCGAGGGCGGGAGGGCTGAGCCTGAAGTGTTGTGCACCGTCCTTTGGCAACCGAGCTTGCCCCTCTCAAGGGGCTGCGTTTGTAACGCGTGGCTTTCCGAGGCTTCTCCGAACAAGATAAGAGCCAGAAAACAGCAACTTCCGCGGGCGATCGTCCCCACCGGACCCTTTCCCACCCCCCACCGAGAAGCGCAGATGAGAGAGCGGTGGGATGCCCGGGAGAGCGCAAAGCGTGCGGCGTTCCAGTGCGGAAGGGCGGCGAGCTGCTGGCCGGAGAGCTGGGTGCTCAAGCCCGGGGAGCTTCCAGGCTGCAGGCGCTTGGCCCCTTCGGCTCTGGAGGACTGAATGCAAATGACGGCAGCGAGGCAGGAAGCAGCGCGCAAATCCTGCCTGCTCCGGGTACCCGAACCCACCCCACTTCATACAGCCGAGGGCACCGTCCGGAGTCAGATGGTCGGGAGGACTTCTCCCTTCAATGAAAGGTGGAGATGCGATTGCTACCGCGCGGGCAGGGCTCCGGAATGTGCTTTTCTAGTTGCTTTTTAATGAGCAGTAGAAGGCAGGGGGGGAGGAAGACTAAAGGTGTGCAGAAATGGGCATTGTTTCCCGAGTGCCAGCTCGTGTGTGTGTGACAAAAGCCAGACAGAGCTCCAGGTGTCCCTTTGTTGGCCAGGATTTTTTTTGCCGTTTTGACAGGAAAATGGATTTGCGAGTACGGGAGCAAACCAAACCTGAATTCCATCTGGGTACGTTGCATGTTTCACGCCAGGCGTGCGCTGCCTGCCTTGTTTTATAGTGTCTGGCGTCGGCAAGACAGGCTGGGAGATTGATGAGCTCAAGTTAATAGTAAAGCAGCATATCTCAGGCTCTGTGTTAATGTTCTGCTGCCCTCGAGGAGCTGGCTCTTTCTGGGGGAATTTATGCAAGGCTCTCTGGCTCCGTCACCGCTGTATGGGTATGGATGGGGGTGCACTGTTAGGCACTGGGCGGGGGGGGGGGAAGAAAAACAAGGATGCTGCTGCCTCTGAGCTGGAGAGGGAGAATGATGGCTCCAGCAACCATGTCTCTGTATTAGCTGCACCTGCTGTGGATGTTGGGAGATGGGGAGAGCAAATGTCAGAGGCAGGAAGAATGGGGGAGGAAATGAAGGAGGAAATAAGAGTGGAAGATAAGGTGGTCTGTGTGCCGGTGGCCACGAGTCAGGCTCGCACAAAGCGCCTTGCCACTCAGCGGCTGCCCAGGGAGGTCGAGTGGTGGGACTCTCTTCAATCCTGTGCTGGGGTTTAGCTGCCCTCAGCATGCTGCCCTTAGCCTGTGCCCCAGCGGAAAGCAGACAGGGCAGCTGGGGAGCAGTACTGGTGAATTCGTAGGGTAGTAGTTGGGAGGTGAGAAATGTTCCCCAGCCCAGCACTGATCTGGGAGGTGGAGAGGAGGGAAAGTGCATTCTGGTTTTCCTGTAGGAAAACCAGCTACATGAAAGAGCACTCTGGTCTGGAGGACTACAGGGGCAAAGGTCTTATGGATGTCTGGCTCTTAAGGACAGCAGAAAACACAATGGCATCTTTCCCTGTGCAGCAGAAAGCACCACTAGGAACGGGGGCTCCAGCTGTAGTACCTTGGTCTTCTCATCCAAGTGCTGAGCTAGTGGGTTGGGAGAAGATGAGAGCTCAGTTCTGCTCCTGGTGCAGGGCAAGAAGACATTGATTTGTGGTAAGCCTGGAGCTCGTCTGCGTGCAAGGAGAGTCAGACGCCATCGACTGGCCGTGCAACATGATGCCATACTGGGAGGTAATTGTGCCACTGGAGCGGGGGACGTTGAATGTGGAAGCTGAGTCAAAGTGACCATCCTGGTGCTAATGCCACAAAGTCATTAAAGAGGAAATGTTAAGTGGTTCCTCTGGCCAGAGACTGTCTTGCTGAAGATAAGGCAGTCAGACCTTGTCCCTGTGCCTGATTAGCTCTGTGTTTCTAGAGAACAAAGTCAGGCGGGGGGTGGTTTGGAGGAGGCTGCTGTGGCTGCTGTTAGTGAAGGTAAGACACAAGGATGCTGGTGGAATTGAGGCCATCCAGGGAGGCCCTGTGCTGCTGCTCTTGCTGTGGGTGCTTTCATTTGCTTTGCTGCTTTTGACTGCTTCGTGACCCTGTTCCTCTTTTAAAGACCTTCCCGTGGCTATTTCAGAGCTTTGCATTTATGTGCCGTGTCCAGGTCTATTCTGGTCCTGCTTTGAGAGGCAGTGAATGAACGTGGACATAACAGCTGAGATGGTGCACGGCCAAGTGCTTGGCACCTGGGATGTGGCAGCTCTCAGGGTGACTTGCCAAGAAGCACCTGTCTCAGTCACAGGCTGTTAGGAGGCTTGACAAGAGACAGAGGAGCTTAAAGTGCCACTAAAACCCTTGGCACTGGAGTTTTATGTCCCTGACCCAGGAAAGGAGATTTGAAGGCACTTGCATATTATCCTTATGGGGTGATAGATCCTATTCTTCACAGCCTGAGTCTGTTGCCTCACTAGCAACATTTCTGATGCTCTGGCACAAGGGAGCTCTCATTTCTATGCCCAGGCTGAAGCCCAAAGGTGCCTTTCACAGTTACGGTGCACTCACACCAGGAAGCTGTTTGTGAACAGCCAGGAGGTGAAGAGGAAATGATTCCACCTTCTAGCTTACTTTTCCTCAAGGCCTACATCTGATTTTGCAACCTGCCTTTTCAATTTTCACCTCCTGTAAGTGATCCTCAGTTGAGCTGAACTGGCTGAATTCCCACCTCAGCAGGCTCAGCTCACTTCTGTCCACCCTCCTCGTACAGCCTGGGTCACCTCCCTGTGCTCTCACTGCCTGATGGGTGACCACCACCTCCCAGGCTTGGGTCTAGGAGCAGAGTGTCCCAGACTGAGCTAAACCAGGTCTAGCAGAGCTCCTCTGCTTGAGATCTGTGCCTCGGGGCTGCTGCCTTGTTGTTTGGGTATGCACTGGAGTCACCAAACCAAGGCTGCTTGCCAGTGATAAGTAAAAGCAATGTGAGATCTGGGGGTGTGCAGGACTCCCACTGAACCTGTCAGCACTCAGCACCTTTGAAAACCAGGCTGCACCTAAGCTGTACTGGGTTCAGAGGGTTCCGAAACCTGAACTGAGGTTAGAACCCCTAATGGGAGTGGTGAGCTAAGAATGGCTCAGTGCAAACCAGGATGACTGAAGAAACTGTATTTAAGATGTACATAGTGGGGTGAGAGAATGAAACCAGCAAGGCAGGGGACAGAATGGACTGGCAGTTTCCACAAATAGGGTGTTGCAGGCTGGCTGCTGGTGAGTTCCAGCAGGAGTGTGAGCGGGGAGGAAGCTGTCAGGATGGTGCAGAGCAAATATCAGGCTGTGAAAATGCATAGCCAGGTGAGGGGTTTGCGAGAAGCTGTGAAGTTCCAAATGGGAAGGGATAGCTGCTTCTGCTGGCACCCAGCCTGGAGGTGACAAAAAGCAACATTTGCACTCTTGCCCCAAATGACAGATTTGTAACACGCTGGAAATTGACTTGCAAGGCCTGTCCCCGGGCAGCTGGCAGAGTCCGAGCCCCACGGGTGACGTTTTCTCTGGTGGCAGGGGACCTTTCTTTGGTCAGCTGGTGACATTGTCAGAGAAATCCAAAGGCAGGCTGCTGGAGAGGCTGTGCCTCTGAGCATCACTGCTTGTGAAGAGCCTCCTCCAGCTCCTGGCATCGCTTCCTGCAGCCGAGCGCTGAGCAGTGCAAACCGTTTTGCTCTCTTGTCAGTTTGCAGAGGAGTTTAGCTGTGATGCGTGACAGAGGAGCTTTAAAAGCGAGCACACATGTGGTGGGGGTGTTGGAATGTCCCCGTGGCCGTTGGCTTCCGAGAGCAGTGTTTACAGGCGCAGGAGCGTTCACATTGCTGCTGCTCAACTTTCGACGGCAGGCAGCAGAACGCTGCTACTTAACCAGCAGGTCCGGCTGGAGACTTGCTTTGTATTCTTATGGGCCACCCGGCGGCTGCAGTTTGTCCCTCTGGAAGGTGCTGCCGTGGTGCTTGCTATGAGAGCTTCCGACAGTGGTGGCGATGAGCAGTGTGTCGTGTCAGGGCAGGATGAAGGCTACAAGAGAGGGAGCAGCAGGCTTCTGTTCTTGGATTAGTGCTCAGCATTCCTGAGGCTTTTGCCTGGAAGGTGACTTTCGAGATGAGAAGTCAGAACCCTTGCAGACCTGGCCCTTGTGCCATCCGTTTGGGTGGATGCTCTTCACTTGAGGCAGATGAAGAGACTAATTGCAGAGGTCACCTAAGGGTGAGAGTGAGGGAAGGCAGAAGTCGTCTCCCTGGGGGGAAGGGAAGGAAGTGCTTTTGTCATTCCTCTCAGTGAGAATAACAAAGTGAGCAAGCACAGGAATTGGCAGACTGCACCATCCCGTGCTCTGTCTCTCCTGGTAGCCAACAGCAGAGACACCAGCAAGGATATTCACAGCAGGCAGATGAAAAATAATCTCCCCCCCCCGGCCCCATCACCATCCTTTCTTAATCCAGAACAGCCAGAAGGTATTTTCAGCTCTGGAAGGTCAGGGGTTTGTTTGCTAGTGTTAGCTGTGCTTTTTCAGCTGCTCCTGTTATCCACATCACCCTCCAGCCTTTGCTACCCACCTCTGCACTATGGCTTTGGGCTGCTGAATGGAGCTGCACTCCCTGGGTTTCTCTGGGAACACATCACTAAAGAGGAAGGATGTTCTCTGTCCTTGATACTCCTCAGTCCTCAGATCCACCCTGATTGGCAGCCAGCCTCCAGCATCTGCTGGATTGCTTTCAAGCCTCAGTGGGATTTTATTTTGGATGTTGTTGTTTAACTCTTTCTGCTCTTGTGCTGTGTAGGCTCAGATTTCCTTTTTGCATGGGACCAGACAGCTTTTTCACTCCTGAATCAGACTTAGGAAACAGTGCCACGGTGCCCAGAGGAGGTTGTCAGAGCAGAGGAGGAAAGAATGTTTTAAGATGAGCAAGACAGCAATGATGTGCTCAGATAGCTTCTGAAGTGGTTTTGGAAGTTTGTTGTCAGCAAATGTTCCTGAGAGCCGTTTGCAGCCAGATATGAGAGCCTGGGCTTGCCGTGGTGTGCTGGGTCACAGCTGGGTAGGCCAGGGCTGGAATTCCTGCCAGTTTGACACATCTGCACCTGCCGCCCCTCGTGAGTTGGGAAGGAGTTCTGTGAAAGCCCTGAGCAAGCAGGCTGGGCTCATCTGCCCCTCCAAAGCTGCTGCTGTCTGTTCACTGGCTCACTTCAGTAGACGCTGACATAAACGAGCCTCCTTGGATGAGATCCTGATTCCATTTACGTATCGATCCCATTGGTGCTGAGGTTACAGCCTGGAGTTGGGGAGCGTGAGGATGGGTTGTACAAACAAGCCCTCAGCTGCATGGCTGGAGAGTCAGGTCCCATCTGTGGCTGAAGCACGAGGTCCTGAACATTACCTGAGGGAGCCTGACCATCTCCTTTGTTTGCTGTTATGTGTTGCTGCAGGAGTGAGGACAGCTTCCAGGCTAAACAGCAAGACACGCCCAGGCCATGGAGTCCAACCAGGAATCCTCACTCTTCCTGGTGAAGATCTTGGAGGAGCTGGACATGAAGCAGAACACCGTTTCTTACCAGGACCTCTGCAAGTCCCTGTGTGCCAGGTTTGATTTATCCCAGTTGGCCAAGCTCAGGAGTGTGCTGTTTTACACCGCTTGCCTGGATCCTAATTTCCCAGCCACTCTGTTCAAAGACAAAATGAGATGCACTGTAAACAATCAGCAATCAAAGAAAATCATGGTGGCAGCTGATATAGTAACAATATTCAACCTCATTCAAATGAACGGGGGAGTGGCCAAGGAGAAGCTTCCAGTTGCAAGGCAGAAAGTGAAGAAGAAGGAGTCCTTTGAGTCCTGTAGGTCTGACACAGAGCTCTGCAACGCGGCAGACTGCCTGCCCAACTGCGAGCTGAGCGAGCAGGACTTCAGCAGGGGCTTTCCGGTCAGGAGGCCTTCAAAATGCAGGAAGATGGACTGCAAAGACTGCCAGCAGTTTGTGCCCTCCTCAGAGCCTAACTTTTTGCTGGGTGTGAACAAGGAGCTGAAGGGCCGAGCTGCCTCTCTGGACAGGCTGCAGGCGCTGGCGTCCTACTCCATCGCCACGTCTCCGCCGTGCGAGATGCAGAGCACCTACTTCCCCATGAACATTGAAAATGAGTCCATTTCAGACCAGGACTCCTTGCCCATCAGTGCAGGCATGAAAGAAACTTTCCTTTCGAGTGAGGAGCCCTTTGTGATGCAGTCCTGTGTCCAGAAAAGGAATATATTCAAAGAAGATTTCCATAATCTGATTACAATATCTCCCCACTTAATACCAGCCAACAAAAAGCCGGAAGATGGGCACAGAGAGCCTCAGAGCAGGAAAGAAAGCTCTAAGCAGGCTTTCTTCAACCACAGCTTTGAAATGCCATACAGCAGCCAGTACCTGAACCCAGTTTATTCTCCCATACCAGACAAAAGGCGAGCGAAGCATGAAAGTTTAGATGATCTCCAAGCCTCCACGTATTTTGGCCCCACTACCGTTCTTGGACCCCAGGACACCAAAAAGTGGCCCGGGAAGCCAACCAAGCAAACTGCCTGGCCAGCTAAGAGCTGGAGTTTAAACACAGAGGAGGTTCCTGACTTTGAACGGTCGTTTTTCAACAGGAAGCAGCCCGAAGAGCAGCCGCGATACCAGGCCCCCGGCAACCCCGCTCCAAGCTTCCCCTCGGCCGACAGGCATCAGCCCTACCTGAATGCCAAGGAGCAGCAACCAATCATGCAGGCAGGCTACGCCGTGAAACCCAACGGGCACAAGGGCAAGGAAATGCCTTCCATTCTGGGCGTGGAGAAGCAGGAGCCCATCAGGAAATTCAAGGACAAAAGCATTAACTGCACCTCCGTCCAGATCCTGAGCGTGGACAGGACCACGAGCGTCGGGACGCAGACGGAGCAGCAGGGCCTGGAGCACAAGAAATGCAAGGACCTGTGCGGAGCTGGCCAAGCCAAGTACGGGGAGAGGCACTCCCTGAAGCAGTCGGACGACGACTCTGAAATCGTGAGCGATGACATCAGTGACATCTTCCGCTTCCTGGACGACATGAGCATCAGCGGCTCCACGGGGGTGATGCAGTCCTCCTGCTACAACAGCACCGGCTCCTTGTCCCAGGTGCACAAGTCCGACTGCGACAGCTCCCCCGAGCACAACCTGACCAAAATCCCCAACGGGAGCGCCTGCAGCAAGCTGGAGAAGGCGCCGCGGGCGGAGCCGGGCGGGGCGGACGATGAGCTGAAGACCAGCGTCTGCAAGCTGGTGCTGAGGATTGGCGAGATAGAGAAGAAACTGGAGTCGCTCAGCGGCGTGCGGGAAGAGATCTCCCAAGTCCTGGGGAAACTGAGCAAGCTGGACCAAAAGATCCAGCAGCCGGAGAAGGTCAGCGTGCAGATAGACCTCAATTCCTTGACGAGCGACGCTGCGTCCGACGAGAGTACCTCCCCTCAGCTATTCCAGTGCCACAACGCTCCCCACGCCGGCAAGCTGGAGAACAACCCAGAGTGGTGCTGTTCAGATGCCAGCGGAAGCAACAGCGAGAGCCTGCGGGTAAAAGCCTTAAAAAAAAGTTTGTTTACTAGGAGATCCTCGAGGTCACTGACAGAGGAAAACAGTGCCACCGAGTCCAAAATAGCCAGCATCTCCAACTCCCCCCGAGACTGGAGAGCCATCACTTACACCAACCAGGCGGGCATCACGGAAGAGGAGATGAAGGAAAGAGATGGAGGAGAAAATAAGGACTGGCACAGGAAATCTAAAGAGGTAATTTCAACTTTAACTGGCATAATGAGTACTTAAAAATAGCCTGGTTATGGATGTCTTCCTTAGTCATCACAAGCCTGGGGGTATGGCAGTGCTTTGCCCTGCCATTTAATGCTCGTCTTTATTGTTACCGCAATGGAGTGGGTTTGTACCTATGGGCTCTTGCCTGGCAGCTGCGATACCGTCAAGTTGCTGCTCAGAAGCTTTGTTCTGTGGCAAAGGGAGGGGTTACGGTGTGGCCGACACCTCTGGAGGATGATGATGGCGTTTATCACCAGCGGTGAGCCACGGAGGCTGGGTAATTGACTTAGAAGGTGTGGGGCAATGGAATTCTCCAGCGGCTGCTTCGGCAGGGCTGTCTCGAAGCTGCGTTGTGACAGCTTCTATCAGGTAGGCATGTGTGTGTTTTGGAGCCAACAAAACAGAGTCAGGGATTCAAACCCCTCGAGAAAAGAGTCCTTGTATGTGTTCCATCAGATGTTAGCTGCAGCTGTGTTCTCTGCATCCGACTTTCACGGTCATTTAAGCCTCCCGCTGCGGAAGTGCAGCATCGCTGTGGTCTTGTTTCGGTAGGGCAGGCAAACTCCACCCAAGCCTCCCAACAGCTGCCGCTGACATCTTCGCAGACTGCAAGGCTGCTGTGGCTGTCCTCATGCTGGACTCAGCTGCACCTGTGTGTGGTGTGAGAAACTGTTTCATAGGCAGTGGAGAGGTCTGGGGGCCCTTGAGCTCCCTTGTTGGTTGGCAGCATGGGATAGACATCCTGTGCCTCCTTGGGATGGGGGATGAGGGCAAAGAGTCTGAGAAAGAGGCCTGGTGGAAGTGCAGTTGGGTGAACAGGAACACCTAAACCATGAGTTATTGGTAGGTTGCAGAGGAGGAAGAAACAAGCCCAGACCTTGGCTCTCCTGTGACCTGTATCTGCCCAGGGTGAAATGCTGACTTTGAAAGTCCCTCCCTCATCCTACAGCAGACGGTGGCTGCCTCTGAACTGGTACCATGGATGGTGGTCCTGTGTCAGGGCATGGCCCCCACTGGCTTCCCCAAGGCTTTTTCTTGTTAAAATCTGGTCTCTAACCAGAAGCCTGGAAGCCTGCTCAGAGCAGCCAGGCTTTCCTGCATGTCAGGCCCATTTCCAGAGCAGCTTTATAATGTGTAAGCAGGAGAGACTCTGAACTTCCACTGCTGCATCAGCTTTGTGTCTATCTCATGGTGAGTGCGGGGCTGCTTCTCTTGGAGCTGGCTGTGAGAAGAAGATGGGCATATGGATTAGAGACATCTGAAAAGCCTTTCTCATGGCTGGTATTTTTTTTTAACCATGTGCTGGTTAATTCTCCTGGAAGGAGTATCTCTGTCCCTTGTGTTTAACCCCCTCATAGTCCTGTTTCTTCTCTCCAATTCTTTTGAACCCTACTGCAGGCAGACAGGCAGTACGAAATCCCACAGCCACATAGACTCTCTAAACAGCCAAAAGATGCTTTCTTGATTGAACAAGTCTTTAGTCCTCATCCCTACCCTGCCTCGCTCAAGTCACACATGAAGAGCAACCCACTCTACACAGACATGAGGCTGACAGAGCTGGCTGAGGTGAAACGTGCCCAACCCTCGTGGACCATAGAGGAATACACAAGGAACTCGGGGGATAAAGGCAAGATTGCAGCCCTGGATCTACAAGTAAGTCCCACTTGATTGATTTGCTCTCTTAGTTTTGGAGAGTGGCCCTTCGTGTTTGGATGGCTTCGTTGTGAATGGATGGTGCCAGAATGTATATATACTTAAAAGGGATTTGGTTAGCTCAGGAAGGAGCTGTGCAGTGTTGAGCCTCTGATCTTGTTGATCCCTACCCATACCAGTCAGCAACAAGGTAGAATGGGGAGGTTTCATTGCTGAGTGGTGATCCTTGACAGCTTGGTGTTCCCAGCTTGCTCTGCAATAGAGAGATGACTGCTAAATCATTGTGGTGTTAGCAGCTCTAAAGAAGAGCTGAGGGATAAATGGGCATGGAGATGTAGCAGTCCCTGGGTCGAGTCAACTCCAAGCACCAATACATGCTGGGCAGTGACTAGCTTGGGAGCAGCCCTGAGGAGAGGAGATTTGGAAGTGCTGGTGGATGACAAGCTCAATCTGAGCTGTCAGTGTGCTCTGGCAGCCCAGAGAGCAACCAGAGCCTGGGCTGCAGCAAGAGCAGTGTGGGCAGTAGGGAGAGAGAAATGATCCTGCCCCTCTGCTCTGCACTGCTGAGACCCCACCTGGAGTACTGCATCCAGTGCTGGAGCCCCTGGGACAAGAGGGATGTGCTGGAAGGTGGCCAGAGCAGGGCCACGAGGATGAGCAGAGGGCTGGAGCTGCTCTGCTGTGAGGAGAGACTGAGGGAGTTGGGGCTGTGCAGTCTGGAGAGGAGAAGGCTCCCAGGTGACCTTCTTGTGACCTTTCAGTATCTGAAGGGGGCTACAAGGAAGCTGGGGAGGGACTTTTTAGGCTGTCAGGGAGTGATAGAGCTGGGGGAGGAATAGAACCAAGGTGGAAATGGTGAGATTCAGACTGGATGTGAGGAGGAAGTTGTTCAGCATGAGGGTGATGAGAGCCTGGAATGGGTTGCCCAGGGAGGTGGTTGAGGCCCCATCCCTGTAGGTGTTTAAGGCCAGGCTGGCTGAGGCTGTGGGCAGCCTCATGTAGTGTGAGGTGTCTCTGCCCGTGGCAGGGGGCTTGGAATTGGCTGATAATTATGTCCCTTCCAACCCTGACTGATTCTCTGATTCTAATGGCAGCAAGACAGAGTGGTGCAGGAGCTGGAACTGCTGCTGCTGCTTCTTGTCCTTGATCTGTCTGGATTGTTCACAGAGGATGAGAGTGTTAGGGCTCTTGTTTCATTTTGCTAGAACACAAGGCATAGGACACTTGGAGAAGATGTTCAGTCCCATGACTGTTTGTGAAGCACATCACCACTGCAGCTCACCAGAGCCACGTGAGGAGCTAATGCTGGGTCTTGTTTGCATGGTAGCTCAGCTTGGAAGTGTGCAGCCCCTCCTGCAAGCAGCAGAGCAGGGCAGGCTGCTGAGGCAAACTCACAGTTTTAATGCAAACGTTCCCAGACTCTGGTGTGTTTGGAATCAGATCCTTGACATGCAATGGGCTGCTCAGCCCCAGGACTGAGTGCCTGTGTTGGATACCCTCTGGTGCTCCAGAGCAGAGCAAGCTGCCTCAGCCAGTGCAGGCTTGGCAGCAGTTGGCCTGCATTAACCTGCAGCTCAGGGCTTATCAGCACCGTGCTGGCGTGGCTCTGTGAGCAGCAGTCTGCGTGGTGCAGCCGTGCTCCAGCAGGGAGCCTGCTTGTCTCCAGAGCCTGTCTGCCAGGGAGGCTGGCACGCCAGGGACTGAGCCTTGCTGCTCCTCATCAGCCCTCCACGGCTCAGTGCCGAGGTGCCCAACCCAGCTCCAAACCCTAGGAGAGCATCAGGATGCTGTGAGAATCACAGAACTGGTTCAGGCCCCTGTGATCCTCGAGTCCAGCTGCCAACCTAAGACCACCAAGTCTCATGCTGTGCCTCAGGACCCTGCACAGGCTGGTTTGGAGTTACAGCAGTCACACACACGCTGGCACTGCAACTCCCACAAGTGTTTGTGGGAGTGCACAACAAATTCACCTCCTTGCTCTGCTCATCAAAACACAGAGACAGAAAACCTCTGGTTGGAAGAGACCTCAATGATCCTCCAGTCCAGCTTCCCTGTCCTCACCAGCCCTTGCTCCTCGTGGCTAGAGCAGACTAAGAGAAGACAAGCATCCCAGGGACCAGGCTGCATCTTGCCTCAGCTGCTTGCTCCCTTGTAGGTCTTAAAAGCTTTAGAAGGCTTCCTAAATTCCTAGCCCTGGCTTTGCTGGAGTAGGACTAGGCTGAAAGATATTCCTCTGCAACAGGCAGCATCCCTTACCTGCTGCACAGAGGCAGCAGGGGAGGTGACATTTGGGAGCGAAGCCCTCCTGGGAGAAGTGTTCTCCATCTGCTCCTTGTAGGGCTGTGCTCTCTCTAAGCAGTCAGCTTATTGCCATCATTTGTCTTTGGGATAAAGGTGACGAAACTTCACCAGCTTGATCCTGTCCCTCCAAGTAGGACTGTGAGGATTGCATCTACTCTGCACAGGCTTTGTAAGAGAGCTTACTGACAGCCTTGCAGCATCGACACAGACTGATGAGTGCTTGGGTTTTTTCCTCAGTGATTAAGTTTATTAGAGCTGAAAGTAAATACATTGTGCTTTAATGAACATTGCTACATCTGGCAATGAGATGGCAAAGGAAGCTGATTAACAGTAAGAGGCCTTTTAAATAATGCATCTCCTGCCTGAAGCAGTTAAAAGGTCAATACCAAGCCAGAGAGGGCCCCAACTGTAATTTCCTTAAAGCATAGGATGGTTGTCCCAGAGGGGTTTCTACCTTTGGGTTATTTAAACTGCGTCCTGGGCCATGACAACCCAGGCCTGCTGGGCTCTGCTGCAGGGAAAAGCCTGCAGAACTCCTCAGGCCAAAGCTCATCCCAGCTGTGGGCTCTGTGTCTGATAACCCACTGGGATGAGACATTGCCAGGCTGTTGTCTTGATGCCTTTAGAGATGAGGCTGGAGTAGGTCATTTAGAGCCCCACTGGTACAATCTCAGACTCTGCTCATGGTCTCCTTTCAGCTTGCCAATATTATCCTAGAGATCTCCATTCATAGAATCAAGCAGGTTGGAAGAGAGCTCCAAGATCATCCAGCTGGGTGCTAACCCAGCCCTGGCCAAGCAACCAGACCATGGCACTAAGTGCCCCAGCCAGGCTTGGCTTCAACACCTCCAGCCACAGCCACTCCACCACCTCCCTGGGCAGCCCATTCCAATGCCAATCACTCTCTCTGCCAGGAACTTCCTCCTCACATCCAGCCTAGACCTGCCCTGGCACAGCTTGAGGCTGTGTCCCCTTGTTCTGTCTCTGGCTGCCTGGCAGCAGAGCCCAACCCCACCTGGCTACAGCCTCCCTGCAGGTAGCTGCAGGCAGCAATGAGCTCTGCCCTGAGTATTGAGGCTGTGTCCCCTTGTTCTGTTGCTGGTTGCCTGGCAGAAGAGACCAACCCCACCTGGCTACAGCCTCCCTTCAGGTAGATCACTTCTTGTAGCAGCAAGAGCTGCTTTCAGGCAAAGCAAGGTTGCAGCCAGCAGCTCATGGCCAGCAAATCTGAATTAACCAATTAAGGACTTACCCAAATCCCTTTCAATTCAGCTGAAGTTTCTTTGTGCTGAGTCCAGTGATTGTGATTCTGGAGCAGGTCTGTTAGGAGCCCAAGGAGTGGTGCGTGTCAAGAGGTCCTCATTGCACCATTTCTGAGTGGAATCTCTCTCCTTTATTTAAAGAAATGGCCTTTTGGAGCCCCAGACACAAGAGGCAGCTCTGAGGAAAAGCTGCCAGTTTTCAAAATGCTCTTTCTGCTTCAGTCCTTTACTCTGCTGGGAAGAGCAGTACAAAGCCTGCAGCTCAGCTTTCCCACCTTTGCCTCATTTTCCCTAGCAGAAAAGATGAAAGGGGGAAAAGAAAGGAAAAAGAAAAAGAGCAAGATGGAAATGCAAAGCTTAAAGGGCTCAAATTCTAGGGAAGAAATAAGCAAAGAAAAGAGAAGTGTTCAGATGGAGACACTGATAAAGTTCCCAGGGTTGCCTTTCATTTTCTGACCAATTCAGGTTTCCCTCACTTCCATCTTTTTTCTTGGTTTGGTCTGGTCTGGTTTGTTTTTTTTCTGTTGCCTGGGTGGTGTGGGCAAATAAAGCCTTCAGCACACTCATCAAATCACCTCTAAGTCAGAGGGACTCAGACCCTGGCAAGGAGCAAAGTGTTGACTCCCATGGAAAGAGAGGTTGTGCCCCTGGGGTTAGCTGATCTCAGCTGTGGAGATAGGATCATAGAATGGCTTAGATAGGAAAGGACCTCAAAGCTCAACAAGCTCCAGCCCCTTGCCATGGGCAGAGACAGCTCCCACCAGCACAGGCTGCTCAAGGGCTGATCCAGCCTGGCCTGGAATGCATCCAGGGAGGTTGTGGAGCACAGAAGAACCCAATGTAATCAAAAATCACATTGGGTGCTTCTGTGCTCCACAACCTCCCTGGGCAACCTGTGCCAGTGTCTCACCACCCTCACTGCAAAGAAACCTTTCCTAACATCTAGTTTGAATCCTCTGCCACTCCAAACCCATTCCTCCTCGTCCTCTCATTACCAGACCTTGTCAGCAGTCCCTCCCCAGCCCTTCTGTAGCCCCCTTCAGATCCTGCGAGGCCACTCCAAGGTCTCCTGGAAGCCTTCTCTTCTCCAGGCTGCACAGCCCCAACTCTCTCAGCCTGTGCTCACAGCAGAGCTGCTGCAGCCCTCTCAGCATCTTGGTGGCCTCTTCTGGACTGGCTCCAACACTTCCATCTCCTGCTTGTGCTGGGGGCTCCAGAACTGCCCCCAGGACTGCAGGTGGGGTGTGAGGAGAGCAAAGTGGGGAGAATCCCCTCCCTTGCCCTGCTGGCAACACTTCTCTTTATGCTGCCTAGGACAGGGTTGCTGTCTGGCTGAGATGGCCCAGAGCAATGTGTGTGGTACCAAGTGTTCAGTTCCCCTTCTCCTCCTGGCCCCTGCCCAGCCAGCCCCATGCATCCAGCAGATTTTTCAGAAGGTGGAGCTGGAAGCTGAGGGTCACTTTGTCCTGGGTGACTTCATGGAAAGCCACTCACAACCCCCACCCCCCAGGAGGTTCTCAGCTGTGGTTGTGTATTCCCACACACCAGGGCTGCTGTCCCCAGGCATGGCTATTTGGCAGGGGATCAGCAAACTGCCTCTCCAGAGGAGCTAGGGGACAGATGGGGCTGGACACCCCCCACCCTGCAAGCAAGTTAGGGTTAGCTGTACAAAATGTGGTGCACGAGGAGAGGGTGTGAAGAGCCCTTCCCATCAGCTGGGCTTCAATAATTTAAAGAGCAGGAAAGCACTGGTAGGTGCTGGCATCTCTGCTGTCTAGCAGATGAAAGAGATTTCCTTTCAGTGCCATCAAGATGATGAAGTTTCTGGCAAATCAGAGGTGCATGAGGGATTTTGCAGCAGAATTTACTGTTGCAGGAGTTTGGGTTTTGCAGTATTTTGTTGCCACTGTTGTCAGCCCTATGGGGCTGAGACCAGGAGTTGAGTGGAGGTGAGAAGCAGCTGTAGCCCATTTTATCCTGACAGCAGACTCAGATACAGCTGGGAGGCCTTCAGGCACATCTGAAGAGCTTAGGTTGGAAGAGACCTTAGAGATCATCTAATCCAACCTCTCTGCTGTGGGCAGAGACACCTCTCAACTGTCCTTGACCACCTCCAGGGAGGGGGCAGCCACAGCCTCGCTGGACAATCTGTGTCTTGCCACCCTCCTAGTGAAGAACTTCTCCCTAAGATCCAATCTAAACCTGTTCTCCTTCAATTTTAATCCATTTGCCCTTGCCCTCTCCATGAGTGGTCTTGTAACAAGTCCCTCTGCAGCCTTCCTGCAGGATCCCTTCAGCTACTGGCAGGCAGCTCTAAGGTCCCTCTGGAGTCTTCTCCAGGCTGAATGCTCCCAGCTCCTTCAGCCTGTCCTCATACCAGAGGTGTTCCAGCCCTTGGATCGTCTTTGTGGCCTCCTTGGGACTTGTTCCAACAGCTCTGTGTGCCTCTTAATGCCAGCTCCCAGACCATTAACAGTTGTTTCCCTTTCAATTTTCAGACTCAAGAATCTCTAAACCCCAACAACTTGGAGTACTGGATGGAAGACATCTACACTCCTGGCTACGATTCCTTGCTAAAACGCAAAGAAGCCGAGTTCAGAAGAGCCAAGGTGTGCAAGATTGCTGCCCTGATAGCAGCAGCAGCCTGCACAGTCATCCTGGTGATCGTAGTGCCCATCTGTACCATGAAATCCTGAGCCTGTGGGCAGAGCTGTGCCTCCCAGCTGCCTGCTTCTCGGAGAGCTCCTGCCGCATTTTCAACGTCTGATGGTGAAACTGTGAGGGATTTGCCAAGGAAGAATGTTCTGGAGATGGAGAAGGCTGTAAAAACACAGACAAAACACAAAACAACCACAGAAACATTCTCCCCCCTCCCCTCCTCCTTCCTTCCTTTCTTTTTCTAGGCTGTTGTTTTCAATACCAGACTGTGTGGCAGAATTAAGGGAACTCGGTTCCCTTTTTAGGCATTTAAAAAAGTGCAATATTCCCCTCCCCCCTTTTTATTCCTAAAGAAACTATATCATGTTATCATGTTTTACAGGACCAGAGACTGCTGAGGATCCAGGAAGATGATTGCCTGAGCTATTTGCCCGAGGTGTGGGTGCCTGGAGCTAGCACTGCATAGAAGGGGAATGTTCTGTCTGCATCCCATGGGGGAGCTGGGGAAGTCCCCAAGCTCCTTGCAGTGTACAACAGCTCTGAATGTATTGTCTTTGTTTTCCAGTGTTGGTGTGTTCCATGGCCATTGGATTGAAAGCAGACTGTGTAGCTGCGAGCAGTTCACCCCTGTGTGACTAAAAAGGGCTCTTTGCATCTGGTCTTGCCCTAAGACCTGCTCTCTCATCACCGAGCACTTGGCTAAGTGCAATGTGCTGCAGACCAAAACCAGATCCTCTTTCAGAGGCAATCACCAGGGTTGAGTTGCTTCTGTCGATTAACATTAACAGCATAGAGCTGGCAAACTTGCCTTGCCACAAGGATATCCTTTACCTCTGCAGGCAGTGAAACTGTCTCAGTTGCCCTCCTGCCAGGAAGCAAAGCTGGCAAATCCCAGCAGTGCTCTGCTGAAGTTCTTGGAAACGTGACCTGAGCAGCTATGGTTTGGTGTTGGTTTGTCTCTTTTTTCCCCTCCTTCTTTCCACGAAGTCCTTGTGCCTTTTTTTAGACTGTAGATTAAACAGAACTGTTTCATTTTGCTATTTTAAGCCCACAACATAAATCACTGCTGAATGGGTACTAATGGAGGTTCATTTCCCACAAGCCTTCTACACAGCTCAGAGCACTCCTCGAACAGCAGGGCTGGTGGCTACTGAGCACTTACATTAAGGGCCCAGGTTTTCAGCCCCGGTGGAAACTTGCTGTTAATGCAATGCATTCGGCACAGGGAGAGCTGCTTCCCTCTTGCTAATGTGCTTCAGAGTGGTGGCTGGCTCTGCTGGACAGCAGACAGTCTGTATCCCGTGGGAAATGTCCTTACTAACGTACTTCAGAGTGGTGGTTGGTTCTACTGGACAGCAAGTAGTCTGTGTCCCGTGGGAAACATCCCTCTGATGGTTTATCCCGGGGGAAACAGCAGGTTCAAAGGAATCCTCAAGATAGGATAGAAGTTGCCTGCTATGGCTGGTGAAAGCAGACACCCAGGCAGCAGCACTCTTCTGTCAGCTGTAGGTGAAAGAAGAATCTTTTCAGGAGCTCTTGTGGTCTCTGAGGGAAAGGAGATGCTCCCAGTGGACGCTGTGTGTGCAGGTAACTGGGGCTCCTCAGCAGCAGCCTCCCCGCGGGATGCCGGAGCAGCAGGGAGCGCGGCGGCTGCAGGCTGCCCTGGCTCCCAGGGATGCGCCACGCTCGGCTCCTGCCTGCTGTCACAGGGGGGCGGGGGGGGCGGAAGGCTTTGTGCTGCCAGCTCTTCCCTGCAGCTGCAGAGCTGTTTGGGTGCTGCTCAGGTGCTGTGTTTGGTTTGAGGTTAGGTGATCCCAGGGCCCATGGATCTGTCAGACAAACAAGTGTGGGCAGCCTCTCAGCTGTCCCAGCAGCAAAGGCAGGAGGAAGAGGAAACCTCTAGACCAAAATCTGTGCCTGCCTGGCTGGAACTCTGAGCCAAGCTCTGTAGCTGTGGCCCCTTCCTAACACCGAGATCATTTCTCTTCCCTGCCAGGTGCTGCAGGATGGAGTCAGGGCAGGGAGGGAGTAGTTCACACTGTCTATTTTAGGCTGCCTTTGGCTATGGAATGACTCAAACACCTGAGCTGAGGAGCCCAGGCTCTGTGCATAGTAAATATAGACAGGTAGGGAAATGTCTGGGGGTGATTTGGAGCTGCCAGCAAGATACCAATCTTAGAGCTGTGAAAGCACTCTGGAGGGCATGGCTCTGCACTTTACCTTATGCACGGTTTGGGTTGATTAGATATGTAACAAAATCTCTTCTGGCTCCAGGTACTGTCAGGAAGCCCTTCCACAGCCCTGCTTGGCCCGACCATAGCAAGCACAAGGCACTGAGGTGAGCAGTGCCAGCCCCCATGGGTGATGACAAACCCCCTGGAGGGGCAGGATGGGTGTGGGGCAGACAGCAGGCAGAACGTCCACCCCCACCAGCCCCCGGGTCACTGCTGTGAGGTGCTCTGCTGCCCCTCAGCCCAGCCTCAGCAGCATTTCCTTTGCTGCAGCCCAGCACTCTGATTTTGGAATGGATCTGAGTGTCTTGGTGGAGGCACAGGAGGGTGCAGGAGATGCTCCCGCCCGGGGGCGGGCTGGGGCTGTGCTTGCACTCGGGTAGCAGAGGGCTTGCCCCCGTCCCTGCTGTGCCTCTGCGGGGATTTTTCTTGCTGCCTGTGCACAGCTTACCTGGCACCAGGTGAGCCTGTGCGTTAGAGATGCCCAAGAGCCTGGGAAGCATTTGCAGGCTGTGGAGCTGTGGCGAGGTGGAGCTGGCCCAGCCCTAGCGCTTGACACCCCAAGCATCCATGCTGCTTCTACTTCACCGAGGTGCTTCTCCCCATCCCTCCCCTGCACAAGCAGCCTCCAGCGGGGCACTGATTCCCCTACACTCTGGACTGTGGTTTGGCACAGATCTGCCTCCTGGGGCCTGATTTGACTCCCATGACTTTTGGGAGTATCTTCATGGTGCCAGGAGCCTGAGACCAGTGGGGAAAGCCCAGCTCCCTGCCTCCCCACTCCACAAATACCTCTGGGAGCTGCTGCCTTGCCTTCTCTGCTGCCTGTCTGCCTCCAGCAGCTCCTTGGCACCACGGGATGCGCATCCCTGGCCCCTCCCAGCGAGCCTCATGCCTGGCACAGAGCTCTTCATTCCAAATAGGTAAGGAGGTGGAGCAGTGGGATGCTGCCACCAGAGGAGAGCAGCCTGGGGGGGTGGGGACCCCGTGGTTCAGCACAGAGTGCACAGGCTCGGTGAAATGCTGACAAGATTAAGCTGCAAGGATGCTGTGAGGAACACCCTGTGCCCACTAGGATGTGGTGGAGCAGTTCCCAGCTAGGCCATACTGTGTACCATAGGAGAGGCTTCTGTGTCCAAGGGGCAAAAACCACAACCAATTCAACCTATAGGTCCATTGTAATCTTTGGTGTGATTGAAACAAAGTGTCCTAGATTGTATTACTCAATTAAAAACAACAATGAGCATATTCAGCTGGGGTTGGCTTGTCTGTCTTTATGCCTCATCAGCCTCATCTCTTACCCAGGAGAAAACCAAGCTGCAAGGACTATAGAAAAAAAAACAACTCAAAACAACTCCTTTTTTGGGGGGGAGGGGCAGAGATCCCAGCTGCTTTTCATAGAAGAGAATAGAATCAACCAGGCTGGAAGAGACCTCCAAGCTCATCCAGTCCAACCTACCTGCGTGACAGGCCAGGAGGATGCTCAGAGGCTGCAGCAGCTCTGCTGTGAGCACAGACTGACAGAGTTGGGGCTGTGCAGGCTGGAGCAGAGGAGGCTCCCAGGGGACCTTCTTGTGGCCTTCCAGCACCTGAAGTGGGCTACAGAAAAGCTGGGGAGGGACTTTTTAGGCTGTCAGGGAATGGCAGGAGTGGGGGGGATGGAGCAAAGCTGGAGGTGGGGAGAGTGAGGCTGGAGGTGAGGAGGAAGTTGTTGAGCAGGAGAGTGGTGAGAGGCTGGCAGGGGTTGCCCAGGGAGGTGGTTGAGGCCCCATGGCTGGAGGTGTTTGAGGCCAGGCTGGCTGAGGCTGTGTGCAGCCTGCTCTAGGGTAGGGTGTCCCTGGGCATGGCAGGGGGGTTGGAACTGGCTGATCCTTGTGGTCCCTTCCAGCCCTGACTGATTCCATGAGTCTATGACTGTACAACATTGCCTTTGGATACCTTGAAACACAACAGCAAATAACCTTGAGAGCTGCAGTGTGACAGGTTTGGACAAAGCCCTGGCAGTAATTCATTGCTCTCTCTGCCCTTCCTCTTCTGGATTTCTGGTTTTTGTTTCTATGTTTTCTTTCTTCCAGGGGACATCAAGATAGCCATGGGATGTGAGTGCCCCTGTGGCAGATAGCTCAGCAGCCCTCTCTGGCCCTTGGCAGGGCTGCTAATGGATTTCTCACTCGTGCAAGAAGATGGCAGAAGATAATGAACACTGAGTTTGTTGGGTTTCTTTTCAAAGCTCCTTTGCATCCCATTTCCTGGGCTGGTGGCAGATTAGCTCTTGACACTAATCATCCTATTTCATTTTCTAGGTCATTGTTAGGACTGAGTTTTGCCATATCAACTTGTTTTAACAAGGTGGTGACTAATATTTGGTTGTCTGCTTCACCAACATGCTCATGCAGCCACTGCTCTCTTCAGCCTCAGGGATACAGGTTTATGGTCTCCTGTCAATGGGCAATCAGCTTGCTTAGGGGCTCTGGATGGATTCAGTTTGCTGCTTGTTAATTGCAACACCAGGCTGTCTCCAAATTCCAGGTGTTAAAACTAAACCAGGGCTGAGCTGAGCCTACAACACCAGAGCAGGTTGCCCAGGGAGATGGTTGGAGCCCCATGGCTGGAGCTGTTCAAGATGAGGCTCAGAAAGGCTCTGAGCAGCCTGAGCTAGTTGAGGATGGACCTGCTGAGTGCAGAGGAGGCTGGACTGGATGGCAGCAACAGTGTGGTAAGTCCTGTACTTCCCTGTGCTTCCCCTGTGCTCAGCACTGCTCAGGCCACAGCTTGAGTGCTGTGTCCAGTTCTGGGCTCCTCAACTGAAGAGAGATGCTGAGGTGCTGGAAGGTGTTGAGAGAAGGGCAGCAAGGCTGGGGAGGGGCCTGGAGCACAGCCCTGTGAGGAGAGGCTGAGGGAGCTGGGGGGGTGCAGCCTGCAGCAGAGGAGGCTCAGGGCAGAGCTCATTGCTGTCTGCAGCTGCCTGCAGGGAGGCTGTAGCCAGGTGGGGTTGGGCTCTGCTGCCAGGCAGACAGCAACAGAACAAGGGGACACAGCCTCAAGCTGTGCCAGGGCAGGTCTAGGCTGGATGTTAGGAGGAAGTTCCTGGCAGAGAGAGTGATTGGCATTGGAATGGGCTGCCCAGGGAGGTGGTGGAGTGGCTGTGGCTGGAGGTGTTGAAGCCAAGCCTGTCTGGGGCACTTAGTGCCATGGTCTGGTTGGTTGGGCAGGGCTGGGTGCTAGGTTGGGCTGGCTGAGCTTGGAGCTCTCTTCCAGCCTGGTCAATTCTATGGTTCTATGACCTTTGGAGGTCCCTTCCAACCCAAACTGTTCTGTGATTCTACTACTGGAGGAGATCCAGTATGAGGGGTTGCAAGGAGGAGACAGAGATAATGAACAATGAGATAAAAGCAGTCATGTGAGATCTTCCTTCTCTCATCTCTACTGCATGAACACTCTTAAGGCATCACTTCAGCAGTCCTGGGCAGCAGGATGGGCAGTGCTGAGTGCTCTCTGCAGGGCCAGGCACCACCTTCATCCTCGGGTGAGCCGCAGCCTGCCACAGCTCCTCTTGGCAGGGACTGTGATGCACGGTCAGTGCTGGGTTCAGTTTGGAGATGGCAGCAGGCTGCCTTTGCAGCAGTTGCAGGTGTTAACTGTGTGCCCATGAAACCCAGAAGCTAACAAGTACAAGTGTCTTGCTGGCACAGCAATCCTCAGCCCAGAGGCTGCATAGGTAGGGTATGGAACACTGGAACAGGTTGCCCAGGGAGGTAGCTGAGGCCCCGACCCCAGAGAAGCTCAAGGTCAGGCTCAACAAGACTCTGAGTAACCTGATCTAGTTGAGGATGTCCCTGCTCAGTGCAGGAGGGTTGGACTGGATGCCCTTTGGAGATCCCTTCCAACCCAAACTGCAACCTGTTCTAGTGGGAGGTGTCCCTGCCTGTGGTGGGGGGTGGGGGGTTGAGGTCCCTTCCAACCTGAACCATTCTCTGACATACAAGACCTCACCTAGGCCACCACTGTGCTTGGAAAATGAGGCAGCTGCCAGGTTTCTCCAGTGGCTGCTGGGCCTGGAGGTAGAAGCAGGCTCCCAGATGCAATGCTGCACCAGTGGCCAAGCCCCAGCCACACCACCTCTGCTTTTCACAGCAGTGGATTGTGCAGGTGTACAGGATCCTGGGGCCATGTTCTGCCCTCTGAGGTGCTCCTGTGACTCTATCCTGCTGAAGATGCAGATGGCAGAAGAGAAGGCAGCCCCAGCCTGCCTCTGTCAGCGTGGTCCTATCCACAGCAAGGGTCAGTTGTGTTCGGCTGCTCTTTGGGAAGAGGCAAACAGCAACGGGAGGAGTTCTGGAGATGAAGCACTTCCTCTCATCTCATTTCTTCTCTGTTATCTCTGCAGGGAGGAACACTACCTTGGAAGGTGCTGCTGTGCCAGCAGCTCTTCAGCAAGCTTCACTGCTCCTGAGGCCATGGACCGGGCAATGTCTTGCAGGCTGTGACACAAATTTAGGATGTCCACTCAGAAACTGAAGACAGACTCTGGAAGCAGAGGCAGAAGAGGGCTGCCAGCAGCCAAACTCCTCCCCTCAGTAAGTTCCAGTCGGTTCTGTTGGCTTTCTGCAGAGCAGCACAAAGTGTGCAGGAGAACCATGAAGCAGTCCCAAAAACAACAGTTCCCTGCAGCCTTCCCCTGCCCAACAGACTGAGAGCTCCAGGGAAGGATGTCCATGGGCCTGGAGAGCCCTGCACAAGAGCAGGTGCAGTCCCCACCCCTGGAGGTGTTTAAGAGGAGGCTGGATGAGGCACTTAGTGCCAGGGGTTAGTTGATTAGAAGGGTTAGGTGCCAGGTTGGACTCGATGGTCTCAGAGGTCTTTTCCAAGCTGTGGTTCTGTGCAAGGGAGGCCTCCCTGGGGTGGCAAAACCTCTGCAAGGGGGAGGACAGTCTCATCTGAGAGCTTTCAAGGCTTCCACATCTTGGGAGCAGCAGCTTGATCTCTGTGGGCTTTAGCTTCATGCCAGTTCTTCTCTGTTATTCTCAGGCTCTTTCTTGGAGCAGAGCAGCTTTTCCCTCGCCGTGTGGCTGTGCCCAGCAGAGAGAGGCCAGACGCAGGCTGAGAGGCTTAGCAGGCATCACCTCGATGCTTGTAATGGCATTACCTGTATCACAAACACTTACTGCCAGATCAGGGAGGCAGCGGCTGGGAGGCATCTGGCTCAGCTTGTCAAAGTGCTTTGCCATCGTGGGAGTGATGAATGTCACCAGCCAAGTGTTCCTGGGGAGGGCAGAAGGAGAGAGGTGAGCAGGGCGAGCCCAGCTGGCAGCACGGGGAGAGGGCATGAGTGCTGCAGGAGGTGGGCAGACGGCGAGCATCTGCTCTGGGGCACCAGCACCAGAGCACAGCAGGGAGGAGAAATTCTTGGACCAGCTTATAAAGGAATTGGGGAACTCCAGGATACTCCTGGGGGAGTTTAGCTGGGCAGACATCTGCTGGGTAACAAAGGCAGCTAATCAGGGCCATAATGTACAGCCCTAATTCGCCATCAATTCTCTCCCATATGTTTGGGGTTGTATTTACAGGGGGGAGGGATGGGGAGTTACTCATGAACCAAGGTGAATTGAGCTGCTGGTGCAGAGCCAGCCATATATTGTGGAAAATAAAGCATGGCAGACGTGCCCAGAGCCCCTCTGAAAGTGTGGCTCTCTTGCAGGTGTGCTAAGCAGAAGAGGAGGAGGAGCTGCTGTAATCACTGCTGGCCTCTGAAGGCCCCAACTGAACTCCTGTTTCTCTCTGACCTTTGTTGACCTTGAAGCACAGGTTCACCAGCAGAGCTGATGGAGAATTATCCACCAGACGAAATGCACCTCCTCAAATTCAATTCTCCTGATGAGGAGGTTGAGGAGGGTCAAGTGAGAAAAGAAATCAGGAGGGAGCTCATGCCAATGCCTGCTTAGCTGCCTGCTAGCACGGGGGAGGATGCTGCTTTATTGATGGACTTCTCTGGCCTTGCTTTAGCAGCAGGCAGTAATTTTGCCGTCTCACTCAGCAAGGACCCAGAAGAGCACTGTGAGCTCAAATCTATCTGGTAGAGAGGCAAGAAGGAGATGTCCCAGCTGCCAGGGTTCAGGGCTGAGCACAGTTAGTTACTGATGAATGATGGGGCCTTTGCTCCCCACTCAGCAGTTCCCTGCTGCTGCCTGTGCTCGCCCCTGTGCTGCTCATCCTCGCAATGGGCTTGTTTCAGCGAGGATGCTGCATGCTGAGCTCTGGCTGTGGCCACGCAGGGATCTGCACAATGGCATCACTGCTTGTTCCTCACCTGCAACACCTGAGTATGGAAATCTCTTGGTGCTAGTTGCTGTAACCCCCCTGAGCTGGCTGGCTCTTGCTGGGGAACTGTTCAAGCCATATGCCTCCAACAAGAGTTTCCCTGCTGGCTGCTCACTTCCAGCTGAGAGTGAAGGTGAAAACCCTTTCTTGGCAGCTACCTGAAATTCAGGGAGAGCAAAGAGCTGCAGCATTCAGACACAGTTACTCTTCTGTTTGACAGAGCTCTGTGAATGCCTTCTCCCCTGCTCCTGCCCTTGCAGGAGCTCCCTCCATGCTGTTGCTGAGAGATGATAGAATCACAGACTGTGAGGGGCTGGAAGGGAGCTCTGTTTGTATTCCACACAGTGCTGCTCCTGGGAATCACTGCTGCCATGTTTGCCTGAAGTTTCTTCTTTGATCTGGAACAAATCAGATCCATTACACTTAACAGCATGGGACAGCTTCCAGGCTCCACAGAGCCACAGGAACATCCAGGCTGGCAAAGCCCCTCAGGGTCACCAAGTCCAACCTATAACCCTGCTCTGCAAGATTCACCCTCGTGGTGGAGAGTTTCTTCCTAACATCCAGGCTGAATCTCCCCATTTCCAGCTTGGTTCCATTCCCCTCAGTCCTATCCCTACCTGACAGCCTAAGAAGTCCCTCCCCAGCTTTCCTGTAGGCCCCTTTAAGATACAGTAAGGTCACCTGGAAGCCTTCTCCTCTCCAGCCTGCACAGCTCCAACTCCCTCAGCCTCTCCTCATCCCACCCAATTTAAGGCAGTAAGATGTTGTCCAGGGAAGTGGTTGAGGCCCCATCCTTGGAGACATTCAAAGTGAGGCTCAAAGGGGCTATGAGCAACCTGACCTCTGCAGGGTGTCCCTGGTGACTGCAGGGGGGTTGGACTGGATGACCTTTGGGGGTGTCCCTTCCAATCCAACCCTCTCTCTGATTTCATGTATGTTGTATCAGAGCCTGCTCCTGCAGATGTCCTGAGTGCTCCCAAGCTTTGCTTTCAGCCCAGGCTTGACAGGGGTTTGTCAGGCTCCCTTCCTGGAAGGCTGGCATAAACTGGAGCATTTGGGGAGGAATTGTTCTCCTCTAAGCCAGTAATATGTTTGGAGGTGTTCATTTTGCTTTCACCCCAGGCACTTCTGCTGCACTATGAAAGTAATGAAAGAAAACAACCACAGGAGGAGATTTTCATCTTATTCTATGGGGAAAGAAAAGAAGAAGTAGCACACAAGGGTTGTTTTTCACTCCATGGGAAGGAACTGTGGCTTTTTCTAGGTGGATTATTGTAGTTAGGGAAGGCAAAGGACATCCTGGGAGCTGGAGAGCTGTGTTCAGGGCAAGGAGAGGACAGCATTGCAAGCATTACTTTATCAGCATGTGTCACTAATCTGCAGGAATCCCTCTACATGTTCTTGGGACTAAGAGGGCAATCTGGTGTCTTCTGCTCAGCACTTGGCCTGACTGCTGAGACTAAGGGGCAGCCATGGCTTTGTGATGTTGGTACTTGAAGGAAGCTGGGGTGATGCTGCCAAGACTCTGCAAGCACATGAAGTGCCAAGGCTACAGGAATCAATTCTTCACGTTTCAGAATGTGATGGTTTGGGAGTTCCCTGCCCCCCCACCCGTATGAATCTCCAAGAGTAGCCTGAGGCAGCTGGGAGTTAAGGGGTGAAGCTTTGCACTCACAGCTTAGCACAGTGTGCCAGCAGATAGTTACAGCAGATCACAACTACTTACAGCTCTGTACAGCAATACACAACTTGGAAGTGACACAGAAACACAGCAGCCCTGCCAGAAAGCAGAGTGCCCAGGAAGGGCTTCCAGCCACCCTCCCACCTTCCTTCCACCTTATCCCAGAGCCTGCCTTAAGTGCAGGGTGAGCTGGGAGGATTGGCAGTGGGGGTTAGGATTTGAGTTACACAGAAGCAGCCCAGGGAGAAACAGAGACTCTGACAGACAGAGACCCTCACTCTCCCTTACCTGTGTTTGTGCTCTTGGGTTTGTCCACCTCAGCAAGCCTGTGAGTGCAGCAGACATCACCACTCCTTCCTTTTCACAGCCTGTGACCTAATTTCTCTCACTAGAACATTCCAATTTGTTTCAAATGAGCACAGAGAAGAAACAGAACTGTTCAGAATCCCTGCAAAGAGAGACTGTGGGGCAATATGGCAACATAGAAGCAAGAACCAGTCCAGGATAGATGCCACTTCACAGCTGAAGTGTTCCTCCTCTCCAGTCTTGTCCCAGGCCAGCTTTGCAGCCAGAGTGAGACTTGAAATGCATTAGCTGAGCTCTCCCTGCTCGCTGTCAGCCTGGGAAGCTGTCCAGCCCTCCTGCCTGCATTTTCTTCTCTCCAAGTGTCCCCCAGTAACAGTGGGGCAACTGTCCTGGTCCTGCCAGACTGAAGTAGGCAGTAAGGGGTAGAAGTGAGCAAGATCCTTCAGGGGCAGGCTCTGCTGCAGTCACCTGCCTCACCTAAATAAGGCATCAAAAGCAGCTGCAGCTCCTGAAGAACGCTTTAGAGCAAGGGCAAAATCTGGCAGCAGCCCTCAATGACTGCAACCTTCCTGGAGACTTTGATCAGGGCTTCCTTCATCTCTCTTCATGCTGCTCACAAAGCTACTCTGTGCAAAACTGCAGTGCATGATTTACTGTAACTGAGGAAAGACAAACCCAGTCTGAAGGCAGGAGATGGGCAAGCTCTGAGCTCCACTCGTGGGGAGGTCTTGACTGATGCTGGAGCAGTTGCTGCGGGGGGATGTGCCGAGTGACTGACAGCAACACACAGCACAGCACAGCTCAGCTCTGCACTCCTTCGTGGCTAGGACAAAGTGGAAAGTGACCTTCTGCAGTCAGGTTTCACTGCTTCACATCTGGAGATCAGAGATTCACAGAATCATCCAGCCTGGCCTCCAACACCCCCAGGCAGGAGGCAGCCACAGCCTCCCTGGGCAGCCTGTGCCAGACTCTCACCACCCTCACACTGAAGAACTTAGTCCTCAGCTCCAGTCTAACCCTGCTCTGCTTCAGCTCCAAACCATTCCCCCTTGGCCTTCCTGCAGGATCCCTTCAGGCACTGGCAGGCAGCTCTAAGGTCCCCCTGGAGCCTTCTCCTCTGAAGGCTGCACCCCCCCAGCTCCCTCAGCAGTGCTCACAGCAGAGCTGCTCCAGCCCTTGGATCATCTCTGTGTCTCTCCTCTGGACTCACTCTAGCAGCTCTGTGCCCTTCTGATGCTGGGGACACCAGATCTGGATGCAGCATTTGAGGTAAGGACTCAGCAGAGCAGAGCCAAGGGGCAGAATCCCCTCTCTTGCCCTGCTGCCCACACTCCTCTGGCTGCTGCCTTCTTGGTGACCTTCCCCCCACACCGGGTGGTATAATGGGCATCTCTGTGTAACCCTGCCACCAGCCCTGCCTGCACACCTACCTTTTGAGCCATCTGGAAACTCTCAGGGAGCAGCAGCCATCCCCTGAAGCAGGACAGCCCTCTCCAAGGCAGCTGGGATGGTTACTGGAGGAATTCAGGCAGTTCCCACCACTGCTGGACCGCAGGTGCTGCTGAGCTGCTGCACTACACTGCAGCATTTCAGGAGGGGAAGTGGGGAATGACTTCTCCATTTGCAGCCACGGGAGGGGCCTCAGGCAGACACTTGTGGTTACCCTAGCTGGAGCCAGGCCAAGGCAGGGGGGCTGTGGCTCCCACCTGCAGGCTTCTCTTCAGCGCTTCGAAGAAGAGATTGCAGGGAACATGCTGGCAGTAATGAAACAAACTCAGCTTCTGTCTGGACATCTCCTCCATCATGGCCACACCAGACACAAGCAACTCCCCAGAGTGGTGTGCCCTGGAATGCCTTCAGAGGCTCAGCTCATGAACCCAAAAGGGAGGGCAGCTGCAGCCCAGGAGCCTTTCCCATTCACCCAGGTGAGTTGTGAATCATAGACTGGTTCAGGCTGGAAGGGACCTCAGAGCTCAGCCAGTTCCAACCCCTGCCATAGGCAGGGACACCTCCCACTAGAACAGGTCACTCAAGGCCTTATCCAACCTGGTCTTGAGCACCTCCAGGAAGGTTGTGGAGCACAGAAGCACAGAATGTGATCAAAGATCACATTTGGTGTTTCTGTGCTCCACAACCTCCCTGGGCAACCTGTGCCAGTGTCTCACCACCCTCACTGCAAAGATCTTCTTCCTAACATCCACTTTCAATCTCCCCTCTGTCACTTCAAACCCATTTCTCCTCCTCCTCTCATTACCAGACCTTGTCAACAGTCCCTCCACAGCCCTCCTCTAGCTCCCTTCAGATCCTGCAAGGCCACTCCAAGGTCTCCTGGAAGCCTTCTCTTCTCCAGGCTGCACAGCCCCAACTCTCTCAGCCTGTGCTCACAGCAGAGCTGCTGCAGCCCTCTCAGCATCTTGGTGGCCTCCTCTGGATGGAGGAGATGCTGTTGTTTCCCAGCAGGGGTGAAATAGGTCATGCAGGCAAAGCAATCCTGCCTGTGACGACTCCTCTTGCAAGAGGAGCCCTGCCCTTCATGTGCTGAAGCGCTGTGCTGTGTGCTCAAGTGTTGTGTGCTGGCGGCTCAGAAGCGTGAGGAGTGGGTGAGTGCTGCCACTCCTGGGGGGCTCTGCCTTCTTACCTGCCGCTGTGCAGGCTTGGGGCTGGGCTGGACCGAGCCACCAGTGCCCAGCAGCACACAGCAGGTGTGCAAACAGGCAGCGAGGGCAGAGGGCTGCGGCGGTGCTGAGCACAACTTTGCTACCCCAACAGAAGGCACAAGAGGAGCGAAAGGCTGCGTGATTGCTGCTGCCATCCTGCTAATTAGGCTGAACTCATGCTTCATTAGTGCTGCAATATGTTTCTACCCCAACAAAGCCCTGTTGGTGTTTGGAGCCAATTTTCTCTTAGTTCCAGCTCAACACAAGGGGCAACTTCTTTGCTGGAAGGGTCCCAGAGCCCTGGCACAGGCTGCCCAGAGAGGCTGTGAAGTCTCCTTCTCTGGAGCCTTTCCAGGCCTGTCTGGATGTGTTCCTGTGTGCCCTGAGCTAGATTGTGTGGTCCTGCTGTGGCAGGGGAGCTCAATGAGCTCTTTGGGTCCCTTCCAACCCCTGTCATCCTGAGAGCCTGTGACAGTGAGGGTGGGGAGACACTGGAACAGATTGCCCAGGGAAGTTATGGTGCCCCCTCCCTGAAGCTATTCAAGGCCAAGTGTGATGAGACCTTGAGCAGCCTGGGCTAGTGGGAGATGTCCCTGCCCATCTTCAAGGTCCCTTCCAACACAAACCATTCTATGATCCTATGTGCCAGCTGCTGTGTCCTGCACATCTCCAACGAAATCAGCCCCAGCCCTGCTGGCCTTGGGGAGCTGAGCCCCTTCACACCAAACCACATTTCCCCAGAGCTCTGAAATGAGCATCATGATCTGAGCTCACAACAATTGCAATTGGCAACCTGAGGTTGCTCAAATAGAAACACCTCCTGCTGACAGGCATAGAAAATGTTGCACTGCAGTAAACACAGAATAGAACAGAACAGAACCCAACCAACCAGGTTGGAAGAGACCTCCAAGGTCCTGTAAGGTTTTGTCCCAAGATGGAATAATGTCTTTCCCAAGATGGAATAATGTCTTTCTTGATGCATTAGGGCCACCAGCACCACCACAATCCACAGTGGCTGGGTTTTCTCAGGCTGGCTAGAAGCAGGATCAGGTCCCTTGCTCTGCTTGGCTGTGCAGCTGCAGAGATGCTGAAGCTGAGATGAAGCGATGGGGCAGGAGAGAGCGGCGCAGGACAGCAATGGCTGTTTTGGTGGCAGAGCCAGCTGGCATCCATTTAAAGACAGGTGACTGCTCATGTTTCCCACTTCTTTTGTTCAAGGACACAGCCACAACCATTTGTTTGCTTAACCAAGTGTTGTCCTAAGCTGATTTCTGTATGGGTTGCATATGTAATTAGGAGTGAGTGAAGAGAACCACCGCAGCAGAGAGCAAGCAACTGTGATGGCCTGGCACAGCTGTGACTGTCACAGCACACAGGCCATGAGAACATCTCCTTTTCCATCCTTCTGGGTGAGTTTGTAAATGTTTTGGTGCAGTAAATGACAACTCCAGGCTGGGTGGGGAATGGCTGAGAGCAGCCCTGAGCAACAGGACCTGGGGGTCTGGGGTGAGGAAAAGCTCAACAGGAGCCTGCAGTGTGAGTGCAGCCCAGACACAACCCTGTGCTGGGCTGCAGCAAGAGCAGTGTGGGCACAGGGCAAGGGAGGGGATTCTGGCCCTTGGCTCTGCTCTCCTCACACCCCACCTGCAGTCCTGGGGGCACTTCTGGAGCCCCCAGCACAAGCAGGACATGGAAGTGTTTGAGCCAGTTCAGAGGAGGCCACCAAGATGCTGAGAGGGCTGCAGCAGCTCTGCTGTGAGCACAGGCTGAGAGAGTTGGGGCTGTGCAGCCTGGAGAAGAGAAGGCTTGGAGGAGACCTTGGAGTGGCCTTGCAGGATCTGAAGAGGACTACAAGAGGGCTGTGGAGGGACTATTGACAAGGTCTGGTAATGAGAGTAGGAGGAATGGGTTTGAAGTGACAGAGGGGAGATTGAAACTGGATGTTAGGGAAGAGTTCTTTGCAGTGAGGGTGGTGAGACACTGGCACAAGTTTCCCAGGGAGGTTGTGGAGATTCTGTGCTCCTCAACCTCCTTGGAGGTGCTCAAGGCCAGGTTGGATGAGGCCTTGAGTGACCTGTTCTAGTGGGAGATGTTCCTGCCTATGTCAGGGGGTTGGAGCTGTGTGAGCTCTGAGGTCCCTTCCAGCCCACACCATTCTATGATTCTATTCTATGGTTCTAACTATCAGTGTGTTCCCACAGAGTAGCTTCCACCACAGTACAGGCTGAAATCCACTTGCAAATGTCCAACTGAGTTGCTAAATAAGGTTTGGGTTGTTTGGAGGTTTCTTCTGTAGATAACCTTTCTGGGGTGAGAAAAATCATTAGGAAAAAAAAAAAAGTGGATGGTCAAAATGCAATATGTGGAGGGCACAGGCTGCCCTCCACCTCCCTGTGCCTGGGCACTGAGCTTGCAGTGCTGCTTGGTGTCTCTTACTGGGTAGGTTTATAATCACAGAATCATAGAACCACCCAGGTTGGAAGAGAGCTCCAAGCTCATCCAGTCCAACCTAGCACCCAGCCCTGCCCAACCAACCAGACCATGGCACTCAGTGCCCCAGCCAGGCTTGGCTGCAACACCTCCAGCCACAGCCACTCCACCACCTCCCTGGGCAGCCCATTCCAATGCCAATCACTCTCTGACAACAACTTCCTCCTAACATCCAGCCCAGACCTGCCCTGGCACAGCTTGAGGCTGTGTCCCCTTGTTCTGGTGCTGGCTGCCTGGCAGCATAGCCCAACCCCACCTGTCTTCAGCCTCCCTGCAGGCAGCTGCAGGCAGCAATGAGCTCTGCCTTGAGCCTCCTCTTCCCCACAGCCTGCCCCTGTGGCATACCTTAACTCACCGCAGTGCTTTGCACCTGGGTTGGCTTTGTTTCTGTCGAGCATTAACATGCATAAAGGTTTGCCAGCACTTAATAAAAGTGCCAGTGGAAAGTGCCTGCTGCCAGCTGCCTAGTGAGGCAGGTGATGCTGTGTTTGAACTGTGCTTGAACCGAGGCTACGCTGGTGTGAGAAGTGCTGCAGCCCTAACCCACTCCCCGGCAGTAACAGAGCGCAGTTAATGAAAAGCACTGGGAGGAGATCACTGCCCACCTCTTCCACGATCAATTAGAGAGGTTATTCCAGCATCCCTGATGCTGCCACGCCGCTGCTGTGCTCCAAAGCACCTTCTCCCAAGGCAGGGAGTCTGAGAATGCTCTGTAATAAGCAGTGCTGGGAAAAGAGCCTCTGCGGTGCTCTCCCCACCTCCCACAGCAAAGGACAGGGCTCGGGCAGGGTGTGAGGTCTCCCTGCAAGGCTCACGTTTAAATGAAAGCAAGAACAGAAGGTCTGGGGTCAAAAGCTACTGCCCAAAGCTGGATCAGAGAGTTTGAACCTCCTTTGCAGACAAAGGCTGGGAAAAGTCTTTCCTAAGAGGCTTTGGTTGGTGGAGGACAGGATCACAGGATCACAGAATTAACCAGGTTGGAAAAGACCTTAGAGATCATCCAGTCCAGCCTAGCACCTAACCCTGCTAATGAACTAACCCATGGCACTAAGTGCCTCATGCAGCCTCTTCTTCAACACCTCCAGCCACAGCCACTCCACCACCTCCCCGGGCAGCCCATTCCAATGCCAATCACTCTCTCTGCCAACAACTTCCTTCTCACATCCAGCCTAGACCTGCCCTGGCACAGCTTCAGGCTGTGTCTCCTTGTTCTGGTGCTGGCTGCCTGGCAGCAGAGCCCAACCCCACCTGGCTACAGCCTCCCTTCAGGGAGCTGCAGACAGCAATGAGCTCTGCCCTGAGTCTCCTCTTTCCCAGACTACACAACCCCAACTCTTCCCTTTCCCCCCTCCCCTCTGGGGGCACAACAGGTTTCTCCCAGAAAGGGGCCTGAGTTTCAGTGAGGCAGAGCCAAGTGCTGGAGTTTCTTAAGCGCTGGAAGAGGTCTTTAGGCTGAGATTCTGGAATTTATCCATAAGGAGGAACTGTCACAACTGCTTCCAGTGTTTGCCTGATACTAACTGTCCTGCCCCAAACAGCCAACTCTGGGGGCTATGTGAACAAATGAGTATTGCCAAAACATTCTTACTTGGTGCAACCAAAAACCAACCCCAACCTTGCAGCAGCCCTTCCAACAGCAGCAAAGATAAAATCCATTGACTTATGCAAAGGAGAAACGTCCAGAAGCACTTTGGTAAGCATTTCATCTAGTGCCAGTGCAGGTCCATTTTAAACTGCAAACACAGGCAGAGACAGGTGAGGGTTAGCTCAGAGCTGCTGCTCTTCCCAAGTGAACCTTCCTTCTGCCGCAGCTGGAGGCTGAACGGGGAGCTAGAGGAGAGCATGGACCTCCTTCCCCCGTGGGCATGGCCGAAGGATTGGGTGACTCCCTTTGTGCTCCTTGCAGCAGCGTTTGCGTAGGCAGCCTGAGTCAGAGGCTGCAGTGTGAAGGGAGAAGTGCCCCAGCCCAAAAATAGCTCGGAGCAGAAAACAGGAACACAAATCCTACCTGCCCCTGTGTCTGAAGGAGAGGACTTGCGGAGCACAGCAGGACCCAGCGAGCCACCGGTGCCCTTTCAGCTGAAGCCTCACTCTTTACTCATACAATTCAGAGCAATGCATCAGTCTGGCCATGTGAATGCCTCTGAGATCTGCTTCACCCAACTCCTGAAAGCACAGAGTGGCTGCTCCAACCTGCCCTGCTTACGTGTTGGAAAGACTGGAGGTTTGTGCAGCCTGCAGCAGAGGAGGCTCAGGGCAGAGCTCATTGCTGTCTGCAGCTGCCTGCAGGGAGGCTGTAGCCAGGTGGGGTTGGGCTCTGCTGCCAGGCAGCCAGCAACAGAAGAAGGGGACACAGCCTCAAGCTATGCCAGGGCAGGTTCAGGCTGCCCTGAGAGTGACTGGCATTGGAATGGGCTGCCCAGGGAGGTGGTGGAGTTGCTGTGGCTGGAGGCGTTGAAGCCAAGCGAGTGCTGCAACGGGAGTGCCAAACGGTAGGGAGCATGGACTTAGAGGGGAGGGGCCAAAGGGGAGATGTGCAACAAAGCAGACACGAGCAAGGCATTGGGAAGGTTGCAGCTGATAGAAATTTCAGGACAGGGTGTCACAAGCTGCTCTGGGCTGGAGCAAAGCACTGGTTTGGGCAAAGCCTGCAAACAGGATGCTGTTTCCTAAGTGAAAACACAGGCAGGTCCCCTCCCCTAGCAGGTGGCTCTAGGATGTGCTCTCTGAGCTGCTCATGTGCCACAGCTGAGCCTAATGGGCCCTGCCAGGTGGAGGTGCACGGCAGCAGTACTCATGGAGACCTTTGCTGCTGCGGCTGCAAGGTAAGGTCCAGTTTTTTCCTCCTTTTGTCATTGCTTGTGTAGGCTGCCTGAGGGTTGCTGCCCCTCTGGTTATGAGACAGTGATCTGCTCAGGCAGCTGAGCAGAAATGTTTCCCATCAGGAGCAGACAGGTGGAAATGAGGTGGTTTGCTGTTTGCCCCATGCTTGCAGTGTGGTGGAGGTGCAACTGGCTGTGGAAGCACGAGGGAAAGCAATGAGTGTTTGTTCTGCAGCAGTGCTCAGCACAGCCTTTAGCTGGTGGCCAGCATGACCACAAGGTCAGGTCAGAAGCAAAGCATCAGTGGTTTAGGTCTGTGAGGCTTTGTCCAAGGGGATATGTGACCTTCATGCTGAGGTACTTGCCTTCTCAAGGGGAAGGATGAAGAGAAGATGGCAAAACACAGTCCAGAGGTTCCATCAAGCCTGAATTAGATGTTTTCCCTGAGCTGTAATGGCAGGGTGGAAGCAGTGTGGGTTTCCTTTCCAGCTGAACTAAACACTTAGTGTCTCGGGTTGCAGTGCTACCACAGTTTGCCTTTTGTGTGGATCTGTGCTCTGGAGTGGTGATAAGCATTCAGCTGCTGTTTGGCTCTTGGGTTTTCCCTCGGGTAACCTCTTTGGTGCTGCTTCTAAGTGCTCCTTAGAGAGGCTGAGGTCTCTGCTGTCCTCTGGTAGCTACAAGAGGCAGGCTGGGTTAGTGTCCTTCGAAGGACAGGGCAGTCACTGCCTGTGTCTGTGATGAGTTTGAAGTCCCCCCCAGCAGCTGGGGTAAATGCTGCTTTGTGTAAAGAAGGATCCTGTGGATTTCTGAAATCCAGCAGAGCGTTTAAAGGACTTCTCAGTGTAGCTGGATGTGCACAGCCAAGCTGCAGGATGTGATGAAACCTACTCCAGAGCAGGAGGAGGCTGCAAGGACCACAATAATCAAGAACTGTTTTAAGGGGCCCTCTGCAGACACTGAATTGCTGATCAGCAACACTACAGAACTACCACAGCAACCCCAGCCACAGGAACACTTTTCACAGCATGGCTCAGGTTGGAAGTGAGCTCAGAGCTCAGCTGCTCCAACCTCCCCACCGTGCCCAGGGACACCTCTCAGCTACACTCAGCTGCTCAAGGTCTCATCCAGCCTGGCCTGCAGCACCCCCAGGCAGGAGGCAGCCACAGCCTCCCTGGGCAGCCTGTGCCAGAGTCTCACCACCCTCACACTCAGCAACTTCTTCCTCAGCTCCACTCTAACCCTGCTCTGCCTCAGCTCCAAACCATTCCCCCTTGGCCTCTCTCCAGACATCCTCTGCAGGGTGTCCCTCTGCAGCCTTCCTGCAGGATCTCTTCAGACACTGGCAGCAGCTCTGGGGTCCTGCTGGTACCTTCTCCTCTGCAGGCTGCACCCCCCCCAGCTCCCTCAGCCTGTGCTCACAGCAGAGCTGCTGCAGCCCTTGGGTCATGCTTGGGGAGTGTTTCCCTCCTGTCTCGTTGAAGGATCTGCCTGGTGGCTGGAGCGTGGGGGTGGAAGGCAGAGCAGGCTCTCTGGCAGTGTTTGCGGGAGTGTTCAGCGGCCTCTGCTGCTGCTGCTTGCTTTCAGCTCCTTGCCCCTGCTGCCGAAGCCTTGGTGATCAGCAGGGGTGGTGCAATCTCGGCTATGAGGAATGGGAGCTCTGCAGCGCCCAGCCTGGTGAATGCCTGCTTGTTGTTTCTGCAGGTCGGAAAGAAGACTGACCAGAGCAGGACTCTTTCTGTTGCTTTCCTCCAGAGTTAAAAGGAGAGGTACTCTGCACTCAGCTGTTCCTCTGATTGCACCCAGTCAGCCAGCTGCTGGAATAACAACCACAACAAAATGTCATTTCTCCCATGACAAGTAATGATGATGCCTCCTGGAAAGGATGCCCAAGTGAAAACTTGCTGCTAAGATGACCCAGGCTTGCTGCCTACCAAAGCCAGGCCCACTGCCAGGCTGCTCATGCCTCTCAGAAGCAATCTAAAAGCAGAGCAGAAGCTCAGCCTGTACCCGAGATGATTAAAACCAATGTCAACAGCAAAGCTGACAACTCCCTTGTCTTAGAAAATGGCTGTGAGGGGTTTGCCTTTGCTGGATTCCCCTCAGTGGTTCAGAACAGTAAGTACAGATGTAGTGAGGAGAGCAGGTTTGCTTAGGCAGCAGCTGAAGCCACCTGGAGCCCTCGGCATGGGGTGAGGCTTTCTGGAGCTTATGGACTTCTCCTGGGCACGGAATGAGAGCTGCAACCAAGTGAAGCACTGGGGAAGTGAGCAGCCATAACCCCTGTGCCTGGGAGGGTAAGCCACCGACAGGGGCAGCCCTGCAAAGTGGGGCTTGGCACAGCCACGGTGCTGTGCTGCGGATGGAGGGAAAATAGAACTCGATGGAGAGGGGAAGTCATGAGTCAGAGCAGCAGAGGAGGAGTGCAGCTCCACAAGCACTGGCCGTGTGCTGGCAGAGCTGCAAAGGACAGCTCCCCCCTCAGGGCTCACCCTGGAGCTCTAAATGGCACGATCAATACGTGCTTAATTCTTAATAGCCACACGCAGGGCGAGTCCCACATCCCAGCTGGGTCACAGGCAGCCAAGAAGGACAAGGCAGCAGAGCTTGTGGTGCCACTGAGCTGGCAGCCCGCAGTGCCTGCGGGGCCAGGGTCGCAGAAACCCAACTGGACAGACTCCAAAAGAGGCTGCAGCATCTCCTGCTCGACAAGGTAGGCACTAGGAGCTGCTGGAAGGATGCTGAAGTGCTCAGGGGTGCTGAGGTCTGGGTGCTGTGGGTTTCTAAGGCTAGCTCAGGAGCAACCTCTGCAGTGTCAGAAACACTGGGAAACCTGAAAGCTGCAGGGAGCTCCCTCGGGTGTCTGCTCCTTTATAAGCCCTGCCCTGTGACTCAGCTGCCCAGGCAGTGCTGGGCTGAACACTGAGCACTTGGCTGAACAGTCTTTGTTTGAACGTTGGTTCACCTCACAGCAGCTTCAGCTGAGTTTCTGGGTTCAGTCAGAGCATCCTGCATGCAAACTCCCAACTTTATCAGGAAACATCCACTGGGAGTTCACTCTGCAGCCCCAAACCTAACAAAAGCACTCTCTGAAGAAGTGGTGCAGGGGAATCTTGTGCAGCTGCCCAGAGGCAACTGTTCAGTACCTTCTGGGACTTCTGAGCTGCTCCAGCTACTGCATGCCTGCCCCTGTGTTTCTCTGGCTCTCTGCAGCCCACATTGCTGCAGCTTCCTGCTCCAAGCTGCTCTGGGAAGTTCCTCAGCTTGCCCTGAGTGTGATCCATGTTTTCCTAAGGAGTGCAATGATTTCCTTTCCTGAGTAGCCCTCTGCTCGTGGGTAGCACTTACACTTGGGTGAGCATTTCTATTTCTGCACTGATTTGGGTAAGCAACACAGCAGGACCTTTGCTCCCCACAAGCCTCTTGTCTGCACTTCTCCATAGCATCCATCCTCTGGTTCAGGAAAACCATGGAGCATAGAATCATGGAACGGTTTGTGTTGGAAGGGACCTTGAAGATCATTCAATGCCAGCCCCCTGACACTGACAGGGACACCTCCCACCAACCCAGGGTGCTCAAAACCTCATCCAACCCAGCTTTGAACACCTCCAGTAAGGGGACATCCAGAGCCTCCCTGGGCAACCTGTGCCAATGTCTCCCCACTCTCACTGTTGAGAATTTCTTCATCTCCACTCTCAATCTCCTCCCTCCCAGCTCAAAGCCATTGTCCCTCATCCTGGCATGCCCAGCCCTTGTCCAGAGTCACTCCCCAGCTCTCCTGTAGCCCACTTCAGCTACTGGAAGGCTGCTCTAAGGCCTCCCTGGAGCCTTCTCCAGGCTTAGCAGCCCCAACTCTCCCAGCCTGCCCCTATGGGGGAGCTACTCCAGCCCTCTGCCTCACTTCTGCCCTGTCTTTGACTTCTGCCCGGGGTGCCTACTGGTCTGGGCCATCTGAAGACTGCTGGTAGAGGCAAAAGGTGAAAAGATGGTGAATTGCCCCAAGCTGTGGTTGAGTTTTTGAGCCCTGTGCCTCACTGGCTGTGGCTTGTCAGTGAGCAGTTGCTCTTTAAATGGTGCTGTTTGTTATTTGAAGGTCCCCACAGAAGCCTTTAGTCAGCTGGGGCCTTTGGAAATAAATTGGAAACCAGCTCGGGGCCAAATGTTGCCTTTGCACTGGGACTCTGCTCTGGTGATAAAGCAGCTCAGTATTTGCATTGCTGCTGGCAGCTAATGCTACGCCCCTGGAGGTCCTCTCAGTGCATCTGTACAGGAGCCATATGTGTAGGGAAGATAAGGAGAAAACACATAGGTCAAGTGAGCAGCTGCTGGGACTGCTGCTCTCAGTCAGCTTCCTCGTGGCCAGCCTTGGCTCACAGCAGCTATGGAAGCATGGCACCAGTGGCTCAACTCTTATTAAACCACTGGTAGGAATTAGCCCAGGTGAGAGAGAAGCAGCAAGGGAAAAGCCTTGGGAGCTTTTCACTGCAGTGAGGTTTCTCTGGGTTAACCTTGGCCTCAATTGCCGGGCTGCTGCTGCTTCTCTGGCCGTCCTGGGGCCCTTGGTGCTCTGTGCAGCTGCGGTCACCCGTGGCTGAGGCAGGATTCCCCCATGGGGGAGTCCCCAGCCTGCCAGAGCCCTCCCTAGGTGAGCAAGTAGGGAAGCTTCTGCAGCTTCCTTGTTCTCTGGTGCCTCAAGCCCCTGATCCGAGGTGCTCGTCTTGCTCTGTCGGGCTGCTGCCTCTGCTCTGCCCACTGCTCTGCTGGTGCTGAGGGAGGAAGAGGTCCTTCTCTTGGCTGCACTCACAGCTGCGGTGTGAGCTGCAGCCCGGGGTGAGCAGAGCCGGGCATCAGCCCAGGGTGCCTGTCAGCAGCTGCAGTACTCTCTGGTGAAGCTGCCTTGGGGTTGCTGGTGCCCACCTCCCTGTGCCAGGGCTGTGATGGAGGCTGCACAAGGCAGAACTCCTCGGATGTCTTGTGCTGACACAGGAGTAAAGCACAGGTGAAGAATTTGCCTTCAAAAAGGTGCACACCAAAGGCAGTTTTGAAGAGCTTCCTCTGAACTGGAGCACACAAACCTTCCCTGCAGCATCCTGGGCTCTTGGGCCCTTTCGTGTAACAAGGGCAGAGAGGTGAGAGAGGGAGAGGGAGTGAATGGGGGGGTGATGGTGAGTGAATGGGGGGGTGGGTGAGTGTGTGTGTGAGTGAGGGTGTATGGGGATGTGAGTGAGGGGATGGGTCTGAGTGAGTGGGGGGATGTGGGTGTGTATGGAGGTGTAGGTATGTGTGGGGTGAGCGAGGGGGTGAGTGTGTGAGGGGGTGTGGAGGTGTGAGTGAGGGGAAGTGTGAGTGAGGGGGGTTGTGAGTGAGAGGTGTTGTGTGTGGAGGTGTAGGTGTGTGTGGGTGAGTGGGCCTGTGAGAGGGTGTGTGTGAGAGTGTGGGCGTATGGGGAGGATGGGTGTGTGCGAGAGTGTGGGGTGCCAGGGTGGGGGTGTGGATGAGGATAGGGGTGAGGGTGAGTGGGTGAGGCTGGGTGAGTGTGTGTGAGGGTGGGAGGGGTGAGTGGGTAGGTGTGAGGGGATGGGTGAGTGAGGGTGGGGGTGTGGATGAGGATGGGGGTGAGGGTGAGTGGGTGAGGCTGGGTGAGTGTGTGTGAGGGTGGGAGGGGTGAGTGGGTAGGTGTGAGGGGATGGGTGAGTGAGGGTGGGGGTGTGGATGAGGGTTGGTGGGTGTGGGGGCGAGTGAGGCTGGGTGAGTGTGTGTGAGGAGCTGACTGCCGGACCCCCTGCTCATCCCTGGCACTGCAGGGAAGCGCAGAGTGTGCTCTGGAGAACCTCTCCCCTACTTCATTTTGGGTTAATGGGTAAAAAGAGCTGGCACAGCTTGAGGAGTGCAGCTTGTGGAGCTGAGCAGAGCCTCCAGCCGCAGTGGGGAGACTCAAACTGCACTTAGTTAGCCTTGTTAATCTGATTCATTGTCGGCGAAGCCTCCCCAAGCAAAACAGATTTCTTTATATCTATAGCTATGGGTTTTTTGCACCAGATCTGACAGGAGTTTTGCAGAGGCATTTGACAACATTTAAGCATATTTAAAAAGGGTCTGTAATTGCCTCCTAGGAGAGACGTTTGTGCAGGGGAAGTCAAGAGAGTAGGAAGAGACAGATTTGATGAATAGCAGTGAGGAAAAGCTGAACCCTCAGCAACAACACTATGAAAGTGTGATGCCTGGAGAATATTTTCACACTGGCAGCACTTCACACAAATATTTAGGGAGCAAACGACTTGCTTGCAAAGACAGAGAGAGCAGTTAAGCAGCAAGATGCACAGGCTTCTCCTTTTCTCCAGCAGCAAATGTTTGACTCTGCCTGCCAGGTTTTGTTTATTGGACTCTACCAGAGGGCAGGTGAGAGGATCAGATCATAGAATCATCATAGTCAGGGGCTGGAAGGGACCTCCAAAGCTCATCCAATCCAGCCCCCCTGCCAGAGCAGCATCACCCAGAGCAGATCACACAGGAACACATTCAGGAGGGGTTTGAATATCTGCAGAGAGGGAGACTCCACAACACCCCTGGGCAGCCTGCTCCTGGGCTCTGCCACCCTCACAGAGTAAAAGTTCCCCCTCATGTTTAAATGAAACTTGCTCTGCCTCATCTTCCACCCATTGCATCACCCAGCAGAGCCTGGCTCCAGCCTTCTGCACTCACCTTTACATCTGTGTAACCACTGATGAGGTCCCCTCCCAGTCCCTTCCTCTCCCAGCAGCGCAGCCCCAGCTCCCTCAGGCTCCCCTCCTAGCAGGGATGTTCCATTCCCTTCAGCAGCTCTGTGGTTCTGTGCTGGACAATGTCTTGGTCATAACAAGAAAGATAGAGCATCTGTCTGTCTATGCATCTCTCTGTCTGTCTGTCTGTTTGATCCTGAAACTTGGCAGCAGTTTAATCTGACAAGGTTGGTTGAGGCTTTGCTTTGGGCAGCCAAGCCTGGTTGGGAAGTGCCCCTGTCCACAGCAGGGAGGTTGAGGCAGATGATCTCTGAGGTCCCTTCCAACCTGAGCCCTTGTAGGATGATTCTGTGACACTAAAGAGCATTGTGACCAGAGACCCAACCAACCAAACAACTGAAGAGTAAATGTTCTGCTCTGGGAGAGCACACAGGGAGTTTGCCTGGGCTGGGAAGAAACAGTGCTTGCTGTGCTTGTGTCAGTGGCCCTTGGGACACCACTGCAAGGAGAACTCAGCTATTGAGGGGATCAAACTGATCCACCAGCCCTGAAATGCGAGGCTCCTGGTCTCCTCCCTTCTAGCTGTCTGGGCAAAAAGAGGGTCTGGGGAAAAAATTGCCTCTTCCTGACACCAGATCAGTTTGCCCAGCACTTAATAAATGCAGTCTTGCACCCATTGACTTTCATGGAGTCTGTTTTAGCTCCCTGGATCTGGTGCTGACTAATTCCTCAAAGGCCTTGGAGCTACCCAGGCTGCTCTGGCAGTGATGTGTGGAGCTGTTAGGGAGATGGATGCCTTGGAGCCCTGTAGCAGAAAGACTCTGCTGTGGCTGTCAAGTAGCTCTTTCAGCAGGCAACAAGGCTGAGTGGGAACCCTCCTGTGTGGGAGCAAAGTGCCCTGTGGCACCCTGAAGACCTTCAGGCGCTGCCAGCCTGATGCTGGAGAAGGATTTGTCCTAGAAACCCTTCCCTTTCCTTAGCTGGGACCAAGAACAAGTCCTCACTGGGAGGAAGAGGGCTGGGGGCTGCCAAGGCTGGTCCAAGAGCCCACTTGGTTGTGCAGCCTGGGGGCTTTCAGCCTCTCCTGTCTGGCTCTCTCCTGCGTGGTGAAGTGGCCAGTGCCAGGGTGATTATTTTCATGCCCATCTTGAGAATCATGAAACGGTTTAGGTTGGAAGAGACCTCAAAGCTCAGCCAGTTCCAACCCCCTGCCATAGGCAGGGACACCTCCCACTAGCACAGGTCACTGAAGGCCTCATCCAACCTGGTCCTGAACACCTCCAGAGGTGTTTAACACTGGAGAGCCGTTATTAAGGGGGGGTGGGGTGGTTGTGTGGGGTTGTTCTGGTTGGTGGGGGTTGATTTGGAGCTTCTCTTCCATTCATTCTCAGTTTAACTCAAGGACCTTTCTGTGAGGCTGAAGGAGCTGGAGCTTGCTGAGCTGAGGCCAGCTGCACTTGGTCGTGCTTGAATGTCTTGAGATTGAAAACCACATGAAACCAGGATTTATTTATTGCTTTCAGGCCGTAGGGAGGGGAGGGTGGTGAAGGGCAGTCCTCAGCTTGCTTTCTGAGGACTTGCTAGCACCACTGTCCTCTGCAGCCTGTCCCTGCCTTAGTGTTTTTACACCAAGCCCAAACCAGGCAGATCAAACAGCACAACCCAAAAGGTGTCCTAAAGAGGAGAATTCCAACTTCCAGCC
The DNA here is from genome assembly GCF_015220805.1 of Pogoniulus pusillus. Classification (NCBI taxonomy): domain Eukaryota; kingdom Metazoa; phylum Chordata; class Aves; order Piciformes; family Lybiidae; genus Pogoniulus; species Pogoniulus pusillus. The sequence goes on from NC_087280.1 coordinate 24,334,739, forward strand.
TTTTATTCTTTAAAAGAATGTCCTCCAGGGGCTTTAATCATCCTGTGCTAATCACTCTCATTACCGCTGCAAGGAGCAGAAGGCCTTGCAGAGTCCCCTGAAGAGCAGCCCAGTAACAGGCAGCCAGCAGCTCTCGCTGGCTGCAGCCTCTGTGGAGATGCTCTCTGTGTACCTTGGCTCTTCGGGGATGCTGCGCTGCCTTCATCTCCTCCTTCCTCTAACAGCAGAGAGCTCTTCCGGGAGCTGCCTTAATGACAAACCCTCACAGGAGCCACCAGAGAGGGAATTTCCAGGGTTCTGTGCAAATTGAGTTGGGTTCCACGGAAATGGGCTGGGAAAAGCCTGGAGGCTTGGCCCTCTGTGGGGCTTTTGCCATCCCAAAGGGCAGTGTGGATCTGTCACCCTTTGCAGGGAAAGGCTCAGCAGAGTTTGTCTTTTCCAGCTGAAGGTCTGCACTTTCTCACGGGGAAGGGCACACAGATGTGCGCTGCAGCAGCTCCTTGCCCGGGAGCTGCGAGGGCTCAGCGCTGGACTCGGCAGAGGGAGGCTCTGCTCAGTCTGGGTTTTGTGTCATTGCTAGCAGCAGGCCAAGGGGGGATGCCTTGGAGCTGAGGCACAGCAGGGTTAGAGTGGAGCTGAGGAAGAAGTTGTTCAGCAGGAGGGTGGTGAGAGTCTGGCACAGGCTGCCCAGGGAGGCTGTGGCTGCCTCCTGCCTGGGGGTGCTGCAGGCCAGGCTGGATGAGGCTTTGAGCAGCTGAGAGGTGTCCCTGGGCACGGTGGGGAGGTTGCAGCAGCTGAGGTCTGAGCTCCCTTCCAACCTGAGCCGTTCTGTGAGACAAGCCCAGAGCCACTGCCCCAGGAGCTCTGCACAGTGCCACAGGACATGCAGGGGCTGAGGCTCTCTTCCACCACTCAGCTGCCGCACCTGGAGCCGTGTTTAAATCACCTGTTCTGCCATGGCCTGGACAATTCAGCCTGCCAGAGAGAGTTAATCTCAGGTCGCTGGGGGCCCAGGCAGCACACGCAGACCCTCCGCAGCGGCAGCAATCAGCTCTGCAAACTCAGGTGCTGAGGTTGCAGCCACTCTGGGGCCAAGCCCAGCCAGGGGGTCCAGCTGAAGTGAGACCCTTTCGAACCTGTACATCCCAGGGAGCAGCACCAGAAACAGTTCACTGCTCTGCCAAAGCTGATTTTCAACCCAGCGCTGCTGTGCTTTGTGGCTTAGGCTTTTTTCGTTCCTTGCTGCTGGGTGCTCTGTGTGTGTGGTTGTTTTGGCAGTGGTGGTGAGTTTGGGTTTGGTGGGTTGTTGGTTTTTTTTTTGCTTGTTTGGGGTTTTTTTGTTAGTTTCGTTTTTGGTTGGTTGGGTTTTTGTTCGGTTTCCTCTGCTTTTTGTTGTTGTTGTTATTATTGTCTTCTTTTTAATTCCCTCCCCCCTCACACGCTTTAAGTCCCCTTTGAGGCCAAACTCGCGGCCGGTGTGCGCAGCTCTGCCTTTTGTGAGGCTGATTGCTAATTGAGAGCAGCAGAGGCTCTGTCCCTCTTGTGCTGCCTTTAAAATATTCATACAATTAAAGAGCGCTTTGAAGTGCTCTGGAGTTGGATGCACTCTGCTTCACTTTGGGTGATCAGCAGATGAGAATGGAAATGTTTTAATTGGATTTGGTCCTGAGAAAGTGTGCCATGTCCTTGTTGGAATTTCCTTGCCAAGGGATACTGCACCTTCTCCTTGCAGCTCCCGGCAGAGGGGACCGTGATAAATGGTGAGTTTTAATCATCTCTGCTTTGGAGTGAATTAGGGAGGAGGGGCAGGGTTTTATTCACTGAGCTGTGTGACTCCACAGAGAAGGATTGAAACCAAGGAGGGAACGCAAATATATCTTGGCTGCAGGACAGGTTTGGACTCGTTTGTTTGTTTGTTTTGAGGGTTTTATTCTTGTTTTGGGATTCTTTTTCACAGCAGTAAAAACTCAAACCATTTACTCCAGCTTCTTGCAGCTGCATAATGAGCTGCCGTTTTCTGCTAAAGGTCAGAGCAAACCTTGCTGCTGTAAAGCAATGGCTTAGGCACTTGGAACGCCTGTGTGCAGGCACAAGAATGTCCTCCCTTCGCCCCACATCCATCCCAGCTGCTGCAGAAGTGGAATGCAGGGAGCCGGGGCCAGGGCAGGTTGCGCCGCTCCGGCAGCTGCCACCGGCGGTAGGTGACAGAGGCTGAAGTGGAAATGTGTTGTGCTGCTGGGCGGCTTTTGCTTTGACACACTCATTTCAGATCCCTTTACAGTCTCTTTTCACGCAGCTTTCGCTCCAAATCGCCCTCTTCCCAAGCTTTGTTGGGTAACAGCTTGCTGGTGCCCCACCTCTGGCACAGCTCAGGAGCAGCCGCAGCTGAAATGTGTGCAGCTTCCCCTCCTGGCAACAGCAAAGGTTGATGCTACCACAGAAAGATTTGCTCTGCCCAAGTCACAGAGAGGAGAAGGCTCCCAGATGACCTTATTGTGGCCTTTCAGTCTCTTAAGGGGGCTACAGGAAAGCTGTGGAGGGACTTTTTAGGCTGTCAGGGAGTGATAGGACTGGGGGCAGTGGAGCAAAGCTGGAAATGTGTAGAGTCAGCCTGGATGTCAGGAGGAAGTTGTTCAGCATGAGGGTGATGAGAGCCTGGAATGGGTTGCCCAAGGAGGTGGTGGAAGCCTCATCCCTGGAGGTGTTTAAGGCCAGGCTGGATGAGGCTGTGGCCAGTGATCTAGTGTGAGGTGTCACTGGGCATGGCAGGGGGGTTGGAACTGGCTGATCCTTGTGGTGCCTTCCAACCCTGACTGCTTCTATAAATGGTCTGGGTTGGAAGGGTCCTCCAAAGGTCATCCAGTCCAACCCCCTCTGATCAGGCAGCAGGGACATCCTCCACTGGATCAGGCTGCCCAGGGCCCTGAAGACATGTGTCTGTGGCTATGTTTCTCGAAGTGTGTGTGTATTTCAGTCAAATTAGGTGTAGCTGGCACACAGGGAGGTGAGGCAGTTGGTGATGCTCCTGGAAGGGGGCTGGCATTGTAAGAACGCAGGAGTCCACTTCCTCCACAGCTGAAGCTGCAAAGCTGCAGGCAGTATGAGCTCTTCTGCCTGCCTTTAGCCACCCAACCAACTTGCCCCTCCAGTGGGTATTTCTGTGGCACTCTCCTTCCGCTGCAGGTCTGATTTCTACTGCTATTTTCCCCTCTCATCTTCCAGCTCCTTATCTGTCCTTCCAGATTCATTACCTCTCCCTTCCTTTCCCTTCCTTCCTTTCTTCTCCTGCTGCGTTCCCATTTCTAGTGATTTATTTAATGTTTTGTCTCCCAATGTTTATATCTGCAGAGTGAGCTGGGTTTATGTTCCCCACCCCCCAAAATGAGTCCTGTAATTTATTTTCTGCACGAAGTTAATGCTCAGTGCTGCTGAACAGCCTCTTGTGACAGCGATGCACACCGATAGCGTCCCTGCCGTGCTGGCGGCCGCACGTTTTGGCTCAGTCAGGACTGGGTTGTGCTGCAGCTGCCCCGGGGGAGTAGATGGCTGGGATAGGGCAGAGCCATTCTGAACCAGACCAAGTATTCCTCCCTTCCCAGCTCCTGCCTTGGGCAACAGCAGTTAACGGATGCTTAGAGCAGGAACCAGGGGAGCATCAGAGCCCTCCTTTAGCATCCAGCTCCTCTTCTTCCTTCTGTGGTTTGCAGCCTGACTTCCTCAGCAGAAATTGCATCTCCATCACCACCCCACTTAACAGCCACTACTCGGCCTTCCCTTCCTGGAACTCGGCTACTCAGTCTGCGAATTTACCCTTTTGTCTTCCCCAGTCCCCTGGCAGAGTCGCTCCACCTTGTTATGCATGGAGGGAAATAGTGTTTCCTTCTGCTTGCTGGGAACCTGCGGCCTGATCATTTTGCTGGGTACCTCCTAGCTCCTGAGGTGTGGGAGAAGGCCAGAAAGGTGCAGTGCTGGGTTTGTGGCTGCTTGCAAGCCTCAGTTCACTGTCAAGAATCTTTGTCTCCTCCTGAAGGCAGAAACACCTCACTGCCAGCTGGGAACTCAAGTCCATAAATGCATGAGCGTTGGCAAGGGGGAGCAGGAGGGCTGCAGGAGGTGCATAAATCACCCAGGGTATTTTTCAGTAATGGCATCTCTCACCATATTCATCTCCCTTGAGTTTATTCCTCAAGCCCTCAGTACATTTTGACATTCAGACTTAATCATAGCTCCCAGTCAAAGCACACAGCACAGAACTCTCTTGGAAGAGAGCTGCAGCTCCCTCCAGTCCAGACCTCGGATTGATAGGGGCTGGGCAGAGCCCAGGCTGGGCAGATGTTGTAGATTATGGCACCCTGATGCTAGCAGTTTCACAGCAGCCCTGGGGAGCCCTGCTGACAAGCAGCCCAGTTGCTGTGATGCCTGTGCCTGGGTGGGAGCAGCTTGGTGCTGAGCAGGACACTCCTGCTTTCCTCTCGCTCTGCATTGGCACAGCTACCCAGGGACTGGAGTAAGGCATGGATGGAGGTGGCCCAGTGGACTGCAGGAGCACTGCATGGGGGCCCTGGCTCTTGTCCTGCACCCCTGACAGTTGGCTTGGGATTCTTTGGGATTGCTTCCTGAAGTGGCAGTGAGCAGTGGGAACTGTTCTACCTCAAGGCAAACGCTGAGGCATGTAGAAGCCAGAAGGATCCACATTCTGCCTTCAGGACCAAGATGTGATTCCTTGAGTCTGGATGTGAGACACCTCTGCCCATGGTGGGGAGGTTGGAGCAGATGATTGAGAGAGTGATTAGCTTTGGAATGGGCTGTCCAGGGAGGTGGTGGAGTTGCCATGCCTGCAGGTGTTGCAGCCAAGCCTGGCTGGGGCACTTAGTGCCATGGTCTGGTTAGTTGGGCAGGGCTGGGTGCTAGGTTGGGCTGGAGGAGCTTTGAGCTCTCTTCCAACCTGGCTGATTCTATGATCTCTAAGGTCCCTTTCAACTTCAGCCATTCCATGCTTCCTGTGCTCTCTGTCTGGGTTTTGCTGAGGACAGGTTTGCCCTTTTTTCCCATCATGACAGGACCTGGCAGGGGTGTGCTGCATATCTCCTGTTTGATTGCCCAGCAGCTCTGAGCTCTGCTGATGGTGGCAGAAGACCCAGAGGGAAGAGCAGTGGGTGAGGAGCAGTGCACTCACCTCCAGTTTACCTGCAGAGAAGGAATACTGTGATACTGTGAATAGAGAGCAGGGTGAGGAGGCGATCTGCAGTGCTTTGTGTGCAGGAACACAGGAGCAGCACAGCAGGTTCCAGCTCAACACAAGGGGGAACCTCTTTCCTGGAAAGGCCCCAGAGCCCTGGCACAGGCTGCCCAGAGAGGTTGTGGAGTCTCCTTCTCTGGAGCCTTTCAAGGCCTATCTGGATGTGTTGCTGTGTGCCCTGAGCTAGATTGTGTGGTCCTGCTGTGGCAGGGGGGTTGGACTGGATGAGCTCTTTGGGTCCCTTCCAACCCCTGCCATCCTGTGAGCCTGTGATCATTTCCCATTGCTGTTGTGTAAAGTATCAGCAGTCCCAGTATGTGCTCCCCAACATTCCACTTGTGTCAGCAGCGATGAGTTTCAGGCACAGAAGTGACCCACGGTGCCAGCAGCTTCTCTAACACAGCAGGTAATTACTGGGTGCTCCACCCAACTGACAAACTGTCCTCTGGGAAGCCTTCATACTTTGGCTGGGAGTGATTCTGGAGCTTGCAATGTCTTTCATCTCCTGCTGCTGTTTAGGGATGAGAATTCTTTTCAGGAGTGGCTCAGGCTAAGGATCCACTCTGTGAAGAGACTTGCCCAATGGTGGGCACCCAGCTCAAAGCTGGGGTGACACACACAAAGCTGTGTGCAGCAGCATGGGAAACCAGTTTAATTAGAGCTGCTCTCTGCCCTCTGTAGTCCTGGTCTGGCACGAAGCTGCAGCTCTCAGCCTAGGGCAGACAGCAATTTCCTTTTGACACAGCCCTGCGGAGAGGAGCATCCTCAAAGCTTCATAATGTAGCAGTCTCTGGCAGAGACAAACTACACAGGGCCCTTTCCCCAGCACTGCCTCTTGCCTGTGCTGGAGTTTGCTGCAGAACAAGATAAAAAGTCCTCTCGGCATCAAGGACACAATCTCCCTGGCAATCCAGTCCTTGCCAGCTTGAGGAGTGAGACCAGATGTGCTTTGTTACTCTTGAAGCACTGAGAGAAGCACTGAGTGCAGGGTTATTAACTTAGGCAAGTTGTCCCTCCGCTGAGGACCATAAATAACCCACGCCAGGCTCTCTGCCTGACTCCCCACCCCAGCTCCCCTGCCCGTCTGACTCGCAGCCAGGAGAAATGCTCCTCCTCACAGCTGTCCAGAGGATAATTTTGGGCAAAAATGTGATGAACTTGGCTGGAACCACCTGCTGCTGCCTCTCTGCTTCTTGTTAGCCCCACACAGCTCTTGGCATTAGACTAGGAGCAAGGCAGGGTGGAGGGACTGGACTGCAGTCAGAGACTATTGCCATCTTCCTGGGGGCGGCAGCCAGCGATGTGAGCACTGAGGCATGTTGGTAGAAGAGCTCAGTGGTGTAGCAGAAAGGATTCCAGGCTGGCTGTGCTCTGTGAGCTTACAGCAAGTGCAGGCCATAGCTTTAGCCATGTGTGTTTGGCATCTGAAAGAAGCTCCCTTCAGCTGGTGAGGATGTAGCCAGGTGGGGTTGGGCTCTGCTGCCAGGCAGCCAGCAACAGAACAAGGGGACACAGCCTGAAGCTGTGCCAGGGCAGGTCTAGGCTGGATGTTGTTAGGAAGTTGTTGTCAGAGAGAGTGATTGGCATTGGAATGGGCTGCCCAGGGAGGTGATGGAGTGGCAGTGGCTGGAGGTGTTGCAGCCAAGCCTGGCTGGGGCACTTAGTGCCATGGTCTGGTTGGTTGGCCAGGGCTGGGTGCTAGGTTGGGCTGGCTGAGCCTGGAGCTCTCTTCCAACCTGCCTCATTCTAGGACTCGTGAAGGTTGATGTGAAAGGGAAGAGAATAATCTTCTCTCCAAGATAAAGTAATGGCTTAAACTTCAGGAAGGAGCATTCAGACCGAGTAGGATGAAAACCTTTCTAATGGCAAGCACGAGAGCTTCCTGGGGAGGTCACAGGGATTCCACAGCTGGAGGTCTTCAAGCAGAGGCTGGATAAATATTTATCAAGAGTGACACAGCCATGGCTGAGCTTTCACAGAGAGCAGAGGAAGCAAACTGCTGAAATGCTGAGCCTCTTTCCAGGCTTTTGATTCCATGAAGTAGCTAAGCAAAGGCTCATTCTAAATCAAACCAAAGAACATCTCCTCCTTCTGCTCCTGGTGCTGCTGCTGTAGGGCACAGAGTCAGGAAATGAATTACCTGTGCCAGGAAACGTGAGCTGATGAGAACAGGGCTGAAGATGCTCGCACAGCCTGCACAGCTCAGCTGCGCTTCCCAAGTGGGTTACTGCCAGGTACAGCCCCAGCAGTATGGCACTCAGGGCAACAGGCAGGCAGAGCCCTGTGCTCAGGCACACTTCTTTCTGATGTTGCCCTTCTGGGGTGGCTGAACCCCCACTTAGGAAACACTGCCTGCAGAGATTTGGTTGTTTGCTGCCCTTTGCCCCTTCTTGCCCTTTTAAGCCCCACTTTGGCTGCTGGGGGTCCTGCATCCAGCCCCTTGGCCTGCTGGCACCTCACCTGCTGCAGCTGCCCCCTTTTGGGGCATGGGCAGCCTGGGTGGCATGGGCAGCCTGGCCACAGAGGCTGAGACTGATACCACAAAGCAGTTCCTGTCTCTGCCATAGAGGAATGGCTGCTGTCTGGACAAGAAGAGGCAGGACCCCATTGGACTGCCTCTGGAGCAGGCAGAGACGTACACTTGACATCTTGGTCTGTCCTCCTGTCCTGGGAACCTGCAGCTGCCTGCATCTGGCCCAGCACACATCCTCCAGCTCTCTGGGGCAGCTGGACCACCTGCTGCCCAGGGAGAGCAATTACCCAAGTAGAGAGGAGCTGGCTCTTTCCCTCCGCTCCCTGGCCTCTGAGGTGTGGGTGGCAGGGTGATGGATGTGCCCCACAGTACAGATGGCTCAGACTCCATCTCCACTGAGCACTCCTGCCCAGAGATGCAGGAGGTGGTTTATTTCCAGGGAGCTGGCACAGTAAAAGGCCTGTGGAAATTCACTCAGCTATCAACACTTGTTTTTGGCCATGGTTATTACCATAGCAGATGAGGCTGCCTGTGACCCCAGGACCATTCATCTCCTTGAGCTGTGAGCACAGGCTGAGCTAACTGCGGTTTTGCTGCTCTTTTGCCATGGTCCCAGCTGCTCACCAATGGCTCTTTGTCTTGTCTCTGTTGGTTTGGAGCCAGCTGCTTCTCATCCAGATCTTCTTTCACCTGGAGCACAGCACTGCCTCAGCAAATGCATGTTGCTCAGAGACCTGAGGGGAAGAGAGGAGCACTCTGGGGTCAGCAGAGGGCTGAAAACCTGGAGTGGCTTGCAGGTGCTCCTTTCAGCTGACAAACAGCTCCTGCAAATGCTGTCCCTGCTGCAGGCCATGGATAGCTCATGTGCCTGCTCAGGTTCTACCCTGCCAGTGGTTCTGACTGGGGATGGAAACCATGCTGATTTTCTGGCCATTGGGCTTCACGGTGTACCTGTGTGCAAGGAGTCTGTTAGCAGTGAAAAACAGCCCAGGATGGTTGGAGGGAATGAGCTGCTTCTTAGTGAGGAGCAGCTGGGAGAGGAGAGGGCATGGAGTAATATGAGAGAGTGACTGGCATTGGAATGGGCTGCCCAGGGAGGTGGTGGAGTGGCTGTGCCTGGAGGTGTTGCAGCCAAGCCTGGCTGGGGCATTGAGTGCCATGGTCTGGTTGGTTGGGCAGGGCTGAGTGCTAGGTTGGGCTGGCTGAGCTTGGAGGCCTCTTCCAACCTGGGTGATTCTATGACTGAGTGTTACAAAATTACAGATCCAAAGGCTGAAGTGAACTCAGAATTGTTTTCCACCGTGTCCTGCCACACAAGGGAAGAGCTGGCATGGGAAGGGGGTTCCTGTGAGGTGCTCCTCATGCTTTTGTGAGCTGGAGTACTTGTGTGGTGTTTGGCTGTGTGGTGGTAGCCACCAAAGGTTTGCTTGGAACAGGAAAGAAATCACCTCCTCCAGCATCCAGGCAGGAGCACCCCAAAGGGGCCAGTACTAACCCAGCTGGGTCAGCTGCCAGCAGAAGCAGCAAAGTCTGTGCTGTGTGGATGTGGCAAACACCCAGATCAGAAATCTCTAGGAGAGGAGCCTCCAAACTCTGCTGTGCTCAGGTGAAAGTCAGCTGTGGAGGCTGAGCAGATGCCATGAACGGGTGGGTGGATGCCCTACCAGCCAGCATGTGTGACGGGAGGGCAAGCTGGGGGCTCTTGCTGAGCATGTGTGGATCTGTGCCACGATGGGTGCTGCTGAAGCCAGCCTGGCATCTCAGACTCGATGAGGCCCTGAGCAGCGTGGTCTAGCTGGAGGTGTCCCTGCTGACAAGATGACCTTTGAGAGCCCCTCCAGCCCAATGCAGTCTGTGAAGCTGTTCTCCATTTCACAGCACAGACAGGCAGAGGGACCCCTGGTTTTGGCTGGCCCTTCTCAGGGTGCCTGTGGCCTCAGTACCACGCTGCTGCCAGTGGGTGAATTCCACACAGGCAGCTGTGCTGCTCTTATTCCAGTGGAGAAAAAACCAACCCAAACCCTTCCAGCTTCAGGCTGCTGCTGTGGTGCACAGCTCTGCTGCTTGTGCATTCCCTGCCTGAATTGCTCTCTGGGATGTGTTAATTCCACAGGCCTTTGTCTGCTGCTCTGCTTTCCTCTCGCAGAGCTGGGCAAGAACAAATAGCAGCAGCGAGGCAGCGTGCGGCAGGATGAATGCCCTCCACAGAACAACTGCTGGGACTGTTGACACGAGAGTTTGTAAGAGGAACAAGAGGCAATCTGCTGATGCTGCTGGTTTGCTGCCTAACTTGTGCTGTGCCTGACTAAATGTTGTGCCAGAGCTCTGCTGCTTGCGGCTTGCCAGTGCCCCACTGAGGACTAAGTGGCACCAGCTAAGCTCTGCTGTTGAATCTCCAGGTGCAAGGTAGGAGGCTTCGCCCCTCTCTCTCCCCTGCCTGTCTAAACGATGCCTTTACAAAGCACAGGCATGAAGTGAGGCCTCAGCCTTCTTTCACAATATTCTGCAGTTAGGAAAGGCAGGAGAGAGCTGCACAAAGCACCCCTGGCTGCAGCACGGGGCTGCCGCCGCCCCCGCACCCACTCGTGGCTGCTGCTCAGCATGGCCCTGGAGGGGATGGGGGGAAGCTGCCTGCTGGAGGCAGTGAGGAATGGACCTTCACCTGGTGGGTACCTATCTGGGACCACTGAGGTTAGGTTCACAGCCAGGTAGACATCCAAGAGGAGCCTGGTTTCAGCAAAGAGCATAAAATCACTGCCCACTCGTGAGGGGGGCACTCCAACATCCCCAGCACCATCAGCAAGTGGGAGGAGTGGAGGCACAGGCAAGTGTTTGACCCAAGGTCACAGGCTGGGCTGGTACAGAGCCCAGGCTGAAGCAAGGTCTGCTGAGACAGATCAAGGCTGCTCCCTAATTCCTCAAATCCATAAGGATCCCACAGTCTTACAGGGCCCCTTCTTCTCTGCCCCACTCCAGGCTGTTGTGTCTCTCATTCATGTTGCACTGCAGAGGGAAAGCAGCAGTGTCCTGGGAGCTGAGCCCTGGGTGCCCCTGGCTGAAAAGAGAGCAGCAGGATTCTGGGGGCTGGGACAGAGCACCAAGGAGCTTTGGGAGTGCCCTCTCACCACGACCATGAGACTCCTCTCTTTTCCTGGCTCCAGAAACAGGTCAGACCTGGAGTGCTGATGGTGTTGGGTAGCAGTGTATGAGAGCAGAAGCAATCCCCCTGCATGTGACGGCAGGAGTCGAGCAAAGCTGTGTGAGGGCAGGAGCTGCAGGGGAGCAGCTCTGGTGGCTGCTGGTGCCTTGCATGCAGGGGTCTGTGTGGGGACCCAGCCCTCAGGGGATGCAGGCAGCTGCAGGGAGCAGAAGGTGTTTTTCCTAAGGCTCTGTGCATCTGCCCACGGGAGGATGAGTCACTGCCACCCTGAGCAACCCAGAGTCATCCTAGGGCAGTGAGGGACCTCGGCTGTCACCTCACCCACTCAGCTGGGTGTTCACTCACAATCCAGGGTCTCTCTTTTCCATTCCATAGATTTTATCTTCCCACCTAATTATCTAAGCTCCCAAAAGTGGAGCAAGGCTTAGCTCCAGAGATAGTGAGGATGATAATAATAACTCATCGTTTAGTCTGCACTGTCCCACGGTGGGAAGAGCTGTGCTGATCCTTAGTGCTCACTGATGCTGCTTCCCTCATCTCTCCAGCTGGGAATTTGGCAGGGTGAGAAGGCATTCAGGCAGTAATCTCCTCTTAAAACTACTGCTGAGCAGCACATTCCTGGGTGCAGGAAGCTGGGCTGGGAGGGTTTGGCAGCTAAAGAGACTGTAGAGGGGCAGAAAGTTCAGGAGCATCAAACCTGCTCTGAAGATTCACTGCAGAGAGGTTCTGGGTACTTGGCACAGGTTAGGTGCTGAGCTGCTGTAGCCTGGCTCCTTGTGGAGGTGTATCTGGTGGCACCTTGGCCTCTCTGAAAGTGGGACTCTGCAGAGGTTTCATGTTGGGTGAGGTTAATCCAGACTAAAGTGCTAAATGGTGACTTGTTTTGAGCCTGAAATAACCCTGCAGGGAGGGCAAAACTTTACTGCCCTGGCCAGGATCATCACAGCCTCTGGCTAGGAGAGGAAAACTCTTCACTCCTTAGAATCACAGGATCAGGCAGGTTGGAAGAGAGCTCCAAGCTCATCCAGCCCAACCTAGCACCCAGCCCTGCCCAACCAACCAGACCATGGCACTAAGTGCCCCAGCCAGGCTTGGCTGCAACACCTCCAGCCACAGCCACTCCACCACCTCCCTGGGCAGCCCATTCCAATGCCAATCACTCTCTCTGACAACAACTTCCTAACAACATCCAGCCTAGACCTGCCCTGGCACAGCTTCAGGCTGTGTCCCCTTCTTCTGGTGCTGGCTGCCTGGCAGCAGAGCCCAACCCCACCTGGCTACAGCCTCCCTGCAGGCAGCTGCAGGCAGCAATGAGCTCTGCCCTGAGCTTCCTCTGCTGCAGGCTGCACACCCCCAGCTCCCTCAGCCTCTCCTCACAGGGCTGTGCTCCAGGCCCCTCCCCAGCCTTGCTGCCCTTCTCTCAACACCTTCCAGCACCTCAACATCTCTGTTGAATTGAGTGGCCCAGAACTGGACACAGCACTCCAGGGGTGGCCTGGAGCACAGGGGCAGAAGAACCTCCCTTGTGCTGCTGCCCACACTGCTCCTGAGCCAGCCCAGGATGCCATTGGCTCTGCTGCCCACCTGGGCACACTGCTGGCTTGGAGCAGCTCTTTCCCTCAAACTGGTTGTTCTGGTCCCAGTGCCTGAGGAAGAAGAAGTCCAGTCCCTGTGCCTGGAAGTTTGGACTGGACGATCTTTGAGGTTTCTTCCAAGCTGGTTGATTCTCTGAGTCTAAGTGGGCTGGGATTTAATGCCTGCTTGGCCCATCTGGAGATTGCCTTTGGCTGGGGAGGATTCTCCAGCAGCCCTAAAGCAGCCTGATGCAATCAGATCCTCGACAGGCTCCTAAAGTCTCTGTGGCAGCTGAATTAATTGCTGCAAGCCAGCCACAACAGCAGCCCCTGCAGATGTAAAACTGGCTGGCAATTGCAGCTAACAGCATCTGGCAGCTCCAATACAAGTGTCAACAAGCCATGCAAAGGTTACTGGGATTAAAGGGAATTAGAGAATTGCATTTAAAAACTTAATAAGCTCCTGAAGGTGGCAGATTGGCTGCACAGGCTCTGGTTTTGAAAGATCTTCTAGAGCCTCCTTCTAGCAGAGCTTGTGTCTTTGACCATCTGTGGCTGTCAAGCAGAGAAATGAGGTCTGGGCAAAGCTTCCTTTCACTCTTTCCCAAGGCAGGGTTGTTCAGATGCTCCCTGGGAAGAGGAGCAAGTCATGAGAGAGGGGAAAGGGCAGGGCTGGCACAAAGGTGCAGAGCACTTTGGGTCACAGCAGTGCTTTTCCTGAAGTTCAGGGACTTGGCAAAGGTTTGGTTTGTGATCAAACATCAAAGAGAGAGACAGATTTCCACAGGAGTCTGCTGCACTTCCACCCAGGGCCCGCACAGGAAGCCTAAAACGTCTGAACTGCAGGGGAACTTTGCCGATGGTATCAGCAGGAGTTCAGCTGCTGACCTCCACCTGGCTCTGACATGGCTCTGCAAGGGTTCTGCCAGCCCAGCTGCTTTTAGTGGCAGTTATCTCTTCCTTCAGAAGGGCACTGAGGGCTGCTGAGGGCTGGAGAACTTCTCAGGACGCTCCCAGGTGCTTCCAAGCCAGGTTCCATGAGTCCCATCCCTCCCCACTGACCACTCAGCAGGCACATTGCAATGTCTGCAGGAGAAGGGTTGCTGCTTCTGGGTGCATTGAGCCACTGGAGCTTTATACCAGCAGAGTGACTCTGGGAAGCTGCCCTTGGAGCGTGGTAGCAGAGATGTGTTCTCACACCTGAGTGCCTCAGCTCTAAGGCAGCAACCCTGCTCCTGCCAAAAGCCCTGCTGGCTGCTGCCAACCCAGACTGAAGAGGGTGTTCAGAGGCTCAGGCATGTGCAAACAAGAAACAACATCATGCTCCTGAGTCCTGAACAAGCTGCAAACCCTTCTTCAGCAGCAGAGATGCAAGTTCTGCAGTGACCTAGCTCCTGGTGCTCATGGCAGAGCCACAGAATGGCTCAGGCTGGAAGGGAGCTCAGAGCTCAGCTGCTGCAACCTCCCCACTGTGCCCAGGGACACCTCTCAGCTACACTCGAGGCCTCACCCAGCCTGGCCTGCAGCACTCCCAGGCAGGAGGCAGCCACAGCCTCCCTGGGCAGCCTGTGCCAGAGTCTCAGCACCCTCCTGCTGAAGAGCTTCTTCCTCAGCTCCAGTCTAACCTTGCTCTGCCTCAGCTTCAGACCATTCCCCCTTGGCCTGGATTTGTGCCTGGGACTGGCCTGTCCAGCTGCAGGAGCCTTGCCCTGTGGCTTGCTGAGCCTCCTGCTGTGGGCTCTGCCCTGCTTCTCCAGCCTGTGAGACCCTTCTGGCTGCAGCCCCTCAGTGCCTGCCCATCAGCTCATCCATCTCCCACACCTGAGGCTGCCCCCTGGCTTCTACCCATTTTTTCTGCCAAAGCAGAGGTTTATGAGTAAGCAGGCAGCAATAGGCAGGAGCAATGGCAATGAGCTGCCACCCTTCAGCTGCCCACTCCAGGCCCTTCCTGCAGGCAGGAGCTGTGCTGCTGTAAATCCTCTGTTGCTTTACACACTCTGGCTTCAGGAAGTCAGTTGCAGACGTTCCCATCAGGGTCTGTCCCTGTAAACTGAGTGACTGAGACTTCCACCAGTTCCACACAGTGACATGAAGCTTTCCTGGCCTGAGGAACAAAGCCTCTGCCCACAGGACGGCAGCATCCTGCTGGAGTGAAGGGAGGGGACCACCAGCTGCTGGCTTTGGCACCCCTGTGCAGTGTAGCTTTGGGCACAGCATTTACCCTTCCTGCCCTGCTGTCTTCTCCTGTAAAGTTGCAGGATGAGTCCCTGCCTTGCCTGCCACTCTCTGCTGCCAGGGCTCTTATACAGAGCCAGAGAAATGAGTTCCATTTCTCAGAGAAAGGAGTAAAACACCCAGTCAGGACTGCTTCTCCTTTTAGCACTGACTTATGTGTCCCATCAAGCATAGCTTTGGGCAACAAGGTGAATAAAGCAGCAGTGTCATATTGCTTAGACACCTGATAACTGTGCCATTTGTAAAGGCTGCCCAAGAGCAGCAGAGAGAGAGAGAGAGAGGAAGAAAGGCAAACAGTTTGGTCCATCTTCAACTCCTGCCCTGCTGCTTTCAGTGCAGATGCCTCCCAAGGTAGGTGAAGGTCTAGCAGGGCTTGAATATTGGAGGGAAAAAGAGAGGGATCTCCTGCTTCCCAAGCACAGCTCCAGGCTGGGTGGGGAATGGCTGAGAGCAGCCCTGAGCAACAGGACCTGGAGGTCTGGGGTAAGGAAAAGCTCAACAGGAGCCTGCAGTGTGAGTGCAGCCCAGACACAACCCTGTGCTGGGCTGCAGCAAGAGCAGTGTGGGCACAGGGCAAGGGAGGGGATTCTGCCCCTTGGCTCTGCTCTCCTCACACCCCACCTGCAGTCCTGGGGGCAGTTCTGGAGCTCCCAGCACAAGCAGGACATGGAAGTGTTTGAGCCAGTTCAGAGGATGCCACCAAGATGCTGAGAGAAGAGATGGCTTGGAGGAGACCTTGGAGTGGCCTTGCAGGATCTGAAGGGGGCTACAGGAGGGCTGGAGAGGGACTGCTGACAAGGTCTGGTAATGAGAGGAGGAGGAGAAATGGGTTTGGAGTGGCAGAGGGGAGATTGAAACTGGATGTTAGGAAAGGGTTCTTTGCAGTGAGGGTGGTGAGACACTGGCACAGGTTGCCCAGGGAGCTTGTGGAGCCATGGGCAGTGTTGGAACCATGGGCAGTGCTGGAGCCATGGCAGTGCTGGAGTCTGGGCAGTGCTGGAGCCATGAGCAGCAGTGAGGCTTTGTCTGTGTGATCTGGAGCTCAGCCTGTCTGAGGGAACAAACTCCTCAGGACCACATTGCCCAGGCTGAGCCCAGCAGTGCGAGAGGCAGACTCTGCCTCAGGGCTCCTCAGAAGTGCTGTGGCTCTGCTGTCCCTGGAGCAGAGTGGAGGCTGCTGTGGTGCTGCCGAGCACAGGGGAATGAGGGGTTCTGCTCTGGGTGCCTGCCTAGGAGCTGCTTCTCTCTGGTTTTGGGTGATGCTTGAGGAAGCTCTACACTGGGGTGCCTCAGGGCATCCATTCTGTGTGCCGGTTTGGGGCTGAGGCACTTGCCTGGACTCCTGCTGGCTGCTGGACAGGCCTCCTGGCAACACAAGAATGCTTCCCAGCTGCACTGCTGCGGAGGTTGCTGGTTCAGGTATTTTGTGTGTGTGTTTGGTTAAGTCAAGCTAATCAGTGCAAAGCAGATGGGGAGGGGTAGGGCTCCTCTCTGCCTCGGAGAAGCAAATCCACCAGCTGCTGACACACACAGCAGGTCACACCTCTCACACCTTTATTAGGGCTCAGTGGGCAAGGACAAGCATTTGCTTATTTACATGGGGATAGCAGTTTATGGGAGCTGGGGGTGCTGGGAGAGAGGAGCTGAAGATGAGCCAGCAGTGCCCAGGTGGGCAGCAGAGCCAATGGCATCCTGGGCTGGCTCAGGAGCAGTGTGGGCAGCAGCACAAGGGAGGTTCTTCTGCCCCTGTGCTCAGCACTGCTCAGTTCTGGGCCACTCAATTCCAGAAAGATGTTGAGGTGCTGGAAGGTGTTGAGAGAAGGGCAGCAAGGCTGGGGAGGGGCCTGGAGCACAGCCCTGTGAGGAGAGGCTGAGGGAGCTGGGGGTGTGCAGCCTGCAGCAGAGGAGGCTCAGGGCAGAGCTCATTGCTGCCTGCAGCTGCCTGCAGGGAGGCTGTAGCCAGGTGGGGTTGGGCTCTGCTGCCAGGCAGCCAGCAACAGAAGAAGGGGACAGAGCCTGAAGCTGTGCCAGGGCAGGTCTAGGGTGGATGTTGTTAGGAAGTTGTTGTCAGAGAGAGTGATTGGCATTGGAATGGGCTGCCCAGGGAGGTGGTGGAGTGGCTGTGGCTGGAGGTGTTGAAGCCAAGCCTGGCTGGGGCACTTAGTGCCATGGTCTGGTTGGTTGGGCAGGGCTGGGTGCTAGGCTGGGCTGGGTGAGCTTGGAGCTCTCTTCCAACCTGCCTGATTCTGTGATTCCATGGAGGGAAAAGTGCAAGGGAATATCTGAAAAGAGCTTTGCCTGTTCCACTCCCAAGGAAGGGACATTTTGCTTTCAGGCTCAGCCTGCTTTTTTTCCTCATTTCCAGGACAGACAACAATTTTAAAAGGAGCTTCTGGGGGTGAAGGCTTTAATGAGCTCTCAACACCATCTCTCATTCCTTGGTTTTGCATCATTTGAACCATATTTCTGGAGGCAATTTTTCAAAGTGGTGCTCATCACTGTATCTGCATCACTGCCTCTGCCTGAGCCATCCTGCACCTAAACTTTGGCAGTACAAATGGGTCCAGGCCTCCAACAGCATTTCCCTTCTGTTCCCAGTCTGCTATCCAGGGAGGGTCTCTGTGCCACTCATCAGGCAAAAATCACACAGCTGTTTTTGTGTTGCCCTGGGGCAGAGACCCCTTAAGCCATCTCAGTCTGCACAGTGGTCGTGCCCTGCAGGGTGGGCAGGCTGGGGAACTGCAGCCCACATCTCTGCACTATTCTGGGGCAAGGGATGTGCTAGGACTGCAGAGCAGACATGCAGCACATAGGCCTGGCCAAAGCATCCATGGCTGAGCTGAGCCCCAGGCTGCAGCCTGCCCACGGATGCTGCAGCTGCCTTAGAGGCATTCACAGAATATGAGAGTGGCTTAGGCTGGAAGGGGCCTCAGAGCTCAGCTGCTCCAGCCCCCTGTCTTGGGCAGGGACACCTCTCAACTGGCTCAGGCCTCATCCAGTCTGGCCTTCAACATCCCCAGGCAGGAGGCAGCCACAGCCTCCCTGGGCAGCCTGTGCCAGAGTCTCACCACCCTCACACTGAACAACTTCTTCCTCAGCTCCCATCTAAACCTGTTCTGCCTCAGCTTCAAACATTCCCCTTGACCTCTCACTAGACAGCCCCTGCACAGTGTCCCTCTGCAGCCTTCCTGTTCATTATATGATTGTTAAATTATTATTACTTCCAGTTAATGGAATTATTGCTCTGTAGGAGAACATGAGAGGGCCTAAGGCTGGAGATGTGCTTTTCCCTGAGAAACAAAGAAATGGGAGACCTGGGAGAGCACAGGAGGCTTTCATCCAGCAGTGCAATCATATGCTAAAGGAAAACAGCCCTCTCCTCCTGGGAATGGATAGGTGAAATCACTCTCCAGTGCTCAGTCTGGAGGTCTACAGCCTTTAAAACAAGCAGGGAAGCCAGCTGAGTTTCCTCTGTCAGTAATGATGCCCCAGCTTTGAGAAATTAATTTCTCTCCTCCTGCATGCTCTGCTTGAGAAGTGGTATCACATTGTGAGCCACTGCAGCAAGCTCTGCTGCTCGCGTTGCCTACCAGGATGCTGGCTAATGAGCCAAGAGGAGAGAAGGCAGGAGCTGAATACATTATAAATATCACCCCACAACAGAGCACAGTGGCAGTGCCTGGCAGCGTGCAGGAGGGGAGCAGCTCCTCTGCTGCCCTGCCCGGAGGCTGCAGCAGGCAGCATGCGTCCTGCTGATCTGCGCTGGAACAGCCTCTCTGGGTCCCGCTTCTCTTTCCACGAGGCAGGCAGTGAAACACCTTGGGCTGGGTGCTCAGCAGGTGTAAGCTCCACTGGAGTCAGTGGATCTTTATTTCCTGCTGCTGGAAGAGGAGACTAAGAATAGACAGAGTCAGCAGGCACAAGTCCTCCGGGCCCGAGCAAGCTCTTGGCAACGCTGCCATCCTTAGTGCCATGCATTGCCATCCTTAGCACCAGGCATTGCCATCCTTGGCGCCAGGTGTTGCCATCCTTAGTGCCAGGCATTGCCATCCTTAGCGCCAGGCATTGCCATCCTTAGCGCCAGGCGTTGCCCTGCCCACCCTGTAGGTTAACAGCAATATCCCCCAAGCTTCAGACCACCTACAGCAGGGACCCAGGGCGGCAGCACCACTTAGCCTCTAGTGCTGGCCAGGAGGGTCAGACCTTGCTGCAAGGACTCTGCAGCCCTGCCCTCCCTCCTCGCCTTGCTGCTGCTCCTTCCCCAGCAGCACCACCCACGCTCTCCAGGGCAGATCCTGTGCTCTTCCACTGCCCAGGGCTTGCTGTTGAGCTCACGTTTCACAGGCTGAATACATGAAAAGCAAGAGTGGAGAAGGAGGAAGGGAACATCCTTCCCCTTCTCTCATGACTTGCTCTGCCCAGTCTATCTTTTGGCCCCTTGCAGGTCATCACTCACAGCTCCTGGAGGGAATGGATTTTCTTTCTCCCATTCAGAATAATTCTCAGATCTCCTACCAAAACAAACCCCCAAAACCCACAAACCAAACCACAAACAACCCCCCTCAGCCCATCAAACAGGACTGTGGTTGTTCACTTTTCCTCTGGAACACTTTTCAGGGCAATTAGGGAGCAGGAAGGATACATATGGTCAGCCACAGAGCTGGAATAATGATCAAGAGCAGCAGGAGGGGGAAAAGCCAAGTCAGAGGGAGCTGCCTGTGAGACAGCCCAGGCTGCTGGCAAATGTGTGCCCAAACAGCATCTGGTCAATTATAAGGAATGCTTCAAATGAAATTCAAACTCATTCACAAATGAATTAAGATGAAAGGAAAAGGGAAACATTTGCAGAGCGTTTAATTGGAATGAATAATTCAGAGTCCTGCCTTACCTCTTGGAGACACTGTGCAAATATTGACTCTGATTTGCCACACACAGGCACCCATCCTGCTGCTGCCTCCCCGGAGCACAGCCTCGGGCTTTGGCTGGGCTTGCTCCTGCAGCCTGATGCACAGCGTGGAGCAGGGTAAGTCCCTCGCCCAGAGCCACTGCTCCACACAGCAGTTATCCAGGCAGGGCTTGGCAGTGACGCTGCCTGAGCGGGGAGTGGGGCATGGGCATACAGCCAGGGCTGTGCCACAGCAGGGAAGAGTGCCCAAAAAGCTCATCCTGTGGTCAGGCCCAAGGCAGGAGGCTCTCAGTGGGAGCATGTCCTTTGTGTGCCTGGGCTGGGCTGGCTGCCTGAGCACAGACATCCCTCCTGCTCCCAGGGAACACCCACGGGCAGGCAGCACCTGCCAGGGCCACTGCTTTTGATGGGCGGTACTTGGGTACCAAACAGCATAACCAAGGTGAAGAAGGAAAGGAAGGAAGGAAGGAAGAAGGAAAGAATGGAAGTTTAAGAGGGACAGGGATCTGCTGGAGAGGGCCCAAGGGAGGGCTGTGAGGATGATGAGGGGACTGGAGCACTGCCTGGTGAGCAGAGGATGAGGGACTTGGGGCTGCTTAGTCTGGAGAAGAGAAGACTGAGGACATTGAATCAATGTTTGTAACTATCTGAGGGCTGGGGGTCAGGAGGGGGGGACAGGCTCTGCTCACTGCTCCCTGGGATAGGACAAGCAGCAATGGATGGAAGCTGAAGCACAGCAGGTTCCAGCTCAACACAAGGGGAACTTCTTGGCTGGAAGGGTCCCAGAGCCCTGGCACAGGCTGCCCAGAGAGGCTGTGGAGTCTCCTTCTCTGGAGCCTTTGCAGGCCTGTCTGGATGTGTTGCTGTGTGCCCTGAGCTAGAGTGTGTGGTCCTGCTGTGGCAGGGGGGTTGGACTGGATGATCTCTTTGGGTCCCCTTCCAACCCCTGACATTCTGTAAGCTGTGATCCTGTGAAGCAAGAAGGAAAGCAAGGAAGGAAGGAAAGAGGGGTGGAGGAAAAAGGAAGGGAAAGCCTGGGAGAAGGTGCTCCTTAATGAGACTCTGGAACATCTAATGTAGCTGCTTTGGTTTTCCCCTTCCCCTGTGCCACGTCGTTATTCAGGGGGTGTTGCTGAGGTGTTTGAACTCCTGCAACAAAAGGCACAGGCTTCAAATTAAGCTCACACTTAAGCACCTCCTGCACTGATCCCAGCCTTGCTTGGCACGGAATAATGAGACACTGAATAATGAGTCAGAGTGGACTGAGAGGAGGCACTCAGTGTTTAGTTACAATGTTCCCTCTAGCATGATGTCCTCTGTCCCTCCAGGGTCAAGTGCAGACCCAAGTGTCCTGCACCCCCAAGCTCATTAGCCTTATTTCATCTCTTGAAGGGGTGGACACAGGTCCTGACAGGTAGCATGGAAAGCAGATCTTCAGCACCAAGCTTGGGTGTTCTCTCCCTTAACACCTTTGAAGTGTGTGAAAACAAAAGCAGACTAAAACTGATAGCTGTAGCTGCAGAGGGAGGTGAGTGAGGAGAGAGCCCGGCTGGAGGAGAGCCTGGCCAAGCGGAGCAGAGGCCACCTCGCTCCCCTGCTGCATTAGCAGGCTGGTGAGTGCTCCTAACGAGAGAGCAACAGCAGTGAGGAGCAAGGTGAGACTCAGAGAGCCCATCTGAGTGCAGCAGGTGCCACAGAGATGGTTCATCTCACACCTCCCACTGCCTCCCTCCAGCATATGGCTCAGCCACCGAGGGGTCCCTGGCGCAGCACCTGCACGGAGACAGCACTAGCAAGGAGCAAGTGCTGTGTGTGTGCCCCCCTTAGTGGGACTTCATTGCTGCCTCCTGCTACTTTCAGTCGTGCCAAAGGAGGTAACTCAGCTTGTTCGTGGTGTTTGTAGAGGGCTGGCTGAGGGCTGGTGTGGCTTGGTAGCAGTGGGTGAGAGCAAATTGCAGCTCAGCCATCAGAAAGCAACCAAACTGAGCTCACTCTTCACTCACCTGCAGCATACTTAGGCAATAGGAGGCAATAAAAAGAGAGCTTGAGGGCCTGGCCCTGCTAAAATCTGTGTCAAACAGCCCACCTGGGTAGGTGCCTGTGCAGGCAAGGCCAACCTGCCTGCTGAATGGCAGCCAGGCTCTCGAAACCCTGCCACTGAAGGCTGGGACAGAGAAGTTTGGCCCAGAGCCCAAGAGCTAAGGTAGGTTTCTGTCCAGTAACAGCTTCCGAGCCCTGTCCTGCTGCAACAAGGGGACACATGAACCTAAAATTGTCTCCATCTTGGCCCCTGCTGAGAGGCAGCAGAAGGAAGGAGTTAGTGTATTGCAGGCTTTGTCCTGTTGCACATGCTGCTGGTTTTCAGCCAGAGCCACTCGCTGCCTTTAGCCACAGCTGCCAGGCACTTCTCTCAGCACCGAACCTTCCCCAGGAAACAGCAGATGCTTGCAGGCTGCCTTCTCCCAGAGCACCCCTGATCTGCCCAGGGCTTGCTGCCTCGGTGCATTGGCAGCACCAGAGTCAAATGGTGCCTTCAAACATGGCATCGCTGCCAGGCTGGACCTGCCTGCTGCTGTCGAGTGGCACCAGCTGTGCTCTTTCCCTGCTAAAGCAGCATTGGTAAGGGTTGGATCTTCCCAAGAACAGCACAAATCAAAATATTGCTGGAGGGACTAAGCACCTAAATTTTTCAATGAGCAAAAAATGCATCATTACTTACAGGAGGGCAGAGAGGAGAGCATGGGCAGGCAGTAAATCTGTCCTGGTGCTCATTGCCATTTAATAATGAGTCAATAGCAGTGATGCCTTGGAGTCTTTCCACACACATTGAGACAGCAGCCAGCACATGGGCTGCTCTCCAAGCCCTGAGCATGCTGAACTCGAGATTTCTGTAGTAATTCTCTTTCTCTGCTGAGGAGGAAAGGGTAGACTGAGGGCTCAGGCATTCAGTGGAGAGATGTTGAGGTGCTGGAAGGTGTTGAGAGAAGGGCAGCAAGGCTGGGGAGGGGCCTGGAGCACAGCCCTGTGAGGAGAGGCTGAGGGAGCTGGGGGGGTGCAGCCTGCAGCAGAGGAGGCTCAGGGCAGAGCTCATTGCTGCCTGCAGCTGCCTGCAGGGAGGCTGTAGCCAGGTGGGGTTGGGCTCTGCTGCCAGGCAGCCAGGGACAGAACAAAGGCGCACAGCCTCGAGCTGTGCCAGGGCAGTTCTGGGTTGGATGTTGTTAGGAAGTTGTTGTCAGAGAGAGTGATTGGCATTGGAATGGGCTGCCCAGGGAGGTGTTCAAGAAAAGCCAGGTTGGAAGAGAGCTCCAAGCTCATCCAGCCCAACCTAGCACCCAGCCCTGGCCAATCAACCAGACCATGGCACTAAATGCCCCAGCCAGTCCTGTGTTGAACACCCCCAGGGATGGCGACTCCACCACCTCTTGCTGCTGCCATTTGAAGATCTTTTGGCAGTAAATCCCAAAGCAATTCCCAAGGGATTGAATTTCTCTCTCGTTGCAGGTGCTGCATGGATCCTGCAGCCAGCCACACAGGGTTGCTCATGGAAGAGTTTGTACTTCTCCTTCCCCTTCCTTCTTGTGGACAACGGGGAAGACTAAAACGACCTGAAGTAGTGGGGAGGCTGCTGCTGGGCTCTGCTCACAGGTAATGGGGGACAGAACACAGGGGAATGGCCTCCAGCTGAGACTGGGAAGGTTTAGATTGGACAGTAGGAATAGGCTTTCCAGGGAGAGAGTGGTCAGGGACTGGACTGAGCTGCCCAGGGAGGTGCTGGAGTCACCCAGCCTGGATGTGTTTCAGGGTGGTTTGGCTGTGGTGCTCAGGGCTATGGTTTCAGGTGAATCTTGCAGAGCAGGGTTCTAGGCTGGACTTGGTGCTCCGGAGGGGCTTTGCCAGCCTGCCTGGTGCTGTGGTTCTGTGAGTCTTCCTTTCCCTGTCTCTCAGCAGAGGTGCTCAGGCTGCACATGGCTCAGGAGGAGATGGCTGTACAGGGAGCTGTGCCCACGCTCTCCTGGGCTTCTGTGCACACCAAGGCACTGCTGGGCTCTGGGTAGTTTGTTGGTAATATTTCTGCATGTTCATTTAGCAGCCCAGAACCACAAAGGCCCTTGAACTGGTGGAGGCAGAATATGCCCAAAGGGAGCTGCGAGCATGCAAAATCCTGGCAGAGGGGAAAGGGAGAAAAGGAAGAACAAAGGCTGCAGCCACAGCTCCTCTCTGCTAGCAGCAGAGCAGATGGTGAGGTTACTAGACAGCAGCTCCTTGAGGCTTAGCAGGAGCCAAGAAGGAATAAAAGGAAGAGGGGAAGAGAAGACAGAAAAAGGAATTCAAACAGCTTGTCCTGTCACCCTCCTGCCCCTGCCACCTCAGCTGGAAGTTAATCACACAATGTCCCTAGGGAGAAGCCAGCCCCGAGGGTCCCGTGTGAGAAAAGTCCCTGCCCTGGGGACAGGAGGGAAGCAAAGCTCAGGGAATGGGGAGCAGGGCAGCACCGGCTGTGCTGGGAGGGGGAGACTGCTCCTGTGGCCAAAACCCAGGCTCAGATCTGTCCCATCCAGTGGCTCTGAGAAAGGGGAGAAGCCAAAGAGCTGCAAAGCCAGCTTGGCTTCCTCTAAAAGTGGGGAGTTTGATCTGTGTGCAGGCTGTGGGGCTGAAGCAGGGCAAACAGCAAAGGGCTTGATGCAGCCCCGAGTTAGCAGCATCTTGGCATCACAGAGAAGCCAGAGGACCATCCTCCTAACTGCAGATTTGCAGCCAAGGTGGGGGCAGGGGAGTCCATATTTCTTCAGGGGAGCTGGATGGCCGTGGAGAGAAGGCTCCCTGGAGAGAGATGGAGGATGTGGATGGATGTTACCCATAAACACAGTGAGATAAGTTCCCCATTAGAGTCAAAGCCAGTGAGGTATCATGAATCACCTTAAACATGCACAACTCTCCCTTACCTATCACGGCTGCTGGGGCATTAATTAACACCTAACAACCATGCCCAGGCACTCAGCTCAGGCCTTGCCCTGCCCCAGCACAGCTGCTGGAGGAGCAAACTGCTGCTGGCTTCTAGAGCAAAGTGCAAGCTGTGCATTTGGCAGTGCAGAAAGCTGTAGCTGGTCCTCTGCTGCTCAGCTGGGAGCAGCCAGGGGACTACACGGCCCAGGCGAGGGGTGGGACTGGGGGATCTGCCTGGCTCTTTGAGGCACTCACGTGCTCAGGCACTTTGATGCTATGTCTGATGGCAGAACCCAGTTAGACTGAGAGACTTGCCTGGAATATTGGCATTTCCCTTTTTCATTTGCTGGCTTCATACAGCTCTAGCAGAAAGATCAAGCTGGCTTGCATTAGCTTGCACAGATTGGTCTAAACTGGGCTTCTGGTGAGAGAGGGGCAGCAGAAAGAGCAGAGCAAAGCAAAGGAAAGACATTAAGCAAATAAAAGGGCTGTTTTAGGTGGCTGCATCCCCAACTGGAGCTCTTAGTCTTGGTGTCTGTGCCAGAAGGACCAGAAGCCAAAAGAAAAAAGTCAGGGAAAGAAAGGGAACTGAGTGGAAAAGGGAGATTAATCCTCAAGTAAGTGAGAACAGGTGCTTCATTTGGGCACTGGGATGTGACTGTGAGCAGTTGGCTGCTCCAGCGACAGGGGAATTGGATAAGTAAGACTGCTGCTCTGGTGACAGAGCTCCGAGGATGAAAACCTGTGTAAATTAACTCCCTTCCACCAGGCTGGGCTTTATGAAAAAGCACAAGTTGTCAAGGCAATACCTTGAAGGTCACTGCTGCAGCAGCCTGGGAGGGAGAAACTAAAGCCTCAACCTCCTAAATGCCTCCTGAAAGCAGCAGGACCTAAGTTGCAAGCCTTTGTGTCTCCTTCTCGCGGGCAGGAGGCTGCTGCCTGCCTGCCTCCTGTGATCAAAACCTGCTTGTTCAGATCCCCAGGCCACGACAAGGGGAAAAGGAAAGGTCCATATGGCTTCCTGCACGGCTGGGAGGGCAGCAGAGGAAAGCAAGCCCTTGGCTGGCTTAGCTCTGGAGTCATGGCACAGCTGGAGCACTGCTGCAGGTGCTGGAAGGAGTCACCAGGGTGCACAGCTGGAGCACTGCTGGAGGTGCTGTAGGAGTCACCAGGGTGCACAGCTGGAGCACTGCTGGAGGTGCTGTAAGGAGCTGCTGGCACAGACTGACACCAGATTATTTCCTCTGCTCCTAGTGTGAGGAGGAAGCAGGGCAGGAGCTGCACCTCACAGACAGGTCTCCAAGAAGCACTTCTGAGTGGCATCCCTGTCTTTAGCAGATAGGGGTAGAGGCTGGCCCAGGTAGGCTGCTGTGTGGAGCTGGGGCCACATTAGCTGTGCAGAGGGAGCTGGGCAGAGCAGCAGCTGTGAGACTCCTGTGCCATGGCTGACATCTGCTGCTGCAGACAAAGTTATGGTGTCCTGACTCCAATCAACGTGGGAAGAGGTTTCAGACAAGAGTTAAGAGCATCATGTCAAATATAATTAAGAGACAATAAGAGCCTATTAGTTCCAGTGCCTAATTTTAAACCTCAGACTGTCTAAAAACCCTCAGGCTGCTTTTAGAAGCGCTGTCACCTCCTCAAGGCATGAATAAGAAGCATAGAGAATGGATAATCTCTGCCTGTCTCAGGGCCAAATACTGTCTTCCAGGAGAGGTAAAATTCCCATTTCATCATTTACTCACTCAGGCTTTTCTTCCTGGCTAAATGTGAGCGTTTTCCCCTGGGACGAGCAGGCTAACACAAGGACTCAGCTGCTTTGAGTCTGAGCCATCGCAGCTCCTCTGACGAGGCAAAGACATGGGGGAGAAGCAGCAGCCTCTGGGCAGCCCAGCCCATTGCTCTCTTATCCCACATCTGAATAGTCCTCCTCCCTTCCAGGCACCCCCTCTCTCACCCCCTCTGTGCACTGCTGCACCCCAGCTTCCTGCACTCATCCCAACTCCTGCTTTCTGCAATCCGGGTCCTTGGGGTGAGACAGAGCCTGGGCACTTTGCAAGTCATCTATGGAGGCAGAACTAATGGGCTGTGTGGGCCTGGGCCAGCAGGGAGGGCTTTGGTGTCTGGAAGTCTTTAGTTACTGCCATACACATGCAGACAACACCTCTGAGTGTTGGAGCACCGTTTGGGTAACTATTGTAAACTGCTACACAAAGCAACCCCCCCAGCTCCACGGCGTGGAGCTGAGTGTTGGGTGTATGAATGATGCATCAAAAGTAACCCCCAGCCTGAGTCAGGGCAGCTCCCACTAATGAAGTCCCTGAAGAAGTGCACCACAGCCCTTCTGAGCTGAGAGGTTCTGATGGCTTGGCTGTATCAAGGGGCAGCTAAAATAGCATGAGATAGGAGATCTCACTGGTGCAACTCACCAGAGCAGCAGCAAACATCAAAGAGCCTTAACTCTTGCCTGCCATGAAACATTCTTCTGTTTGGGCTGATAAGAAAGTAGGGTAGTGCCCTAGATGCATAGCTAAGAGAGGCAGAGTGCCTCCTAGGCTGCTCTGCTGACTGTTACAGAACCACACACGTTGGGAAGGGACTCAGGTGTGGCCTTATAACCATATATGCCTTTGGGCTTCACAGCCCCACGGTGTGGGGCCACAATAGACCTGGGTGGCTGCTGTGGGCCCCGAGCAGACACTGCTAATGCTCATGGAACTAAATCACAGACTCAGTCAGGGTTGGAAGGGACCACAAGGATCAGACAGTTCCAATCCCATTCTGTGCTCCTGTGCTGCACAACCTCCCTGCAGGTGTTCAGGACCAGGCTGGATGAGGCCTTGAGTGACCTGTTCTAGTGGGAGGTGTCCCTGCCTATGGCAGGGGGCTGGAACTGGCTGAGCTCTGAGGTCCCTTCCAACCTAAACCATTCTATGATTCTATACCTGTGGGGGGTCCCTTCCAACCCAGGCCCTTCTGTGACTCTGCAAAGTGCTGGAGCCTCTCCCTGGCATCTCCTGAGGATGCCACATGAAACTCTGCAGGGAGCTGATCCTTCTGCTTGCCCTGTGCCCCCTCCCCACGAGGGTCAATGAGACCTGTGCTCTTCCACCACTGCTCTGAGCATGTTTGCTCCCCCAGACCATGGCCTGGGGAGAGTTCTGCTGTCTGCAGCCCCCACGCTGCCAGGCTTCAGCACGTGGCACTTGAAAACAAAGCTATCAGAATAAAGCTTTTAGCTCCAAATTGCAGGTATTAAAGATCCATGTGATAATTGTCTTATCTGGCTCCAAATGTGCTTCTGATGCTGAGAGAGAACAAATTGGATTATGCCTGAAACAGACTCTTCCATTTCCATCAATTACCTGGGGAGGCAGAGAGTGCTCTGCGGTGCAGGCGCCTTGCTTCTGCAGGCTCTGGCTTGGGTGAAGGATCTCCTGGAAGCCAACAAGCAAACAAACAACCAGGGAAAGGTCTTCTGGGGAGGAAAGGATGGAGAGCTAAAAACCCTGAGCCAAAGCTACAACAGAAGAAGAGGGTGAGTATGGTATTAAAACGCCTGAAGAAGAGCAGTTTTGGGGCTGGGGAACTGTGTGGAGATGTGGAACTTTGCTGTGATGTCACCTCCAGCTCCGTGTGAAGTGGCAGTTTGCTCCCACAGTGCTCCAGTGCCCACTGGAGCACAGGTGAGGGCTGTTGCTCAGCATGGGAAAAAGGGTGGGGGAAGTTTAATCAGAAGGCTGTAGCCAGGTGGGGTTGGGCTCTGCTGCCAGGCAGACAGCAACAGAAGAAGGGGACACAGCCTCAAGCTGTGCCAGGGCAGGTCTAGGCTGGATGTGAGGAGGAAGTTGTTGTCAGAGAGAGTGATTGGCATTGGAATGGGCTGCCCAGGGAGGTGCTGGAGTGGCTGTGCCTGGGGATGTTGCAGCCAAGCCTGGCTGGGACACTTAGTGCCATGGTCTGGTTGATTGGCCAGGGCTGGGTGCTAGGTTGGGCTGGCTGAGCTTGGAGCTCTCTTCCAACCTGCCTGATTCTATCCTATTTTATTCTATTCCACTCCACTCCATTCTACCCTATTCTGTTCCCCCACAGCAGGTGGCTTGCAGATCCAGACCCTAGGCAAGGCCATGCTGGTATTCATAAGGACCACTCTGGTGGGCAGCTGCCTGGGGTTGGAGGGGACTGCTGCTTTTGCTGCCATTGCCCTGAAAGTTACTGGAAGCCAAATAGCTTCTTTGTGATTCCTCAGCCTGGAGTCAGCTGTGCCTTTTGCCTTGATCACTTTGGCTGCAGGATGCCCCCAGGAGAAGGCAGTGCCCAGCAGCAGCACTGTGGGCATTACCAGGAGCCAGCCTGTGCCTCGGCAGCACAGAGAAGTGCATGGGGCAGGGCTGCTTCTACCGACATTACTCTGGCTGGTTAGAGGCAGGAGGGAACAGAAGGGACAGAAGATCTAAGTGGTGTTTGAGAGCAGGGAAGCTCCTTCAAAGCACAGTAAGAAATGCAAAAGAGCTGGGATAGAAATGAAAGACTCCTGGGCTCTGGCACACATTAAATCTTGACAGCGTTTGGTTAGTGCTATCTGCCAGGCACCAGGCACAGGATGCTTGCATGTCTCCGTTTCTCTTTCACTCTCACCCCTCTTTCTGCACAAGAAAGGCTCAAATATTCTCTCAGAGCAGGCTTCTGGGTTCATAAAGTGTGTTTTAAGTTACTTCTCTGCTTTTGTCAGCTCTTTCCTAAAACCTGCTTGGTAAGCTGCTCGGAGATCCCAAGTGGATTTGCCTCTTGCTGGTCTGCTCACAGTGCTCCTTGCTGGAAATTATTGGTGTCAAAAAAACCACCCCAGAACCGTGTAGAAAGGAGCTTAGAAAGGAACCAGACAGGAGCAGCAAGGGGTTAGCCCTAAGGTATGTACTGGAAAATGTAACAGGGCTCCTAGAGCAGGAAGCCTTAATCTCCTGGGCCCTCAGGTTAAGAAAGATGTTGAGGTGCTGGAAGGTGTTTGGAGAAGGGCAGCAAGGCTGGGGAGGGGCCTGGAGCACAGCCCTGTGAGGAGAGGCTGAGGGAGCTGGGGGGGTGCAGCCTGCAGCAGAGGAGGCTCAGGGCAGAGCTCATTGCTGCCTGCAGCTGCCTGCAGGGAGGCTGTAGCCAGGTGGGGTTGGGCTCTGCTGCCAGGCAGCCAGCAACAGAACAAGGGGACACAGTCTCAAGCTGTGGCAGGGCAGGTCTGGGCTGGATGTTAGGAGGAAGTTGTTGTCAGAGAGAGTGATTGGCATTGGAATGGGCTGCCCAGGGAGGTGGTGGAGTGGCCGTGCCTGGAGGTGTTGAAGAGGAGGCTGCATAAGGCACTCAGTGCCATGGGTTAGTTCATTAGCAGGGTTAGGTGCTAGGTTGGACTGGACGATCTCAGAGGTCTTTTCCACCCTGGTGAACTCTATGATTCTGTGATTCAGGTGGCAAACCAAAGCTCACAGAGCTCCCAGCAGCTCTGGAGAACCTGCAGCTGGCTGCTCTGAGCTGAGATGAAGAGAGAAGCTCTTTGCAGTGATCTTGAGAAGCCTGTGCTCAGGGTGGCCCCTTCCCCAGGAACACCTGGAGTCACAGAATGCTCCCTGTTTGTCCCACGCTTACAAACATCTCTGCTCTAGGGAGTCTGCTCCGGGGGGCTGCTCTGATGCTGGCCCCACTGCAGCCAGAGGCTCGGGCCAGGGCACCGTGGGGCTGGTGCCCCTTTCCTCTGCTCAGGCTCCCTCCTGTGCAAAGGCAAGTCAGGCTAACACATGACTCTGAAGTTTTGCTGTCCTCAAGGCTGGTCCTCCTACAGCCAACTGCCTTCATTTTCAGGGCAGTAAATCTCTGGCAGCGCAGCCTAAAGCAGCTGAGCTTCCTTTATTGGCCTGAATGTTCTGTATGGTCTGCCAAGGAGCTGGGTTTTTCCATTGACTTCTGCCTCTCTCCTCAGGCTCCATCCCTGTCTTCTGCTGGTTTTCCTCTGCCTGCAAACTTAAGACCTTTAAAATCACTGGGGGGTTTGTTTCTCCCTGTCACCTGCCCACCATCTCCAGAGTGATTGGCACCTGGCAGCAGAGGCAGCGCCACTCCGCAGGTGAGCAAAGAGAGGATTTACTGCTGGTTGTTTCCAGTTAGGAAAGAGGAGAGCCCCAAAGCCTCCTGCCTTTGGACTATCCCTGTTTACCTATTGGGAACGTATATGGAAAAGACTCATTTGGTTGGAGGAGACCTTATCTGTTCTAGTGGAGGGTGTCCCTGCCAGTGCAAGCGGTTGGAACTAGATGATCTTCAAGGTCCCTTCCAACCCAACCTATTCTATGCATCTGTGTATCTATTTGCCAGACTGGGAAAGCAAAGTCTGCAGGCTCTGCTAGCAGGCACAGCCCCCAGGCCACTCACAGAACGAACCAGGTTGGAAAAGACCTCTGAGATCATTGAGTCCAACCTATCACCTTCTAATTAACTAACCCATGGCACTAAGTGCCTCATGCAGCCTCCTCTTCAACACCTCCAGCCACAGCCACTCCACCACCTCCCTGGGCAGCCCATTCCAGTGCCAATCACTCTCTCTGACAACAACTTCCTAACAACATCCAGCCTAGACCTCCCCTGGCACAGCTTCAGGCTGTGTCCCCTTCTTCTGGTGCTGGCTGCCTGGCAGCAGAGCCCAACCCCACCTGGCTACAGCCTCCCTGCAGGCAGCTGCAGACAGCAATGAGCTCTGCCCTGAGCCTCCTCTGCTGCAGGCTGCACCCCCCCAGCTCCCTCAGCCTCTCCTCACAGGGCTCTGCTCCAGGCCCCTCCTCAGCCTTGCTGCCCTTCTCTCAACACCTTCCAGCACCTCAACATCTCCCTTACATTTCTTAAATGACTGCTCCAGCACTCATCTCAGAAGGCTTCCTGCTGAGCTGGCCTGCAGCTGTGCCAGGGCATCTGCCTCTGCTCTTTTCCCCTGCACACTTAAACTCCTTCCTGACCACAGACCCCCAGCCACATTCAAACCAGAATTAGTGAAACCACTTTTCCCACATCCTCGATGTCCTCAGGTGCCTTGGCAGGTGTTCTTGTGGCAGTGAGGTCGAGCTCTGTTTTGGGGAGGGATCCCCACTGACCATGGAGCTGAGTGAGTGGTTCAAGGAGACCAACCCAGCAAGGAGAGGGTGTCCTGGTTAAATCTTTGCACATTTTCCTCACTCATCCCCCCTAAGGCAACATCTTTATTGTGGTCTTGGCTCCTACAGGAGCCCACACATCATTATGGGTGTTTACATACCATCACCAGCAATAACAGTAATGGCTGAGCAATAATTCTTCATTTGGATGTGATGAACGGCTGCACCTCGCAGTGACAATAAATGCATGGGGCAGGGGAAGATGCATCATTGTTACCAGCAAATGAGCCATGGTGCAAGAGATTAAAATATCTGGCTGGGGGAGAAGCAGGGGAAAACAACTTTGGAAGGAAGTCTTAAACCAACAGGCACAAGGCTCATTTGTCGAGTGCAGGAGAAGCTAATAAGGAAAAGGGATAATTAAGAGAGATAGAAATGGTTGCTGGAGTTCTGTGTGAGTGGGTACCAGCAGGCATCAGATCAGGGCTCAGAGGAACATAGATGGCTGCTTCATACTCCAGCTGGCATGTTCCAGTGGTACAGTAGTGGTTTTAATTCCTGCTCTTGTAAGAGACAAAATACACCCCATCAGGGGAGCCCCCAGAAGTTCCCAGGCAGCCCTAACCCAGTAACACAGCAGGCAAAGCTGAATTCCCTCTTTCCAAGCAGCACCAAGGAGCTCTCTTCCAACCTGGCTGATTCTATGATCTCTAAGGTCCCTTTCGACTTCAGCCATTCCATGCTTCCTGTGCTCTCTGCGTGGGTTTTGCCTGGGGACAGGTTTGCCCTTTTTGCCCACCATGACAGGACGTGGCAGGGGTGTGCTGCATATCTCCTGTTTGATTCTATGACCTGGCAGACTTAGTGGACAACAGGATGCCCCTGAGCCAGCTCCAGGTGATGCTGCTCTGGCAGGGGCGCTGGAACAGATGATCTTTCAAGGCCCTTCCAGCCCCTGGCGTTCTATGTGCCCCATGGCTCCATCCATGGAGAGATTCAAGGTGATGCTTGACAGGGCTCTGAGCAACCTGATCTAGTTGAGATTGTCCCTGCTGACTGCAGAGGGTTGGACTGGATGAGCTTTGGAGGTGCCTTCCAACCCAGCCCATTCTGTGTGACTCCCCATCATCACCTCTGCTCCTCTATCTATGTGCCCTCCTGCCCAGGCTCTCTCCCCTGCCTCCTGGCTCTCATGGTGCCATGCTTATCAGTGGCCTCATTCCACATTTCAAAGGCTTTAAATCTGCTATCCCTACTCTAACTGCAGTCAAAGGAGATGTGGAAACCCAACACTTCTGCTGTCTTCCTTCTGTCAATGTGTCACAGGCTCACAGGATGTCAGGGGTTGGAAGGGACCCAAAGAGCTCATCCAGTCCAACCTCCCTGCCACAGCAGGGTCCCCATTGTCCCTCTTGGTCCCCAGAGCATATTGCTGTGCCATGGATGCTCTCCCCCAGCACTCCCAGGTCCCTCTCCACAGGGCTGCTCTCCAGCAGTCACCTCCCAGCCTGTGCTGGTGCAGTTTATTATCCCTCCCCAGGTGCAGGACTCTGCACTTGTCCTTGTTGAGCCTCATCTGGTTCTTCTGTGCCCAGCTCTGCCTGTCCAGGGCTCTGGATGGCCTCACAGCCTGCAGCTGTCTCAGCCAAGCCTCCCAGCTTGGTGCCATCAGCAAACTTGCTGAGCAGACTCTGTCCTCTCATCAATGTCACTGTATCTCCAAAACACCCCAGCATTTTCTCTCCAGATTCAGATGGCAAAAGGAGCTGTGAGATTAATGAGGATGTGGAGATTCAGCCTTGGGAAATGAGGAGTGGCTCAGATCCCAATGTGCCTGGGAAAAAGCTCACAGGAGAGACAAAGAGGGGTGCAATTAGGAGCATGTAACTGGAATAATCCTTCCACTGCCATGCATGATGAACTGACTCTGCCCTGGCAGAGCTAGCATGAAGGGAGGATGTGCTGCAACCCGTGCCTGGGGCAGCTGTGTGCTGTGCAGCAGGAAAGACAAAGCTCTGTGTGGCAGCACGGTGGTAGTGCTTCCACCTCTGACCTGTTCCCCAGGAGAGGAGGGGTGTGTGGCCATGCCAAGCTCCAGCTGCTGCACTCACAGCCACGTGAGGCAAAATTCGGCTTGGGCCCCAAAAAAGGAGTTTAAAACATCTCAGAGCTAAGAGCAGGCTGCAGCTGAGAGTCCTGCAGGAATCTGGGGTGAGGAGAAAAGGCACAGAAGTGTTCACCAGCTCTCAGCACTGGAGAGCTGCAGCACTGCCCCTGCTTGGGATGGGAAAGAAAACCAGCCACACAGAGCAGCAAAAAGGTATGATGTAAGGAAAACTGGTCTTACCTTGGAGGTGGGCAAGAGCCTCTGGAATGGTCCCATTCCCCCTCTCCTAAGGTGCACAAAGATGCTCAGAAGCAGCATGGGGTTGATGCCATCCAGAGGG
Organism: Pogoniulus pusillus; assembly: GCF_015220805.1. Lineage (NCBI taxonomy): Eukaryota > Metazoa > Chordata > Aves > Piciformes > Lybiidae > Pogoniulus > Pogoniulus pusillus. The sequence goes on from NC_087280.1 coordinate 24,368,844, forward strand.
GTCTGGACAGGCTGCAGCGCTGTGCCCAGGCCAACCTCAGGGCATTCAGCAAGGCCAAGTGTGAGGTCCTGCACCTGGGTGAGTGCAATCCCATGCACAGCTCCAGGCTGGGTGGGGAATGGCTGAGAGCAGCCCTGAGGAACAGCACCTGGGGGTCTGGGGTGATGCAAAGCTCCACAGGAGCCTGCAGTGTGAGTGCAGCCCAGACACAACCCTGTGCTGGGCTGCAGCCAGAGCAGTGTGGGCACAGGGCAAGGGAGGGGATTCTGCCCCTTGGCTCTGCTCTCCTCACACCCCACCTGCAGTCCTGGGGGCAGTTCTGGAGCCCCCAGCACAAGCAGGACATGGAAGTGTTGGAGCCAGTGCAGAGGAGGCCACCAAGATGCTGAGAGGGCTGCAGCAGCTCTGCTGTGAGCACAGGCTGAGAGAGTTGGGGCTGTGCAGCCTGGAGAAGAGAAGGCTTGGAGGAGACCTTGGAGTGGCCTTGCAGGATCTGAAGGGAGCTAGAGGAGGGCTGGGAAGGGACTATTGACAAGGTCTTGTGATGACAGGATGAGGAGGAATGGGTTTGAAGTGGCAGAGGGGAGATTGAGACTGGATGTTAGGAAGAAGATCTTTGCAGTGAGGGTGGTGAGACACTGGCACAGGTTGCCCAGGGAGGCTGTGGAGCACAGAGGCACAGAATGGGATTACACTCTGTGGTTACACTCTGTGGCTACAATTTGTGATCCCATTCTGTGCTTCTGTGCTCCACAACCTCCCTGGAGGTGTTCAAGGCCAGCTTGGGTGAGGCCTTGAGTGACCTGTTCTAGTGAGAGTTGTCCCTGCCTATGGTAGGGGGTTGGAACTGGCTGAGCTTTGAGCTCCCTTCCAAGCTAAACCATTCTGTGATCTCTTAGACCATTGGGCCAAGAGGCCATTTAAGGGCATGGTTTGGTCCTTCCCAGTGCCTGCAGGCAAGGGAACTCCCAAGGCTCAAAGGCTGAGCAGCTGGCAGCTGGCAGAACAAATGCCCTGAGCCATCAGCTCCTCTGGAACACGCTGTGCTGAGGTGGGGGATGCTGTGTCCTCCTGGGGGGGAGTGTTGGCAGCTGGGGGGTTCCCAGGGGTCCTCCATGCTCAGCAGTACCAGGACAAGCACCGTGGGGTTCTTGCTGTTTTGAGACAAGTGCACTTGACCAGCCTGGAGCTGTTTGGCTTTGGTTTGCAGCTGTTTTATCTGAAAACCTGAAGCAAGTGGAATGGAACCTGTGAACCACGAACCGCTCCCGCTGGGGGAGGCCAGGCTGTGCCTGCCTCTGTCCGCTCTGAGAGCTCCTCTGTACTCCTGCAAGTTATTGTATCCTATTCTTAGCAGCTGAAAGATGATCTCGGGGAACTGCTCCCCCTTTGCCAGTGGCTCCTGAGGCGTATGAGCAGTTTAGCTGTGAATGAGACACTGTAACAAATGGGACACTGCCCGGGCTGAGCCACTCCATCACCCTGGTGCAGCACCCTGGCAGGCTTGCTGAGGTGCTCGCAGATTAATGCAGGCGGAGGGAAACACACAGCAGGGACCTGGCTCGGCCACTCGCTCTGATGTAAGGAGCGTGTAGGAGCAGCAGCTCGGGTGACAAGCTGGGATTTAGGGCCGCTGGGCTCAGCTCCCTGCCCCCCGTGTGTGCAGCTGCGCCCCCGAGCCGCGGCTGCCAGCACGCCTAAGGGCACAGGGCTCCGGCCCACGCCTGGGACCACGAACGGCTTTAAAGCGCCCAAGTGCTCACTAACCTGGCAACGAGCTCACGGGAGGGGGGTGCACAGACAGGGCAGAGCCCCGGGATGGGCCTCTGGAATAATATTGGCATGGAATCAAATCAGAGAATCAGGCAGGGCTGCAAGGCACCACAAGGAGCAGCCAGCTCCAGCCCCCTGCCATGCCCAGGGACACCTCACACTACATCAGGCTGCCCACAGCCTCAGCCAGCCTGGCCTCAAACACCTCCAGGGATGTGGGATGAGGAACAACTTCTTGACTCTGAGGGTGACAGAGCCCTGGCACAGGCTGCCCAGAGAGGTTGTGGAGTGTCCTTCTCTGGAGCCTTTCCAGCCCTATCTGGGCGTGTTGCTGTGTGACCTGAGCTAGACTCTACAGTCCTGCTTTGGCAGAGAGAGTGGACTGGAAGTTCTCCAGAGGTCCCTTCCAACCTCTAACATCCTGTGAGCCTGTGTAGAGCCTGAAATGCAGATGCAGAACAGTTGCTTCTCATAGGATCAAACTCCAGAAGCAGATGTCTGCCTGGCTTGAGAGCAGCCCTGAGGAGAGGGACTTGGGGGTGCTGGTGGGTGAGAAGCTCAGGATGAGCCAGCAGTGTGCACTTGCAACCCAGAGAGCAACCAGAGCCTGGGCTGCAGCAAGAGCAGTGTGGGCAGCAGGGCCCACAGGGAAGTGATCCTGCCCCTCTGCTCTGCACTGCTGAGACCCCACCTGGAGTACTGCATCCAGGAGTACAAGAGGGCTGTGGAGCTGCTGGAAGGTGTCCAGAGAAGGGCCACGAGGATGAGCAGAGGGCTGGAGCTGCTCTGCTGTGAGGAGAGACTGAGGCAGTTGGGGCTGTGCAGTCTGAAGAGGAGAAGGCTCCCAGGTGACCTCATTGTGGCCTTTCAGTATCTGAAGGGGGCTACAAGAAAGCTGGGGAGGGACTTTTTAGGCTGTCAGGTAGTGATAGGACTGGGGGGAATGGAACCAAGCTGGAAATGGGGAGATTCAGCCTGGATGTTAGGAAGAAGTTGTTGAGCATGAGGGTGGTGAGAGCCTGGCAGGGGTTGCCCAGGGAGGTGGTAGAAGCCTCATGCCTGGAGGTAAGGCCAGGCTGGATGAGGCTGTGGCCAGCCTGATGTAGTGTGAGGTGTCCCTGGGCATGGCAGGGGGGTTGGAACTGGCTGCTCCTTGTGGTGCCTTCCAGCCCTGACTGATTCTGTGACTCTGTGAGGCTGTGCTCTGACATCCAGGCCAGATGAAGCCACCACAGCCTTTGGTGATCAACTGCAAAACTCTGAAGCACAGCATTTGGTTTTGCTCTCAAATACCACCCTGCAATACTTCCACCCAGGCACTTCTTTCTGAGCTGCACAGCCTTCTGTGACACCGTGGAGCATTTTTATGTGCAGGCTTAATTGAAACAGTCTTATTTATAGTGGTGAATATTCACTCTTGTTAGAGGTAACTCTGAGAGAGGCTAATAAATGTTCTGGCTTGCCTTTGCACCAGCTAATGGTCTGGAAAACAAATACACTGCCAGTCCCTGGGAACTCAATCTTGCTCTGTTGGACTACACGGGACAAAAGTTGTATTTCACCTTCCATTCACCTGTTTATTATTCACATCCTCCCTGTGCCTGCCACGGTGCATCTGGCGCAGATCCAGCGGGCAGTGCGTGCCCCAGGGCTGGCAGTCCAAGTCTGGGACTTAAATAGAGCCAGAGAGACAAAGAAGTATGAGGAGATGATTAGAGCAAATCCATCACTGCAGCTGGCCAGGGGCTTCCTGCACTAACATTGTGGCAAAGGACAGTGGCAGGAGAGTGACTAAGGCGAGCCCTGGGAGATGCGTGTGGCAAAGGGTGCCGAGGTGCTGCCCGTGGGACTGAGGCCATTCTGGTCAGAGAATCTGACTGCAGACTGAATGGTTTGGATTGCTGGTCAGTAGTTGTTCTTTACAGAGCTCAGTTCTCAGTTTATCCCTGGCTTATCAGGCTAAGGACTGGCTCATCACATGGCAAAGGGGACATCAGCCCTGGGTGCAGCTGTGGCAAAGCCCAGAGCCGCCGCTTTTGCCAGCCTGCTGTATCACACCAGGGATGGATGAACTGTCTAGAGCTGCAAGCTGACTGTGCCTGGCCTTTCTGCACTGGTGATGTGGCACCCTTTGAAGTGCCAGAAAGTGCCAGGGCAGGTGGCAGTGTGCTGTAACTCAGTCCCTCTGCAGAGCTGAAGGCAACCTTGCACTGCAGTGAGGGAGCTGGGGAAGTGGAGCCTGTCCTCAGCACTTGCTGCCTCCTTCCTAAGCCAAGGAGAGAGGAGTGGCACTGGCACAGGAGCTGATGGATGCTGAAACTCCACGGGCCAGTGCTCCTGTGAGCTGCCTGAAGACTTAAGATGTGTCACCTGGAAAAGTTGTGCACAGGGCTACTCCTGCACAGGCCCAGCTGTCACTTACCAAGGGCTCTGGGTAAGAGCAGCAATAAAGGATGAGAAATGACCTCGGGCAGCCCTCTCCTCTAATGGCTCTTGGCAAGGGCTCTCAGACTGCCCCAGGTATGTGCACTGTACCCAGCCTCTGTCCTGGACCAAAGCCTTTTAACACCAAATGCTGTCAAAGCTGGAGTAGTGCAGTGCAGTGAAACCCAGAGCCCAGTGCTGGGAGATGCCTGTAAACTTTCAGGGTTCTTTTGGGTACCCTTCCAGCTCTTCCAGGGAAGCAGGAGGTGTGGAGCTGTCACCTGCAGCTGCCATTTTGTGCTCCTGGTGAACTGTGCCCAGGTAATCTGACTGGAACAATCCCAAGGGAGCTCCACCATGTTCTGCTGCTCCCTGAAAGCAGAGAGCTCATTCAAACACCAGCCCAGTGTGGGGCTCAGCAACCTGCCCCAGCTGGGCTGCCCTTCCCAACCCATCCTCAGCAGCAGCCTGCAAGCACTGAGCCACACCTGCAGTTTCTAGCTTTATAGAATTTCCACCCCACCTTGGCAGAAGCAACTCTGGAAAGTCACAAACAGACCAAGAGGGGAAGAAAAGCCTCTGAAGGGTGAGAACAACCTTGCACCTTCTAGCATTCTACTCTCTCCTGCCCACAGAGCCTCCCTCTGAGAGCTTTTGCAATTACCTCTCATTAGGCATTGACAATAAAGGAAGAGAAGGCATAAACTGGCAGCATGAATCCTGTCCCAGTTCAGCCTGTCTCTCCTGCTAAGAAAGCAGCACAAGTACTCAGGTACAGTAAGACTAAGGAGCGAGGCAGCAGCAGGAAAGAGAGGGAGGGCTGAGCGCAGCAGACTGGCAGTGAAGTGGTTTCTGTCTTCCTTCAAACAAGGGAACAATACATAAGGGAAGGTAGCCCCTAGAGCTGGCTTCATTTCTAGCAGGCACAGGGCTGAACTGGTTCCCCAGCCTCTGCCACAAGGACACAGAGCTCTTGGAGGAAGTCCAGAGGATGCTCCAAGGGCTGCAGCAGCTCTGCTGTGAGCACAGGCTGAGGGAGCTGGGGGGGTGCAGCCTGCAGAGGAGAAGGCTCCAGGGGGACCTCAGAGCTGCCTGCCAGTGCCTGAAGGGATCCTGCAGGAAGGCTGCTGAGAGACTTCTCATGAGGGTGTCTAGAGACAGGCCAAGGGGGAATGGCTTGGAGCTGAGGAAGAAGTTCTTCTCCAGTTATGTCAGCAGCAGCCACAAACTCACTTGCTATTGAGATGCCTTCCTCAGAGGGTTTTTCTCCGCTGGAAAACATCTCTTGGACTCCATCTGTCTTTGGGCCAGACCTCCTTGGAACCCCACAGCCTCCCTGGAAAGGAAACAACACCAGGAATTAACCTTTCTCATTTCACAGCTGACAGAAGAGTCATTTGCTAACAGCAGGGTAATAACAAGCAGAACAATTCAGATTAGAAGTCCACAAATCCACCTGCCTAATGGAGCTCAGGCCAGCAGCAGCAGATAATGAAAGGTATTATATGAACTACAGCCTTGCTTTAGGAATTAATACTTGTCTTTAGCTGTTTTAAATTCTTTCTGGGAGAGCTATAAATGCTCTGCCCTCTCCAGAGCCTTTCCAGGGCTGCTGCTCGGAGAGGGTAATGTGCTGATACTGAAGACTTTCTTCAGTGCTGTACTCAGAAGGGTGAGTGCTCCACTCTCATCTGCTAATGCCTGATGCTGCTGAAAGGGACACAGTGCAAGGAGCTGTCAGGTGAGCACCAGCAGAAGCCTGCTGGCCACTTGGCTCACAGAGTGCTGGCACTGATTGTCCAGGGAGATGGTCAGGACAGGCCTTGAGAAATTCTTGCAGGAGCAGTTTCAGGGGAGTTGTTTCTGCCACGGGGCAGCCAGAGGGCTGCAAGAGTAAATGACCTCTGAAGAGGCTCATCCTCCCCTCCATCACTCACCCTTTCTTCCTTGCCATGGCACTCTCTGCCTTCCCTGTCAGTTGTCATAAGCAAGTACCTTTGAGCTACAAGAGTGGTTCTGCAGCCCTTCAGACCAGGCAGACAGAGGCTTCACCTCGCCCAGGGGAAGAACCTGTCCTCTTCACAGCTGAGAGGGTGAGACAAATCACATCTTTCCCTCTGTATAAAAACTGATCAGGATTTCCCTTGCTATCTTATTAGCAGCTAAAAGCTAATATCATCACCTGCCATGGGAAAAGAGGAGGAGGACTGGAAAGTGATTCCCTAGGGAGCACAGCAGGAGAAGAGGACTGGAAAGTGATTCCCTAGGGAGCACAGCAGGAGAAGAGGACTGGAAAGTGATCCCCTGGGGAGCACAGCAGGAGAAGCTGCAGCCGAGGAGCTGTCAGGTTGGACAGGAGAAGCTGATTGCCTTTGTGCTGAATTCCAGTGCCTAGCTAAATAACCCCCGGTGAGAGCCCTGCTGAGTGCAGCCCTTTGCGGGCCCTGCAGAGGCCCTGAGCGGTACTGAAGCTGCTTCTGAAAGGGAGAGTGCTGCTTCTGGAGGTGCTGCAGACACCTTCCCAGGCAGCTGCTGCTGCTTCCCGGCCAAAGAGCTCACTGCAGCAGTCCCTTCCCGGGAGCTGTGGAAGGACAAAACCTGGCTGGAGAACATCCATCCCGCAGCAAAGGAGGAGGAACATTCACTGGGTGCCACGAACAAGGTCTCTCTTTTGGACATGAGCTGCTTTGCTCCTTCTGCTGTCCAGGACCAGTGTGGCAGGCACCTTGCTCTCTAGGCTGCACATCCCCTCCAGGAGGAGCTGGCAGGCCAGCAGGGCTTATTTGTCACCTTCACTCCTTAGAGAGGCTTCAGCCACTTGGGGAGATGCCCTGGGAATGGAGTGAGGACAGGAACACAGCAACCACTTGCCCTTAACTTGAGACAGCCTCAGGGGCGAGGAAGCCAGAAGCTCCCCACGGCCATCCTGATGCAGTAGAGATGTGGACACTTCTGAAACGCCCACAAAGGGCAAGGCTTTGCTGTCCTAGTCCACCTCCACCTACCTTCATGAGGAAGAAGGGGATAACCCCCAAATGTCCACAGTGAAAGAGGCAAGGATGAGATCTCTGCAAAGAATGAAGAAAAGAAACCCCACTGATGAGCTGGCCACTGGTGCTGAGGCCAGTGCAGCCTCTGAGGGGATGTTTCGCTCTCCATCAGCACCTGAGAGGATTCATCTGCTCAAAAGCCTCTTCTCCTGTGTCCTCGAGGCGCTTCCAAATGCCTGCAGGAGCACATCCAATTCCCACCTTCATCTCCTCCCTGCCTTGGCCTTTCCCACTGGAGAAATGCAAAGGGAGGGGAAGCTGCTCCTGCTGCTGCTGAAGGCCACAGAAACGAGGGGTTTGTGCCAGCTCCCTGCTATGGTCCCTGAGCACAGGTTCCAGCAGCAACCTCCCATTTGCTGTACCCCCTTGCAAGATGTGTGTGTGGCTGTCAGCACTTGTGGAGAAGAGTGTTTGTGTTTGCCTGTTTGAGCAGCCTGGTGGAGCATCCAACACCCAGCAGGTGCGAGAAAGAACAAGGGAAGAGGAAAAGTTTGATGCAGAGACCTCAAAGCAGTGAATCTTTCCTCTGCCACTCTTTGGGCCAGAGCATGGCTTCAGCCAACATCCCTGGTGGCCTGGCATAGAGGGGCTTTAAACCAGCCTCAGAGGGAACACAAGCAGCTGGTACCCCTGGGGCAGCAGCTCTGCCTGTGTTTTGCAGGGCATGCAGGTGGTGCTGTGCATCCCGTGGGGACCAGGAAGTCTCCCTAGCAGCTTCTACAAACCAAAGCCACTGAAGGCAGCCTGAAGGTTGCTCTACTCTGTCCCAGTAGCAGATTTGGCCCTCGACACCTGCCAGGAGTGGGAAAATGTTCCTGCCTATCTGTGCCCTCCTAGGGGAGCTACCATGAAGGACTCTACTCTGCTAAAGCTGATTCCCTCAGTGCTGGTCCTGGTCCAAAAGCAGAGTGCCTGTGCAAGGCTGCACAAGCAGTGTGCAAACAAGGCAAACAGGGTCTGCCAGTGCCTCATCCTCAGCTGGGCTGAGCATACTGCCTCAAAGCTGCCAGCAAACAAGGTGCAAAGGGATCAGGCATGCCTGGGGACGTGGGCACTGATGTGTGGAAGGCCTCAGCTCCTCTCAGCTGATCATGGCAGCTCCAAGGACATCCCCATGAGCTTTTTGCAGCCTCGGGTGGTAGTGGCTGCTGCCCGTGGAGTGAGCCCTCCCTGCTCCTCTTTCAGCTGCACTTCCACCTCCTGTGTGTGGTCTGTGCCTTCCAGGAGGCTTCAGCACAGTCGTTTTCCCCCTTCACCAAACACCATCTCAGGCCAAGCAAATCTCAGGCTGCAGGGAGTGCAGTTTGGTGACTGGAAGCCAAGGTTAGATGTTCCAAACTGTAATCAGAACTGGCAACTTCCAGTGAGCTCCTTCACTACTCGAGAGCAGAACTGATTGCACAGTAGCAAGGCTGAGCTGGTGAAGCAACAATTTCACTGCACAGATCCATCTAGGTTAGTTAGCTGAGCTGCTCTGCAGGCTGCAATTTTAAAGCAGTGGGCTGGGCAGCTAAGCACACAACTGAACCTCGAAGGCACCTCTGTGATCCCCCAGAACACACCAGAAAGCCTCATCCCTTGTGGATGTCTGGAGGCACAGCTCTGGCACTGGAGCGTTCCCTGTCCAGGAGCAGCTGCTGCTGCTTGCTGGCAGCCTGCACTCATCTGTCTCTGCTTCTTTCTGCTCGCCTGTAATCAAGTGCTTGAGCTACAAACGAGCTCCTCCACAGCTCCCAGCCTTATGCTCAGCTCATAAGCCATTAATCCTGGCTGTGCTTTATGGCAGGTCTCTATCTCTAGACGAGGGGAGAGAGGGTTAATAGATGCTGCCCAGGCACCAACGCCTCCTGCTAGAGCTGGTCAGGATCACATCGCTCAAGGTGTTACTGGTAGCAGTCAGCCATGGTCATAAGCAACATATTGACCTGCTGCACCTCATAACAACCCATAACATTTGATTACCCACCTTTAAAAATAGCCATTAATTGCCCATTAGCCCTTATCAAGGATTTATGTACTGAAAGACTTCTCCTATGAGCACAGACTGAAAGAGTTGGGGCTGTGCAGGCTGCAGAAGAGGAGGCTCCCAGAGGACCTTCTTGTGGCCTTTCAGGATCTAAAGTGGGCTACAACAATGCTGGGGAGGGACTTTTTACACTGTCAGGGAGTGACAGGACTGGGGGGAACGGAGCAAAGAGAGTGGAGGTGAGGAGGAAGTTGTTGAGCAGGAGAGTGGTGAGAGGCTGGAATGGGTTGCCCAGGGAGGTGGTTGAGGCTCCATGGCTGGAGGTGTTCCAGGCCAGGCTGGCTGAGGCTGTGGGAAGCCTGCTCTAGGGTAGGGTGTCCCTGGGCATGGCAGGGGGGGTTGGAACTGGCTGCTCCTTGTGGTCCCTTCCAACCCTGACTGATTCTGTGATTCTGTATTTCACATGAAGCAGGACTGCAGTGTTCAAGTCCAGCATTAGACCTTTACATTCAACCAGTCACAAACTCAGCAAGAAGCAAGGTTTTGGAGCATTCTCCTTGGCTGAAGGAGCTGAGCATCAGCACCTACTCCCAGCTCCATCTGGATGGGGAGGACTTTCTCTGTTTAAGTAGTGTGTGCCTTGCCAAGTCGTTCTCCTGTGTTCTGTCTTGTTAGAGAAGAGACTGTGGTGTTAGCAGAGCAAAAGAAATTGAGTCCATCTATTTCAGATCCCAGGCTTCAGATGGGCTTCATCATTCTCTGACACCCTGAGGAAACAACCTGGAAACAGCTGGGGTGAAGTGGGAGCATTCCCACCCCCGAGCCTGCTCTGATTCAGCGAGGCTCCTCAGGATGTGCTTAAACCAAAGGGCTGGCTGGGGCTGCTGGGCAGGAGAGGTACCCCACGCCTTGCAGTGTGGTTGCATTGGCATCTAAGCATGCAGAGTGGCTGAGGGGGTTCAGATGCCCACAGCTTAGAGGCCAGTGCAGGACACTCATCTTTTTCACATCAGCACTTTGGAAGACCTTGAAAATGCCAGCAGGCCCTGCAGTTCCAAGACACTTTTCTTGCAAGCCTTTTTATCTTTGGCCATGGCAACCTCCTCTCTCACCAGGCAAGTTACTCATGGGCACTCACGGCAATGCAGCGTGCAGCTTCCACGTTGGGCACTGCACTCCTGCCAGTGCACTTGCACTCCTGCCAGGCTCCCTCAGCATCTTCACATCCTACATCAGCAGCATGTCACAAGAGTGCACATCGTGAATCAAAGCTTGCAGCAGCCTGCTCTGAGCGGGGAATGCACAAGGACTGTGCTCTGGCAAAGGACACGAGGAGCAGAGCAGAACAGCAGGTCTTTCCAGCAGGCAACTGTCTCCAGCTTGGCCATGAATCTCTGCTCTGCACCAGCCTCTAGATAGCATCCTCCAGCACCATGCCAAGGGGGAGAATGCTCCTCTTGATCCCAGTGCTGCCTTGGTATCTGCAAACACGGGGGGGAGCCAGCTCTAATTCCTTCCAACCTCACCTTCATCCAAAGACACCTAGGAATGTCCTTATGCTCTGTCCCTGGCTCTGCATGGCTATCATCCAACACCTGCATTCCAGCCACTGAAGGCAGAGGCCCAGCACATTCACAGGGGAAATGGAGTGGTGAGAAGGCAAGAGATGATCTGCCATGCTCTAAGGTGGGCGATTCCCTATCAGTGCCCAGGCAGACACACAGACACCATGGCAGGAAGCCTGGCAGATGGTCAGAGTGGAGCAAGGGGCTCTGTGGCTGCTGTGTTTCACTGCCTGGAACAGAGGTGTAGCCTGGGTAGCAGTGCTCTGACAGCTCACTTCACTGCTCTCAGGCTGAGGAGATGGATGTTCACACGGGGTGCAGGGTCCCCACTGCTTCCTCCTCCTCATCCAAAACTGTTGGTCCATGTGCCCACCCCTGAGAGACTCCCAGTGTCCATCCCACCCTTCTCCTCCCAGAACAGTCTCTGTGTCTCTTGCCACCCACTAGCACATATCTCCCTGGCTCTGTCCCAGTCCCAAACATGCCCATGGGAGGGGCATTTCTTGCTTCCCTGAAGGACTTATCTCATGCAGGCTTTTAGGCCTTCACATGCAACCACTCTGAGGCTTCAACTGCCTTGAATGCACCTGGAGAATGATGTTTTACAGCACTGAGGGGAAAAAAGACAGTGCCAAAGGATGAAAGCAAGCTCCAAAAGCTGGGCAGATTTCTATACCCTGACTTCACCACTTTTGGTGTGGCAGTGACACTATGAAAGCAGCTCAGTAGTGCAGGCTGATGCTGACAGCTCATCAGTGCCCTTTGCCTGCCTGCTGAGCAGCAGCGGTGCCCTCACAAGCGCCAGCCTGAGTAGCCTCAGCCAGACTGCAGGTTGCCCATGAATTCGAGATGGTTTCTCATTGCCTCTAATGGCTGCTGTGCAATAATTTCAGAGGGAGCTACACATGATGCCCATCAGCAGGCAATCAGGCAGCTCATATTTCTCCTCCAGCACACAGTTCTCCATGCAGGATGGTAATTTTCCCTGGCTGGGGCCGGGAGCCCCCTGGTCCTTTGGCTGTTGCCTTCATCAAGCCTGCAGCTTCCAAGAACTTTCTGCACATCAAACCCCAGCTAGAACCAACTGCCAGGGAAATAAGCACATACACCATGTGGAGCACAGTCACATCAGCCCTGCTCCCAGAGAGCCCTAGGAAACACCACCTGAAGCTGACTGCTCTGGGAGGCTGGAGGTGCAGAGGTGTGCACGGCAGACCAGCAGCCCCCCAGGCAGATTGCTCTACAGCCTGCACCAGTGCTTGAGTTGTAAATGGAGGCAAACAGCAGGGTGAGCACTGGGCACCACTTACAGCACTGCTCTCCTTCTTGCCTATGTCTCATGACAGGTTTGCCATCTGTCAGTGTGCAGACAGAGGCTGTGCTGGCACTGCTGCAGTGGAGCACCGTGGAGAGGCACAGCCAGAGCTGTGAGGGACATGGGGGGGCAGAGGAGTTCTCCTGAGCAAAGAGCAATGCCAAGCAAACACCAACCACCACCAGCCTCTGCTGCTGCAACCAAAGTGCTCTGACAAAAAGCCATCAGCAGGTACATGTCACACAGCTCCCAGCAGCCCCAGAGAGCAAAGCACGTCAGGAGCGCGCTTGGAAAGTGAAGCCTTGGCTGTCAGAGAGACTGCGGCCAGGGCACCTCTGCGCTTTACCCACCTGAGGCAACCAAGGGGTGGGCTTGGAGGGCAATTTCCCAGGGCTTTGCAGCTTGCAAACTCAAAGGCAAGTGGCCATACACTGGTGCAGGCCTCACAGCTCCCTGGTGTCCAGGATGATCCAAGGTAACTGGGGGGCAGGTGTGCAGGGCTGGCTTCCCGAGGGGGCTTTGCTTTGCTCGGTGCTGCTGATCCAGCCACAGAAGGTCTGTTGCTGCTGCTGGGCTTTGGGTGGGCATCCAGGCTGGGCTACCCAGCCTGGTGGTGCTGGTGAACAGGGAACAGAGACCTTCAGCTCCCTGTAGGTGCCCTGGTGGCACAGACGCTGTGTGTGGCTGGAGGAGAACGAAATAGACAGCAAATTGGTTGGAAGCAATTTCGGAGGCTTGTTTGGCAGGGTTTATAGGTGCTGGACAGCTGCCTTCCACAGCCACACTTGGCTCTCAGCTCGTTTTATTTCCTCAGGCAACTGTTACCCCTGCTTTTTGACCACAGTGCAGTCAGAAGCAGGCTATCAGAGTGCAGACTGACTGCTTTCAGCCAGCTCTCCAAGCCTCCTCACCACATTAAAGCACTCTTCCTGCTGAGGAGCTCCCAAGGACTTCAGCATGGGTAAGGATGCAGCTCTGCCAGGAAGCATTAGTGAAACCCTGATGGGCCACAGGAGCTGCTGAGCACCTCTGGGCTGAAATGATCCACCACAGGAGTTTTCTAATCTTGTTTTTCATTTCTAGTAGTGGGCACAGGAGTCACAGTTCCAGCTTCATGCAGAGCTCTTAGCAGCTAACATGGGAAGATTCCCCCCCCAGGATTGAGAACCAGGATTATTGATTTTCCTCCTGAGAGAAAGTTCCCCTTTGTAGAAGGATGGGATTTATGTTTCATAGGAAAGAGCTGAGGGGGGCTCTGCACACAAAGCAACAGTGCACTCACAAGTATTAAGGTGCAAACCAGGCAGTGTTTAGCTAAGGTGTGTGTACTAATGGCTGGGAGTGATGGAGTGGAGAAGTGTTTGGGTAAGCAAGGGAGGGATAGCTAAAACCCCACCTCTAGTTAGCAGGAGCTAACTTCCAGCTTGGCTACACCCCCTCCTCTTTCACAGAATGGCACAGGGCAGAAGGGAGCTCAGAGCTCAGCTGCTCCATCCATGCCCAGGGACACCTCTCAGCTACACTCAGCTGCTCAAGGCCTCATCCAGCCTGGCCTCCAACACCCCCAGTAAGGAGGTAGCCACAGCCTCCCTGGGCAGCCTGTGCCAGAGTCTCATCACCCTCCTGCTGAACAACTTCTTCCTCAGCTCCAGTCGGACCCTACTCTGCCTCAGCTCCAGACCATTCCCCCTTGACTGGTCTCTAGACACCTTCTTTGGTCCCAGGCATCCAAACCACTGTATCTGGATAGGGAAGAGGTCAGTTAGCAACAAACCCCAACATCTCTGGATGTGCTCTGGCTGTGGTGAGCTCCTAAATGAGCTATGCAGACATGCAACACTTCCCTGCCAGCCTGGGCACTGCAGTAGGACACAGTCCAGCAGGTTCACCTGTGGCTACTCTGCACTGCCCAGCTTCGCTCTCATCCCTTACCCCAAACACAGGAGGCTGAGGCTACAGCTAAATCCCAGCAGCACTACAGCAGCTGCCACGGGCAGTGACTCTGCTATACAGCCACTAGCTGCTGGCTGGGCCTCTCTCTGCTGCCAGCTCCCCTCAGCAGCTGCACATGCTGCATTTATCAGCTGTATGAGATATGGCACCACAGAAATTGGTCTGAGGACGCCAGACTATTTACTGCCACTACAGCAGAGTAATTCAGGTGTGTGCTCCCCATCCTGAATAAATCCAAAGCCCAAACGCTTCCAGGTGAAGCTGTGTTGATTTAAAGCTCACCATAAATCTGCAGAGCCAATGGCATCCTGGGCTGGCTCAGGAGCAGTGTGGGCAGCAGGACAAGGGAGGTTCTTCTGCCCCTGTGCTCAGCACTGCTCAGGACACACCTGGAGTGCTGTGTCCAGTTCTGGGCTCTTCAACTGGAGAGAGATGTTGAGGTGCTGGAAGGTGTTGAGAGAAGGGCAGCAAGGCTGGGGAGGGGCCTGGAGCACAGCCCTGTGAGGAGAGGCTGAGGGAGCTGGGGGGGTGCAGCCTGCAGCAGAGGAGGCTCAGGGCAGAGCTCATTGCTGTCTGCAGCTGCCTGCAGGGAGGCTGTAGCCAGGTGGGGTTGGGCTCTGCTGCCAGGCAGCCAGCACCAGAACAAGGGGACACAGCCTGAAGCTGTGCCAGGGCAGGTCTAGGCTGGATGTGAGGAGGAAGTTGTTGTCAGAGAGAGTGATTGGCATTGGAATGGGCTGCCCAGGGAGGTGGTGGAGTGGCTGTGGCTGGAGGTGTTGCAGCCAAGCCTGGCTGGGGCACTTAGTGCCATGGTCTGGTTGGTTGGCCAGGGCTGGGTGCTAGGTTGGGCTGGCTGAGCTTGGAGCTCTCTTCCAACCTGGCTGATTCTATGATTCCATTGATGCTTTGCTGTTGTGATTAACTTTGTCTGTATTGCAGCCTCATCTACTTCCAGGTCACTGAAGGCCTCATCCAGCCTGGTCCTGAACACTTGCAGGGATCAAAGATCACATTTGGTGCTTCTGTGCTCCACAGCCTCCCTGGGCAACCTGTGCCAGTGTCTCACCACCCTCACTGCAAACAACTTCTTCCTAACATCCAGTTTCAGTCTCCCCTCTGCCACTCCAAACCCATTCCTCCTCATCCTGTCATTACCAGACCTTGTCAATAGTCCCTCCCCAGCCCTTCTGTAGCGCCCCTCAGACACTGCAAGGCCACTCCAAGGTCTCCTCCAAGCCTTCTCTTCTCCAGGCTGCACAGCCCCAACTCTCTCAGCCTGTGCTCACAGCAGAGCTGCTGCAGCCCTCTCAGCATCTTGGTGGCCTCCTCTGCACTGGCTCCAACACTTCCATGTGCTGCTTGTGCTGGGGGCTCCAGAAGTGCCCCCAGGACTGCAGGTGGGGTGTGAGGAGAGCAGAGCCAAGGGGCAGAATGCCCTCCCTTGCCCTGCTGCCCACACTGCTCTTGCTGTTGAGCTTTTCCTCACCCCAGACTCCTAGGGCCTGTTCCTGGGGGCTGCTCTCAGCCATTGCCCACCCAGCCTGGAGCTGTGCTTGGGATTGCAGCCACCCAGGTTGGTCTGAGGCTTGTTCCTTGCACCTTGCAGGTACCAGGTGTCATTTGCCATTATGCCTAAGCCCTGCTGCTCCTTGCCCTCCTGGAAATGCATCATTCAGCTTCTGAAACATCTCCTCAGCCCCAGCTCATGTCAGGGCATGGCCCTGAGCTGGAGCCAAGTTCTGCACTCAGCTTTCACTGATCCATGCTTATGGCGCAGCCGCCACATAAATACAGCACCAAGCTCTCCTTATGGCCATCAGGGGACCTGGTAGGCAGTCTAACAGCCCTGTTCTTTTGATGTTAAATAGAGCAGTAGGAGCAGAGCTAAGGCAGAACTCAGGCCCAAGGAAAGCAAGGTGCCCCCACCGGGCACAGCAATGCTGAGACTGACTCCTTCCATCCAGCCGCCGCCGCGAGCCCCTCGCATCAGCAAGGGGCAAGGAGCAAGGCTCAGCAGCAGGAAGGAAGGGTCAGTGCAGCAGCAATGGCAACTTTGGTGTCCAAGGGGTGTGGCAGAAGGGCTTTAAAAATGATGCCATCTGTGGTGTTTCTCTCCACTGACAGCACGGCCGTGGGTAATGCCAGGCCCACATCAAGAGCATCTGCTCATGCTGCTCTCTGAGCAGTGCAGTCAGTCCTGCCCAGCAGGCCCCAGGGTACCAAAGCGAGCTCACAAACCCTGCCTGCCAGCTGCAGCCCACCTGCCCCCACCCCAAACCCGGCAGCCTTCGCCCACAGCTCCTGGCGAGGGCTCCGAGGTGCTGGGCAGCACGGGCCAGGGCCTGGGGGGGGTGCTGCAATGATGCTGAGAGCCATCAATTACCTTTTCTGAGTACAAAGCTTCACCCCTTAACTCCCAGCTGCCTCAGGCTACTCTGGGTGATTCATACAAGTAGGGAGGCAGGGAATTCCCAAACCATCACAAATACATCCTCCAGGCTGCACACCCCCAGCTCCCTCAGCCTGTCCTCGCAGCAGAGCAGCTCCAGACCTTGGACTACCTTTGTGGCCCTCCTCAGGGCTCACTCCAAGGACAAAGTCCTTGTTGAGGGACTGAGCCATGTCTGAGGAACAGTAAGGATTTTCCAAAAGGTTTTCCTTTCTGCAGAGCTGAAGTCAGGGATTTCCCTTCCCCATCCATCTTCAGCCAGCTGGTGAGCACTTACTGCCTTTTCTGGCCGTGCAGTCAAAGCAAAAGTCTCCTTCAGCTGCTTCAGTTGTTTTAAGGAGAAGGTTTTCTGCAGACAAGGACATTCCCTTCCTGCCTTTCCTGAGCTGAATGGAAAACTTAGAGGGAAAAAGACTGACAATTACCCATGGCAACAAATGGAGCCCAAAGCCAAGAGATACACCTGGCTGATACCTGACCCAGAGCCCAGGGGCCTGGCTGCTGCTGCTCACCACTGGCACCATAACCAGACCTTCACCAGCTCACTGCCTGCCTCTAGCAGCACAGGCACTGCACCACTCAACAGCTGTGCCATGCTCCCCAGCTCACTGCCTGCCTCTGGCAGCACAGGCACTGCATCACTCAACAGCTGTGTCATGCTCCCCAGCTGACTGCCTGTCTCTGGCAGCACAGGCACTGCACCACTCAACAGCTGTGCCATGCTCCCCAGCTCACTGCCTGCCTCTGGCAGCACAGGCACTGCATCACTCAACATCTGTGTCACTGCAGAAACATCACTTTGGTGCCTAGAGGAGGTGGGGAAAGGGAGCAAAAAGAGGAGGAGAAGACTGATGTGAACTCAGCTGGCTGAAGTTTCATTTGTCAAGGAAGTGTTGAGGAAAAGAGCTGATGCACTGCAGCCTGTTGTGGAGGGCATTACAGCAGCAATCTATTTTTGTCCTGCTATTATGCCCTGGAGAATTCATCTCCCTGCTACGGTGGAAGCAATGAAGGAAAAAAAAACCCTGGCCCTTTTCCTGTAAATCAGCTCCAGCACTTCAGGGTGGGTCGTATTGGATTCCCTTGCAGCTGAAGGCAAACCTGTGTGTCCCCGAAGGAAGCCCACGGGGGGAGCCAAGGTGCTCTTGGAGTGCAAAACTCAACGACCTGGGACAAGTGAAGGAGCTGCAAGAGGAATCAGCCTGAGCTGGCACCTAAACTGCAAAGTAAATCAAAGGCTTCGGCTTGGCAAGGTTCAAAAGGCTGCCAGAGAGATAAAACCTCTTGCCACTGAGCTGCTTAGTTAGAGTCCTGGGTGCTTTGTTTGCATACAAAAAATATTTCCAGGGAGCTGCTACAAAGTGAGTGCCATTGTCTGGAAGAGCAGGGCAGAGTTCTCCACTGGCTGAACCCCTGGCACCGGGGGACAGGAAGCCTCTGATGACAGCCGAGAGCAGAGCAGCTGATGGGCCCGCAGCAGAGGCACAGCCACCTGCTCAGAGATGCATCTCTCTGTGCTCAGGCCTTGTAAGAGCTGCCTTGAAACCACACGAAGCAGGGCAAACATTTTGCATCTAAGCCACCTCTGCAGTTACAGCAGAATCCAGCCTGGACCCGCAACCAGAACAGCAGCTTCTGACAGGGCAGGGCCTTTGCCTCTCCTTTGCACTGCTGGCATGGGCATGGACCCCACTGGGCCATGCAGTGACTCAAGGTGGCCAAGATGCTTCATTGACCCTGAAAGATAGCTGGAGATGCACCTTCTGCTGGGCAGCACACCCTGGGCTGCAGGGGCACTTAAGGAATAACTCTTTGCCAAGCAGGGCAAGGACAGGACAGGACTGTGCCAGGTTCACAGAGGCTGTTGTCCCTCACTGCTGGGGGTGCTCCTCCGGGGACACAGCAGGCTCAGACCTCCCAGGATTTCTCTCCTACTAACTGCCTGAAAACAAAACCTCAAAAGCCTCCAGCCCAGGAGAAGAAAGGCGACAGCAGCCCCGGGAGAAGAGAGGCGACAGCAGCCCCGGGAGAAGAGAGGCGACAGCAGGTCAGCAGGGACAGAGAGGCAGGCAACTTTTTAAGAGAACTTGAAAACAACAACCCCAAGCAGGCTGCGGACAGAGTGGCTGAGAGCAGCCAGGCAGAAAGGACCCTAGGGGTGCTGGGAGAGAGGAGGTGAAGATGAGGCAGCAGTGCCCAGGTGGTCAGCAGAGCCAATGGCTGTTTTGCACACCTCCAGCAGCCTGCTGTGGCTGGAGAGCTGTGCTGCCTGCTTTGCACTCTTACCAAAGCCCTCTGCTATTTCCTAGAATCAAGCAGGCTGGAAGAGAGCTCCAGGCACAGCCAGCCCAACCTAGCACCCAGCCCTGGCCAACCAAGCAGACCATGGCACTAAGTGCCCCAGCCAGGCTTGGCTGCAACACCTCCAGCCACTGCCACTCCACCACCTCCCTGGGCAGCCCATTCCAATGCCAATCACTCTCTCTGACAACAACTTCCTAACAACATCCAGCCTAGACCTGCCCTGCCACAGCTTCAGGCTCTGTCCCCTTCTTCTGGTGCTGGCTGCCTGGCAGCAGAGCCCAACCCCACCTGGCTACAGCCTCCCTGCAGGCAGCTGCAGACAGCAATGAGCTCTGCCCTGAGCCTCCTCTGCTGCAGGCTGCACACCCCCAGCTCCCTCAGCCTCTCCTCACAGGGCTGTGCTCCAGGCCCCTCCCCAGCCTTGCTGCCCTTCTCCAAACACCTTCCAGCACCTCAACATCTCTCTGCAATGGAGGAGCCCAGAACTGGACACAGCACTCCAGGTGTGTCCTGAGCAGTGCTGAGCACAGGGGCAGGAGAAGCTCCCTGGTGCTGCTGCCCACACTGCTCCTGAGCCAGGCTTGGTTTGCTTACAAACATTCCGTGGGCTGCAGGGAGGCAGCTCAGAGGCAGGCTGGTGAATGTGAGTGCAGGCAGGTGGGTGAGGCAGGGCCAGCACTGTCAGTGCCAAAGTCAATGGAAATAAAGCTGCAGACAGCACATTGTTATGGGGCTGGACGAGGCTCTTTGGCTGCTGTCATGACAATTGATGGTTCTATTCAGTCACTTGAAAATTCATTGATCTTTTTCTTCCCAAGCACTCCACCTTAAACTTATTTTTCATGTGAGGGAATCAATACTATGGATCCTTTGACACCAGGCATGCAGCATTCTGCCACGGTTTGGGTTTCATGATGGAAGGAGCCAGGGTGGGTTTTTTTGCCTCAGTTCACTTCTTTCATCATGAAAACAAACCTGAAAATCTCAGGGACTTCACAAATTCCAAAACTGGGGAAAAACCCTTCCTGCCCTTCATTCTCTGCACTGCTCTCTGCTGTGGAGGTTTCTCTTCCCAAAGCTCTGCTTGCTGGTGGGAGGCAGCAGAGTTGTGAATGTGAGATGAGCTTCACCTAGCAGCTCTGGCCAGTGGAATTGGGTTGGGTTTGTTCCCCCTTCTCTTTGTTTTTTGTTCTCAATTCTGCTCCCCTGGGCACAGGTGGAAGCCTTATTTTGCACTTTCATCACCCAAATGACAAAGCCCAGGTTCTGCAGGAGCAAAGGCTGGGGCCCCAGCTGTGCACACAAGGAGTTACAAACACCTGAGGTGGTGAAGTGCATCAGGCAGAGGTTTCCTCAGAGCTGCCTGGTGAGAGGGCTGAGCCTGGGGGCAGGTGGGGAGTGTGGCCCACTGGGAACAGCAGTTTGTTGACTGTGGGGACCAATCTGCACCACCTCCCTCACCAAAACCACACTTAGAAGCCCACACTCAGCAGCCCAGGGCTGGCCTTTCAACACCCACACAGCCACTGCAGGCAGATGCCAGAGCTGAGCTCAGAGGGCCTGGCACCAGCTGTGCCTGGGTCTGGACAACATGTGGGCAGCAGCAGAAGGTGCTGCCCTTCATCACCAGCCCTGAGTGGCTCTGCTCACTCTTCCCATCTGATAGATGAGGGAGAGCCATCCAGCTCCTGACTTCATCCCCAACCACCCAGACCCTGACTTCATCCCCAACCACCCAGACCCTGACTTCATCCCCAACCACCCAGACCCTGACTTCATCACCAGCCCTGAGTGGCTCTGCTGATCACCCTCACTCTTCCCATCTGATAGATGAGGGAGAACCATCCAATTCCTGACTTCAGCACCAACCACCCAGATCCTGACTACACCACCAGCCCCGAGTAGCTCTGCTGATCATCTTCACTTCTCCCATCTGACAGATGAGGGCGAAGCATCCAACTCCTGTCTCCGTGCTGTATTTTTCCTAGTAGGTGTGTGTGATTTTCAAAGCCTAATTTGTGCTTGAGTGATGCTTACTGCCTTCTGCTGCCAGGGAAGCTCCAGGGAGCAGAAAGAGCAAGGGCAGCTATCTTCTCAGTCTGAAAATGACCCTTCTGGCCAGCTGAGGCCCTGGGAAGCCCCCTGCACTGCCTCTTGCAGACAGACAGGTAATTCAGCTCTCGGTGCCCTGAGCCCCTGGTTTGCATGAGCACAGAGGTGTATTACAAGCAGAGGAAGCCTCACCTTGTTAAATAATTAAAGCTGGGTACACACAACTGTAGTGAACAATCTGAAATGTAAGTGGGAAATTGAGTCTTTGTCCTTCTTTTTCAGGGGAAAAAAAGAAGTAAGAAGAGAGGCAAGGGAGTGATAACAATGTAAAAGCACAGCAGAGGGGTGAGTGGACTACATCTTGCTTCTAAGTACCTCTGTGACCCAAAGGATTTGTGACTGCAGCTCAGTAATTTTGAGGTAAATGAATTGAATTCCGGGAGAAGTGGGAGAGGAGCAGAGCAGCCTGCTGGCAGGAGCGCACAGGTGCAACAGGTAGCAGCAGGCAATATGCAGCAGCCGCAGCTCCTTGCAGCCGGCACTAACCCAGAATGCCATTAGCAGTCCTGGCACAGCGCAGAACGGGAGGGAGATAAAGCAGGCAAAGCAATGAGGATTGATGTCCTCTTCCTGTAGCTGTTATCTTCCAGAGAGCAGCAGCAGAATACAGATCAGCCCAGCCCACGGGCAGGAGCTGGCATCCCTCGAGACTCTTGTTTTATGGATGAAATAAATGCAGCCACTGGGGAATGAAAGGCTCTGGAAGTGTAAAGCAAACCCAAAGCTTTCCCTTCACCCCCCCGAGGCAAGAGCCGGAGCTGTGCGAGGGGAAACACCAACGGTGGCTTGGCTAAGGATGGACACAACTTTCCTCTAACCAGAAGCAAAGCTCCAACAGATTTCTTCCACTGCTTTCCTGGAGATGAGAGTGGCACAGACAGAGAGGGGAAACCTGAGAGGAGCTGGCTAAGGAGAAGCTGCCCAGGCAGAAGCAGGGGAAGGCACACTGAGCAGCTGCCAGCAGAGACCAGCAGCCTCACTCTCCCCACTCTGCAGTTCCCGACCTGAAAACCAGGACCACACCTGCCACCCTCTGCCCGAGCCTGCCTCTTCCCGAGGGCACAACACAGGCAGCACCAGGCGGGGGAAGCAGTCCCAGCTCACCACCAACCCTCTCCAGCTCAGTGCTGGTGACATTGCAAAGCTATTTCCCACACTGGAGCACAGCCTGGAAAGCAAGAGAGATTCTGCAGCTCTCCAGACTCACCACAGCAGCAAGAGCTGAAACTGGACTGCAGGGCTCCCTAAAAGACATTCCTGGCCTCAGCTCCTGCAGAGGAGCACATTTTGTGGCCACCTCTTCAGGCCCTTTGCTAGAGTACCCAGATTTACAACTGGAGTCAGGATATTGATTGCTGTAATAACATCACTCATCAGCACAGTACTTCCCTGTTGCCATCAGAGCAAATATTCCAGAGCAACTGGGACTCTTGGAGTCCCCAAACACATTGTGCCCAGAAGGTGATCTCCCTGTGAAACCAAATCTCTCTCTAGACCAAAGGGCACTTCTCAGATTGGTGATGAAAGTCTTAATTACACAGCATCAAGCACAGCAGCAGCAGCAGGGAGAAGCAAATTCCTCTCAAATGATGCACATAGATCAAGGCCAGCCTCTGCTCCCCAGACAAAGGCTCAATCCATCCCATCCACTTCCCATCTCCAGCAGGCTCTGCACCAGGCTATTCTGTAACCACATATTTTCATGCCTTCCCTCAACAGGCACTCAGATCATCATTAGCCACACTGGGGAGGGAGCTGAACTAGCCCAAAGTAAAGCAGAGTCAGACAAAACTGGTGGAAATCATGGAACCAGACAGCCACAGCATGGCCTGGGTTGGAAGGGAGCTCAGAGCTCAGCTGCTCCAACCTCCCCACTGTGCCCAGGGACACCTCTCAGCTACACTCAGCTGCTCAAGGTCTCATCCAGCCTGGCCTGCAACACCCCCAGGCAGGAGGCAGCCACAGCCTCCCTGGGCAGCCTGTGCCAGACTCTCACTACCCTCACACTCAACAACTTCTTCCTCAGCTCCACTCTAACCCTGCTCTGCCTCAGCTCCAAACCATTCCCCCTTGGCCTCTCTCCAGACTCCCTCAGCACAAGTCCCTCTGCAGCCTTCCTGCAGGATCCCTTCAGGCACTGGCAGCAGCTCTGAGGTGCCCCTGGAGCCTTCTCCCCTCCAGGCTGCACCCCCCCAGCTCCCTCAGCCTGTGCTCACAGCAGAGCTGCTGCAGCCTTTGGAGCATCTTTGTGGTCTCCTCTGGGCTCCCTCCAGCAGCTCTGTGCCCTCCTGCTGGGGACAGCAGAGCTGGAGGCAGGACTGGAGGTGAGGTCTGAGCAGAGCAGACTAAACACAAATATTTGCTATATTAATGCCAGTGAAAAGTGGAGTGGGGAGGTCGAAAAGGGCAAGGCTGGGAATGAAAGCGTTTTCCTTCTGGTATAGCACAGTTCATTTGCAACTGGATAATCTCTCCAGACTTCATTAAAGGTGCTGGTGTCAGTTTTGTGAGCCAGGAGAGAGATTCTGGCAAAAAGGAAACTTGATTTTATTTCAGTCTTTGCTGCTTGGTCCAGGGGATGAATTAAGGCAGAGCTGAGGTGCAATTTACAGCCCTGTGCCTTGGGCAGCCTTTCTGGAGACAGGAGAGCAGCAGTGGAACAAGCCCAATGCTGCTGGCTTGGCTCGAGGTAACCTGCTTCAAAACACAGGGGCAGGGCCACAGGCGAGGTGCTGAGAGGAAGAGAGGTGAGAGGAAGAGTTATGGCTCAGTCCAAGAGAGAGTCACAGCCAGTGCCAGCTGCCTGGAGAGGATAGACCAAAGGCAACAGAGCTGGGTTGAAGTAAGCAGCACAGAGCTCTGCTGGTGCTGTGCTGGGCACACAGAGGAGCAGCAGATGATGCTTAGGAGAAATTCTCCACAGTCAATAATCAGCCTTCTCTGTACCTCCAGCACTCAGCCTCACAGAGAAGAGCATATTCGGTGCTCCTGTGCTCCACAACCTGCCTGGGCAAACCTGTGCCAGGTCTCTCCACAACCTCCCTGGGCAACCTGTGCCAGTGTCTCACCACCCTCACTGCAAACAACTTCTTCCTAACATCCACTTTCAATCTCCCCTCTGCCACTTCAAACCCATTCCTCCTCTCATTACCAGACCTTGTCAATAGTCCCTCCCCAGCCTTCCTGCAGCCCCCTTCAGATTCTGGAAGGCCACTCCAAGGTCTCCTGGAAGCCTTCTCTTCTGCAGGCTGCACAGCCCCAACTCCCTCAGCCTGCCTATTGGCAGGCTACAGGCCAGGCTGGATGAGGCTTTGAGCAGCTGAGTGCAGCTGAGAGGTGTCCCTGGGCACGGTGGGGAGGTTGGAGCAGCTGAGCTCTGAGCTCCCTTCCAACCTGAGCCATTCTGTGATTAATGAAAGGAAAGATTTCTGCTTAACCCACTGAGAAGTCTCACTGCCCTTACCAAACCAGATCTTGCCCCTTCATTCACACAAGCTCCACCCCACATAACTGGCACAGCTTTTTGCCACAGGTAAGAAGGATTTAGGCAGAGAGACCCCAGTGGGCATCCACAGCTTCAGCTTCCCTAGGGACTGTGCACGAATGGCAGCTCAAGGGACACCCAGAGCAGCAGCTCCGAGAGCAGAACCTGTGGATCACTCCGAGCCAGGGAAAACACTGACGGCTAAAGAGGGATGTGTCAAGAAGGAAACAGGGCTGAGAAAAGCCATTTTTGTCCTTTCCACGATTTGCTCCAGCTTAGAACAACACTGCAAAGAATTCTTTCTTTGCAGATGCTGCCCTTGCAAGTGCAAGCAGGGCAGCGCCCGGGGGGAGGCGACGGCAGCGCCCGGGGGGAGGCGACGGCAGCGCCCGGGGGGAGGCGACGGCAGCGCCCGGGGGGAGGCGACGGCAGCGCCCGGGGGGAGGCGACGGCAGCGCCCGGGGGGAGGCGACGGCAGCGCAATTTGCCACTGACAGGCCTGAATAACCTCCAGTGAAGATCAGATTAACAAAGGAACACCAAAAGTGACTGTTGACCTTGTGCTGGGTGGATGGGAAAGTAATGAAAACCTCCTGAAAGATAAATGGTGAGGTTAGCTGGGAATGGATTTAATGAAAGCCAAAGAGTGCTGATTGCAGGCTGCTGATTTATGCTTTCTGCCCCCATCACCGAGCAGTGCCTCAGCCACTGGAAGTTAAGGCAGGGCTGCACCTCCAGGCAGAACCCAGGCAGCTCCTAAGCTTTGAACGAGCGCAATGCTGCACTGCCCAAGATTAGCAAGGGTGTCCTTGGCTGGATCCCTGCAGGCTAAAAACTGATCTTCAAACCCCAGTTTTTCTTGGGGGATGGGGAATAATTCAAACTGTTTCTACCTCCTTTTTTTTCCCCCCTTCATTGATCTTGGTCTAATGTAAAATGCTACCAAACAGGAATAAAGGTTCACAAAGAATTAGCTACAAAACGAGTGGCTTCTGTGAAGATAAAAGAGGCTCCAAAATTAGCTGAGGGTTGGGTTTGCTTTTACTTAATTCTATCTTTTCTTGCCTTTCAGCTGCTCGAAGTTTCTAGAAACAATGAGCTGACTTTTTTCCTACTTCCTCAGTAGTCCTCCCCAGTGTAAATAATTCACAGCAGTAACAACATTGGGTTTATTTGGAGAAAGTGGAGTCTGCCTTGGTGTCAGAGTCAGGCTGGAGGCAGCCACCGTGTGTGGCTCAGTGTTAGGTACTGTGGCAAAGCCCTTGTGTGACACAGCAAGAACCAGCAGACAGCAAGGCCAGCCTCGGCTAGATGTGGGCATCACTAGAGGGATGCACAGGGATGCATGGCCTTCTGTCATGGAACCCTAGCACAGCTCACGGTGGAAGGGAGCTCAGAGCTCAGCTGCTCCAACCTCCCCACTGTGCCCAGGGACACCTCTCAGCTACACTCAGCTGCTCAAGGTCTCACCCAGCCTGGCCTGCAACACCCCCAGGCAGGAGGCAGCCACAGCCTCCCTGGGCAGCCTGTGCCAGACTCTCACCACCCTCACACTCAACAACTTCTTCCTCAGCTCCACTCTAACCCTGCTCTGCCTCAGCTCCAAACCATTCCCCCTTGGCCTGTCTCTGGACCCCCTCAGCACAAGTCCCTCTGCAGCCTTCCTGCAGGATCCCTTCAGGCACTGGCAGCAGCTCTGAGGTGCCCCTGGAGCCTTCTCCCCTCCAGGCTGCACCCCCCCAGCTCCCTCAGCCTGTGCTCACAGCAGAGCTGCTGCAGCCCTTGGAGCATCTTTGTGGCCTCCTCTGGGCTCCCTCCAGCAGCTCTGTGCCCTCCTGCTGGAGACAGGACTGGAGGTAAGGTCTGAGCAGAGCCAAAGGGCTGAATCCCCTCTCTTGCCCTGCTGCCCACCCCTCTCTGGCTGCAGCCAGCACACAGCTGCCTGCTGGCTTTGTACAAAGGGTCGTGGTGACAATCAGCGGGAGCCTGCCGGCAACACTACCCACGGCTACTAACAATAAGGGTCCCATCGAGGTGGGCTCTCAGAAGTGAGGCACAAAGAGGAGCCCAGGCACAGCCCAGGCTGCCCGCACCGCGCTGCCGGTGACTCAGCTCCGAAACTGAGCCTCTCCCAGCCCTGAGCGCACAGCTCAGTCCCCTGTGACTCATCCCCTCAACAGCAGCAAGGCTGCCGGAGCCAAGGGGCTGCTGTGACACAGGGACGCGCAGCAGCGCCCGGGGGGACCCCAGCCCCCCACTTCCCCTGGGAAGGGGCAGCAGTTTCTGATACCGACCTGGGCTGGACGCAGTCCTGGCACTGAGCAGGTCTTCGTCTCTGCAGGGAGCGGGCCAGTCAGGGCAGCTGCCACGGTCAGCCAGGAGCTAATTAGCTGTAATGAGTTAATAAGGAACTGTAATTGGCTAATGACCTAATGAGTAATTTAAAGCACCGGCGCCCTGTCAGCTGCCTGGCTGCAATGAGAGGTTATGCACCCAGCTGACAGCGACGCCCGTGGTGGTTTGGGCTGTGTGAGTGAGTCAACAAACAAACCTCACACACTTCCCTCCAGGCACGGGCAGGATTTGCCTCGTCCGGCCGAGGAGCAGCCCTGTGCCCAGGGTTTCCTCCCACACACATCCCCAGCGCTGCTCCATAACACAGGGTCCTGCTCCAGCCTCTGCCGGCATCTCTGCAGCCTCTGCCAGGCTCTGCTGCCATAAAGCAGCTGCCAGTGCTAAGTGACTTTCTGCACCAGTGGTCTTCTCATCAGCCACGCAGGCTTTTCTTTTCCTCAGCAACTGAGGAGGCAGGGCCTGACTCTAGTCGATTGTCCTTGATGGGGCTGGCATCCTCTGGCACAGGGTGGCACTGGTTGCGCTGCCGCCGGCCCGGTGAGCAAGTGCGTGGGCAGCGAGAGCCGGCTGCAGGCAGCTGCAGGCAGCAAAGTAACTGTGTGAGAGTCGATCCCCACGGGGCGAAAGCAGCCTGGCCCCTGCCCTGGAGCCAAAGCAGCAACTCGCTCCTTGCTGAAACTCGGCTGGCCCTTAGCTCCCCAAGGGCAGGTGCTGCCTGGGGGCTTCGTCGTGCCTGGGCAAACGGAGGGGAGGCAGCCCTGGCCCAGCCAGGGCTCCGAGGGGGGCACTGCCCACGGGTGTCCTGCAGCATGACCCATCGGTACGCTGTGTTGGTCTGACTTAAGCTTCCCAGAAGCTCAAAGCCTAACAGAACAATGCAGTAACAGGATGCCTTCCCCTCTCCCCCAGCTTTGGGAAGAAAGGAATTGGATGGAGAGAGTGGGAAGGGGTAAAAGACCCAAGGAAGAGTCTTGCTTCCGTTTGGAAGTGAAAAGGAAAACTCCAGCAACAAATAAAAGGTACTGCAGGTAGGGGAGTGAGAAAGAGGTGTAGGGGAGGGAAACAAGGTACAAAGTACATATACAGCCAGATTGGTGGCAGTGGATGCAGGCAGAGTCGGGAGGGGGTTGTCCACCGTGTGCTGGGATGGCCATGTGGCAAAACCAGGAGCAGCAGGAACAAGGGTGGCAGGGAGGGAAGGGAAAGAGGAACAGGCAGTTCCTCTGGTTTTGTAAGGGGTCTAGACACAGAGTGGGAGTGGGCTAACCCCTACACCTGGGGTCAGGTTCAGACCACCCCCAGGAGGGTTAACCCTTTACAGTAAGCCACACGCTGCTTTTGCTGGGGGTATCTTGCTGTAGTGATTCACCTCCCAGCCAAGAGCTCAGTCTCATTGCAAAGCTGCAACAGAGGAGCTCCCAGCAAGCAGCTCCAGCACTGCACTCCAAGCAGGGGAGGTGAGCCCTGTCCTGTGGCAATCATGCCATGCTGTGAAGGGGCACAGCCCAGCTGATCAGCAGCTGTGGACAGCTTGGCCGTGAGTCTCCTACAGCCTCATCATGGGTTTCTTGACGCTTTCAGCCCAGAGACAGAGTGGGAGGAAACAGGAGCCTTGCAAGGCAGCCAGTGTGGGTCCCTCTTCTCCATCCCCTACCAGCAGTGTGGACTTCCCTCCTTGGTGCTGGAGAAGCAAACACATTCCCCAGCACGGCTAGTGGCAGGCAAACAAACAGGGAGCTGTTCAGGCCCTGGTGAGCAGGGCACAGCTCTCCCCAGAGAATAATCTCCCAGGACTCGACACATGACACAGAAAGACAAAGGAGAGTGAAGAGGCCTCTCCGATTTAATAGCCTCCATGAATCACGCTGCCTTCCCCTGCATGGACTGTCACCCCTGCCATTAAAGAGTCACTGTCACCACCAACCCAGCTGAAGACTGACAGAGATGGAGATTTACAGACTGACTGCTCTCATCTGCCTTCATCTTTGCTTTTTTCCCCCACCATGTATCTGCACAGGCCCCCAGAGGTGGGCTTCTACCCACAGCCTGCATGCCAAGCGATGAAGCCACGGTGGGGTGGGGTGGCAGGCTTTGCAGCTGGATCCAACAAAACCTGACAATGCTGATAAGAGGAGCAAGGCTGACAGCACAGGGGAGAGAGGGAGTAACAACGACAAGGACATGGGCCTGAGGGAGCTGGTCCAGAGGGGCTGGAGCAGCTCTGCTGCGGGGACAGGCTGAGGGGGCTGGGGGTGTTCAGTCTGGAGAATAGAAGGCTCTGGGGAGACCTAATAGAGGCATTCCAGTACCTGAAGGGACTACAAGAGGGATGGAGAGAGACTGTTTGCAAGGGCCTGCAGGGACAGGACGAGGGCAATGGCTCCAAAGCAGAGCACAGTATGTCTAGATTGGATGTTAGGAACAAGTTCTGCACCAGGAGGGAAGTGGAGCACTGGAACAGGTTGCCTGGGGAGGTGTCTGGGGCTCCAGCCCTGGAGATATTCAAAGTGAGGCTCAAGAGGGCTCTGGGCAAGCTGATCTAGTGGAGGATGTCCCCGAGAGGGGCAGAATTGCCTCTCTTGCCCCGAGGAGCCCAGCACAGCCCTTCTGGGCTGTGGGTGGAAGCCAGCAGCAGCCTGCAGACACTGTCCATGCCTTTCACAAACAAGGAGCAGGTCTGCTTAAGGAGCAGTGAGCTGTGGGCCCCAGGTGTGTGACGCACCCCAAAGGGCTCCCTCTCAAGCACAGCTCTGAACCACGGCTCCAGTGGTGCTGGAAGCTGTGTCTGTGCTGGTCCCTTACAGCACACACAAGTGATGGCTCCCAAAGCAATTAGCAGCACAAAATCGGCTTCCTGCTTGTACTTCCCAGCTCCAGACAGGGAGAAACTTCAGCGGTGGGTGAATTTTGCTGAGCTCCTGGGGAAAGGCAGAGCAGTGCTAAGAGTCCTGTCAAACCTCACAGAATCAGAGTTGGAAGGGACCACAAAGATCATCTAGTTCCAACCCCCCCTGCCACGGGCAGGGACACCCTACCCTAGGTCACACTGGCCAGAGCCTCATCCAGCCTGGCCTCAAACACCTCCCAGTGTTAAATCTAACCTAGTCAAACTTTCCAGCAGGTAGGCTTATGCCCCATGAATTCAGGAGCAGGCTTCCTGGGCTCTCAGTGTTACACAGGAAGGAAATCACCAAGCCAGAGCTGTTAGGGGCTTCTCCTTGAGCAAAGAGTTTCCTACCCTAGAGCCCTGGGCTCCCTGCTTTGGCAACCCCTTGGCTGTCATTAACACCCCAGCAGCACTGCTCTCCTGTGCAGCAGTTTTGTACTGGGGCTGTTGTGCACAGCAGCCTTTGCATGGCACAACAGCTGACTGGGAAAGAGAATTCAACAGGGCAGAGCTGGACATGCTGGGGTTGTAGTGTGCTTACCCTGCTCTTGGCCTGGCTTTAAGGTGAAGAAATGAACAGAGATCATTTAATGCAGCACCAGCATTGCAGAGGCCTTGCAAAGGAGCAGGGTGCTCAGCTGCAGACAAATTCCTCCTCCCTGGGAAGGGCACTGCTGCTTTTGGAGCACCAAGGCTTGTTCCACGACTGAGAAAATGGGGAAGGAGCACAGAGGTTGCCCACCCTTTCAGGACCCTCCATGGGAAGGGAGGCTGCCTGCAGCAGCCTCCTCCTCTACCTGAAGAGAGCTGTTTGAAAATGAGTGAACTGGCAGTTAGGGCACCTTGCCAAACTCCTGGATCCTGCAGACCCATAAGGAAAGGAGATATTTCACCTGGGAATGGGCTGCCCAGGGAGGTGGTGGAGTGGCTGTCCCTGGAGGAATTCAAGCCAAGCCTGGCTGGGGCACTTAGTGCCATGGTCTGGTTGACTGGCCAGGGCTGGGTGCTAGGCTGTACTGGATGAGCTTGGAGCTCTCTTCCAACCTGCCTGATTCTATGACTCAAAGGCTCTTTCCAGGCCTGCAACACCTGCTGCAACAAGAGGAGCTTCTCATCATCCACCCCACTATGCCAGCATGGCAGCTGGACACTGCTGCTGGTCACCACTGAACTGCTAGGGAGCCACAGGGCACCAGACAGGGGCAGAGCCCCCCCAGCACTTCTTCCACACAGAACCCCCCTGCTTCGGGCAGTGATGCAGACAGCAGAGGAAGGCATTGACAGTTTAATATTTAACCAATTTGCTGCATGTTTAGCCCAACAGGATAATGATCTGCATGTCACAACAACCATCAAGTGGGGGGGAAATTGCTTGTAATTAGCCACTTCTCCTGTCACAGCCTACAGCAGATCAGGCCCATGCCTTCTAATTTTAGCCACAGGTTTGCTTTGAAGCCTGATTCCCATTCTGCTCCCCCCAGGACCCTCAGATCCTTGTGTCCCCCGTGGCTCTGCACATAAAGACAAGCCTGTGGCAGCCCCAAGTGCAGATGTGGTCCCTCCCCTCCTCCCCAGCCACTTCAGCTCCTCATTGCCCACTGCAGTGCCCAGAGGGTGCAGTCCCCTCCCTGTCCCAGGAGGACAGCATTTGATTTCTGGGAGCTGGGCAAGACCCCAGCTGTACCCCTCAGGACTTCTGTCCCCACACCACGCAGCAGCCCACAAGTGCCAGAGCAGGACACTGCCGGCGCCAGCCTTGGAGAAGCCCTCAGGGCAAGAGGGGACAAAGCCATAAGGCACACAGCCAGGCTGAGCCCGACCTGTCCCGTGGTGCCAAACCAGCCTGGCTGCTGCTGCTGCTGCCCCACGGCCCTGCCCCAGAGCCTGGCACTAGGCCACCCTGCTCCTGCCCCTTCAGAGCTGTGCCCTGTGCTGCTGCTGCCCACGGGCAGAGGCCTGCCGTGCTCTCAGAGCCCAGAGCACCCACCTATGGAGCCTGACAGCTGACTGCAGTGTTGGTGCAGGTGATGCAAGCCCAACTGCTCACCAGCTGGGGGTTCTGCAGGGGTTGGCATTACACTGGTAAATGGAGCAGGGCTCTTCTTCCTTGCAAACAAAGCAAAGCAATCACCTCAGCACCACCAGCAGCTTTTACCACCAGCTGCCTGCATCATTTTTACCACAGCAGAGAGGCTTTGACTGATTTCTCCCTTGCACATCAAACCTCAACTCTGCTGTGCTGGAGACCTGAGTACCACCATGCACAGCACCAGGCTGCCTGCACCTCCTCAGCATCCTTATTAATGATGTCCAGGCCAGCCCCTGCTGCTCTCCCCTGCTTAGCACCAGATTTATGGCTAATTTCCAGGGCCCTTCCCACTCCTCTGAGTTGATTGCAGCAGCAGAGTTCACACAGGAGCCTCTGGTGCTGGGCAGTGCTGCGTCCAGTTCTGGGCTCCTCCACTGAAGAGAGATGCTGAGGTGCTGGAAGGTGTTGAGAGAAGGGCAGCAAGGCTGGGGAGGGGCCTGGAGCACAGCCCTGTGAGGAGAGGCTGAGGGAGCTGGGGGTGTGCAGCCTGCAGCAGAGGAGGCTCAGGGCAGAGCTCATTGCTGCCTGCAGCTGCCTGCAGGGAGGCTGTAGCCAGGTGGGGTTGGGCTCTGCTGCCAGGCAGCCAGCAACAGAAGAAGGGGACACAGCCTGAAGCTGTGCCAGGGCAGGTCTAGGCTGGATGTTAGGAGGAAGTTGTTGTCAGAGAGAGTGATTGGCATTGGAATGGGCTGCCCAGGGAGGTGGTGGAGTGGCTGTGGCTGGAGGTGTTGCAGCCAAGCCTGGCTGGGGCACTGAGTGCCATGGTCTGGTTGGTTGGGCAGGGCTGGGTGCTAGGTTGGGCTGGCTGAGCTTGGAGCTCTCTTCCAACCTGCCTGATTCTATGGTTCTATGCCAGTGCCCAGGAGCATCACAGCAGATGAAGTCTACCAGTCCAGGCAGCCAAGGTCCCAGGGAAGCAAGGCTCTCCCAGCTAAGGAGCTGTGAAGTTGCTTCCTGAGCCCTTGCAGAGTGTTTAACCAGGGAGACTCACTGATGGGCAAGGCAGCAACAGCAGCAAAGGCCTTGCACACTTCAGCTGGGACTACATTTTCCAGGCGTGTCCACAACCAATCATAGAATCCTAGAAGGGTTGGGTTGGAAGAGACCTCCAAAGCTCATCCAGGCCAATCCCCCTGCACTGAGCAGGGACATCCACAACTAGATCAGGTTGCTCAGAGACTCATCAAGCCTGACCTTGAATATCTCCAGGCATGGAGCTTCAGTCTACCTCCCTGGGCAACCTGTTGCAGTGCTGCAGCAGCCTCCCGGTGCAGAACTTGTTCCTCACATCCAATCTCCATCTGCTCTGCTCTCATTTCAAACCATTGCCCCTGGTCCTTTCCCTGCAGGCCTTTGGGAACAGTCCCTCTGCAGCCTGCTTGCAGCCCCTTTGGGTACTGGGGGGCCTGAAAATCACTCCCCATTAAAACAGTCTCATAACAACCACTTGATGAAGCTAAACTATTTAGCAGTAGCTGAGCCTTCCCAGCCACCCGTTTTAGCCGTTCCAGTGGAATGTCCTCATCAGTAACTCTTTATTCTGTTGGGCAAGGGGCTGAGGAAAGGCTACAGAGAAGCATTCAGTCCTACTGGAGCCTGCAGTACCTTCCAGGAAGGTCGGTCTGGACTCAGCACTCCAGCAGTGAAAAGCCAGTGCTGCTGCGGGGGATGTTCAGACTTCACAGCTCTGCCCTTTGGGGAACAGCTCTTCACTATCGATCCACTCCACTCTTCTGAGCTCCTGCCCACAGCAAGCCACATCTGCAGGAACGCAGGGATGGCTTCTCTCTCCTCCCCAGGTGCTCCTGCATGTGCTGTACTAAACCACAAAGCACAATCTGCTGATCAAAACAACTCTAAAGCTGTGAACACACCTTGCCCCCTGACTGTATAGCCAAACAATCTCCAAAGTCTTCCCTTGGAGCTGCTAAGCCATTTAATGTCTTACTCTGGTGACAGACAAGCTGGCATTTGCTACAAGCACTGTTCTGATTCAGTAGTTTTCAGAGAGAGTAGGGAACTAAGCAGCAGATTTACACTCTAACAAAATCAAATCAGAGATCTCATCTGCCTGATGCATGACTACAGCAGCTTTCATCTGCTGATTGTCAGCTGGTTTGCCTGAAGCTGGAGAAGGGATTGTTTAGGATGTGACGAGGGTACCCTCAGGCTGAGATGAAAGGGTGTGTGGCAGCCTGTGCAGAGCATCAGAGAACGGCTCAGGGTGGAAGGGACCTCAGAGCTCAGCTGCTACAATCTCCCCACCGTGCCCAGGGACACCTTTCAGCTGCACTCAGCTGCTCAAGGCCTCATCCATCCTGGCCTTCAGCACCCCCAGGCAGGAGGCAGCCACAGCCTCCCTGGGCAGCTGTGCCGGAGTCTCACCACTCTCACACTCAACTCCAAACTCACCCAGCCCAACCTAGCACCCAGCCCTGCCCAACCAACCAGACCATGGCACTAAGTGCCCCAGCCAGGCTTGGCTGCAACACCTCCAGCCACAGCCACTCCACCACCTCCCTGGGCAGCCCATTCCAATCACTCTCTCTGACAACAACTTCCTAACAACATCCAGCCTAGACCTGCCCTGGCACAGCTTCAGGCTGTGTCCCCTTGTTCTGCTGCTGCCTGCCTGGCAGCAGAGCCCAACCCCACCTGGCTACAGCCTCCCTGCAGGCAGCTGCAGGCAGCAATGAGCTCTGCCCTCTGCTGCAGGCTGCACCCCCCCAGCTCCCTCAGCCTCTCCTCACAGGGCTGTGCTCCAGGCCCCTCTCACCAGCTTCTAACCAGTCTCTAACTGGATGGATGAGAGGAAGCCTACAAACCGTGGGTGTGATGTGGGCACAGAGCAGGGAGCTGCAGAAAGCAATACCAAGGTGGTTGGATGTTGAGTGCTGTCATGAGAACTGGCTTGGCTGCAAAGGGCCTGCTGATGCAAGATGATACAGGTCTGGAGCTGGTCCTTGTGTGCAAAGGAAAGCCTTTTACCTATCTGTGTACTTCACCTGGAGCCGGTGCAGAAGCCCCAGGAGCCAGCTGCTCAGGCTGCCATCAGGACCCCAGGCGCTGTCAGATGAGGACACGCAGAGCTCCCAGCCCCACGGAACAGCAGCCCCAAGGACTGGCTGCGCCTCCTGCGCACAGGCACTTTGGTGTTCCCCAGGGGGTCTGTGAACAGCGCAGCTGCCGGAGACCTGTCCCGCGTCCGAGCCCTGCGACTCCTGAGCCCTGCTCAGGGCAGCTCCCCAGGCTTCGCCTTACCCTGGAACCCTGCCGAGCCTCCCACTTGCTCAGCCGCGACCACGACTTTAACAAAGCCATTTCTACCTTAGCTAATTGGTCTCCGAGGCCTCTCTCAGAGTGTGTAATTAAAGCCCCTTGCAGTAAATAATTTACAAGTTCCTCCCCGGGGACAGTTTTTAATGAGCACTCCACGGGTCAGACCCTGCGCAGGGCTCCGAGAGCGTCCCCTGCCGGGGCGCCGCGGCACAGCGAACCCGGCCCTGCTGAGGCTGCTCCCGGTCGGCCTCGCCGCTGCCGGCGCAGGGCAGGCAGAGCTGCTCACGGAGCCTCTGCCGCAGGTTCGCCGGGAGCGCAGCCGGGGGCGGCCACTGCCGCGGGACGGGACGCGGACACCCGGGGAGGGGGCACCCTGCTCTGGAGCAGTTCTTACCCAGCCTGCTCTGACAGCTCGGTGTGGAGAGAGACAAGGGCGCCCCCAGACAGCCCCCCCGCCCCTTGGCAGCCTGCCTTGCTCCCCAGGTGCACAGCAAAGCTGAACAGCTCGGAGCGCCCCCCGGGCCCTGCGCCTCACAGCGCTGCTGCGCACCCCGAGCCGGCAGGGAGCCCCCGCGGCACGGCACGGGGCGAGCCCCAGGGCGCAGCAGCGCGGCTGGGGCTGCCGGGCGCAGCTGCCACGCTTCTGGGCTGGGTATCTCCAGGGCAGCCGGCACAAAGGTGGTCCTGCCGCCCCCACCAGCGGGATGCTGCGAGCTGCCCGCATCAGGCAGGCGCCGGCAGCTCCCCAGCCTGGCCAGCCCGCGGCAGCCGCCTCCTGACCCGGGAGAGGCAGGCAGGCAACGAAGCACCAGCCCCACTGGCTGTTTCGGAGGGAGAGCAGGAGAGAGTGACTCTGGGGTGCATGGCAATGGGATCTGGGAGGCAGGGGGGCTGGGGACTCCATTGCCTCAAGCCCTGCAGACCTGCTTTTACCACGCCAGTGAGTTCCAGCAGCTCCAGCGAGCCCCAGGGCCAAGTGTTGGTGCTTACCTGCAGCTGTGCTGGCCAAGGGCCTGTGCTTTGCATCCAGACTCTCGCTCTTCACTTTTCCCCCACAACAAAACACCTGACAAAATCCCAGCCCCTCTCGCTCCTGTGCAGCTGCTGTGCTGGCTCTGAGGTCTCTCCATCACACGCTGGCCTTTTGGCACACAGTTGTTCACCTGCTGTCACCTGTAGTAGAATGGATAGGAGTCAGGCTAGCCCTTACTCTAGGGAGTAAATCAAAGCTCAGGCAGATCAAAAGCTAGCCCAAAGGGCCAGAAAGTGCTGCAGCTGAACTTGTACCTGCCTGAGCCAACAGCAATAATAACAACAAACTCCTCTTACATACAGAATGCCTCAGAAAAGCAAAGCCACCAGGCACAGAGGTCTGGGATGAGAGGTTCCCTTTCATGGTAGCCATTTGATTTATGTGACACAAGGCAGCCAGAAAAAGCACAGCTCAGAACATCCATCTTCAGCCTTAAAACCAACACCTTGGATCCCCTCTGCTCGGATGCAGCTCAAGAGGGCATTAGCCCTTGACTGTGTCCTGCTGTGCTGACAGAGCCTCCGAAGCCTGTGCCCAAAGAGAGCTGCAGCAGGGCTCCTGCAGCCTCCACCACTGTCACACGAACCAGAACCATCCAGGACCCCAGACACACCTCCATGGTTAAACCTTGAGTCAGGACACCTGAGCCTGTGTCCAGAGAAGAGCAACAAGGCTGGGAGGGGTTTGGAGGGCATCATGAGGAGCAGCTGAGGTTGTGTAGTCTGGAGAAGGCTGAGGGGAGACCTCATTGCTCTCTGCAGCTACCTGAGAAGAGGCTGGAGTTGGCCTCTTCTCCCAGGTAACCAGCAACAGGGTGAGAGGAAATAGGTTTGAGTTGTGTCAGGGGAGGGTCAGGTTGGACATGCGGAAAAACTTCTTCAGTGAGAGAGTGGTGAGGGACAGGCTGCCTGGGGAGGTGGTGGAGTCCCCATCCCAGGAGGTGTTCAAGAAGCTGCAGCTGTGGTGCTGCAGGGCAGGGCTGAGTGGTGGTGGTGGCTGGGCTAAGGTGGGACTCGGTGAGCTCAAAGGTCTTTTCCAGCCCTAGTGAGTCTGTGCCACCACTAAGAGCACCCTCTGGGTTTGGCGGGGTGGAAGCAGACAGCTGCACTTACAGTATGCTTTTACAACACCTATCAGATGCAGGGTGCAGGCTCCCCCTGTGACAAACACTGGCTGCAGTGTGGGCTTTGCTGCTGCCCACGGCAGGCTGTGCCATATGGCAGTGCTGAGCCCAGTGTGAGCAGCGAGCTCCAGGAGCCCTGCAGACCCAGCTGGAAGCAGGTCTGCTGCACACCAACCAGCCCCTTCCTTTGCTTTGCTGCTCTCCACAGGCCAGCAGGAGTTCAGAATGGAAGAAGATATTAAAATACTGCCAGGACACACATCCTGGGCAAAAGTGGTCCAACTTTCTCATCACATTTCTTCCCCTAGGGTCTTAAACCCTATGAGAATGTCTTCCTCCTGTAAGGCAGTGCAGAGCTGAGAAGAGCTCTGCCACAAACACCAGCACTGATACTGTCATCTTCTGCCTGCACAACCCTGTCTGAATACATCAACACAACTGGCTCTGCTCTGCCCTGCTGAGACCTCATCTTGAGCACTGCCTTCAGTTTTGGGCTCCCCACTTGAAGAGGGACAGGGATTTGCTGCAGAGGGCCCATGGGAGGTCTGTGAGGATGATGAGGGGACTGGAGCACTGCCTGGTGAGGAGAGGCTGAGGGACCTGGGGCTGCTTAGGCTGCAGAAGACTGAGAGGGGATCTAATCAATGTCTCTAAATTTCTGAGGGCTGGGGGTCAGGAGTGGGGGACAGGCTCTGCTGGGATAGGACAAGCAGCAATGGATGGAAGCTGCAGCACAGCAGGTTCCAGCTCAGCACAAGGGGCAACTTCTTGCCTGGAAGGGTCCCAGAGCCCTGGCACAGGCTGCCCAGAGAGGTTGTGGAGTCTCCTTCTCTGGAGCCTTTCCAGACCTGTCTGGAGGTGTTCCTGTGTGCCCTGAGCTAGACTGTCTGGTCCTGCTGTGGCAGGGGCATTGGGCTGGATGAGCTCTTTGGGTCCATTCCAGCCCCTGCCATCCTGTGAGCCTGTGACTCTGCATCCTTCATCTTCTGGAGTGGAAGTGTTGGACACAGAACTGCTGGCAGGCAGAGTCACTGCAGAGCCCTCCCTGCAGAGTGCTGCCAGCTGACTGCCCCAGGCTCCAGCCTCTCTGCACACACTGCTGGGGAGCTCAGCAGGACAATGCTGAAGGTACCTTCACCCCAGACACAGGAACCTTTGATAACAAAGGATGGAGAGGCACCAGGTGGCACAGGGCAAAGATACCTGAGCTGCTAAGCAAGAGGGTTTAATTAGTAACTGCATTAGCAAAGGAGAAATTAAACTGGATACACATCCTGAGGTGGAAGGGTTCAAATGTATCCTAAGCAGGGGTTTGGCACACCCCAGGTAGTGTGGAGGAAGTCTTAAGGATTCTGATTTGCAGCTGGTCCTTGAGACTCCATGTCTGTGTGAATGATGGCACAGAGCACTCTGGTGCAAGTAAACACACACTGATAACTGACCCTGGGGAGGGAGGGGGAGTTCAACAGGCACAGAACAAGTGAAGTTGCCCTGAAGAGGGAAGACAGCATTCTGGTGCTGAACCACTCTCCCGTCCCTGAGGACAGTGCAGAGGAGACCTCACTGCCTCTGCAGAGGGTTTTACTCAAAGGAAAGCTCATGAGCTTCCTCCTGATCTCCAGGATGATGTAAAGAGCTGGAGAACAAGCAACCTTCCACCAGAAAACTCACTCCATCCACAAAACCTGCTCCCTGAGCATCCCTTTAGCCCATGCTCCATGCAGCATTTTGCACGCTGTGTATGGGCCATGCCCAGAATGGGAGGCACTGAGGCAGTGTGAATGTACTTTGACAAGAGAAAGCTGGGTTTGGCCAGGGAGACCCAGAGAGCACTCACTGATCAACAGGAGCCAGCAGTGTGTCCTTGTGGCCAAGAAGGCCATGGGCATCCTGGGGTGGATTAGCAGAGCTCTGGTGAGTAGCTCAGAGAGGTTCTCCTGCCCCCCTGCTCTGCTCTGCCCTGGTGAGGCCACAACTGGAATACTGTGTCCAGTTCTGGGCCCCTCGGTTCAAGAAGGACCTCAGGGAACTGCTTGGGAGAGCCCAGCCCAGAGTCCCCAAGCTGCTGCAGGCAGTGAGCATCTCCTGGGAGGCCAGGCTGAGGGAGCTGGGGCTGGCAGCTGGCAGCAGAGCAGCCTGAGGGCTGCCCTCGGTGTTGCTGATAAAGATGTGCAGAGCAGTGCGGGGAGGACAGGGACAGGCTCTGCCCAGGGGTGGCCAAGGGCAGCACAAGGGGCACTGGGTGCCAGCTGGAGCAGAGCAGGTGCCACAGGAACAGGAGGGAACACTTTGTCACTGTGAGTGTGACAGAGTCCTGGAGCAGGCTGCCCAGAGAGGTTGTGGAGTCTCCTTCTCTGGAGACCTTCAAACCCTCCTGGATGTGTTCCTGTGAGACCTGCCCTGGGTCAGGGTGCTCCTGCTCTGGCAGGGGGGTTGGACTGGATGAGCTCTGAAGGCCCCTTCCAACCCTTACCAGTCTGTGATTCTGGGATCATTCAACTCTTGTCTTCAGAGGAAAGAGCCACACAGCAAAGGCATGGATGTGAACATTTTTAATTCAGAGGCACACTTCTTGTGCTAAGACATCTTCAAGGTGCCAAGCAGACAGTCACAATTACTGTACACACTTAAAATCAGTTCAGGGTTTTCCCAATCACCATTTTTTGCCTAGTTCACTGCAAGATTTACCTAGCACCTTCTTCTTGTGCTCATAGATGGACAGAGCAAGTACTGAGAACTTTCACCACCACCAGTACCTGATTCCAGAATGGACCCAGAACTACCAGCAGCAGACAGTTAAATTTTGGAACCAGAGTAATAACTGTGAAGTGGCTTGTTCCTCAAAAGCATGATGAGAAGAAATGGTCCTGAGCATACCAAACAGCCTCACATTCTTGCTCCTAGTGATTGTAGAGTAAGAATTTACACCAGGCATTAGAAGCAAATCAATGCAATCCTCACTACTATTAGCACATCTACATGGGTTGGGGATTTTTGTTCACATAAGCAGCAGAGTTCACTGCTCCCAAAGCCCTAACTGACTATTAAAGAGCCATGAGTGAAGGATCTTTGGCAGGACTCTCTGCTCAGGGTGGATCTTTGGCAGGTCCCTCTGCTCAGGATGGATCTTTGGCAGGTCCCTCCCTTCATGATACTTTCAGCAGTCTTCATAAAGGATTTCGTCTACTTGGACATCGTTTTCTGTCACAGGCACTGAGTCACAAATCTGCTCCCTAAAGGCCAAGGCAATGGTGTAAGGCTTCCCCCTGGGGTGTTTCATGCATCTTTCAAGGTAGGTATCATAATATCCTTTCCCTCTTCCCAGCCTGTTGCCTTTTCTGTCAAACCCAAGGCCTGGCATGAAGATCAGGTCAAGACCTCCTGTAGAAAAGTGGAATAAATGTTAGTGTTTGCCCTGTGGATTTCCTGCTGGCTTGAACTGCATCCAACTTCAGACAGGAGCAAAAATGCAAGCTCTGTGTTTTGCAGAATGCTTCCCTTTTCTTTGATCAGATGAAAAATACTCTGAACACTGAGCCTGTACATTTACATTTGCATCTTATCAAGTGCATACTGGATCAGCTGCAAAGTAATTAGACCTTGAGAAGCTAGAAGGAAAAGCCTACATTGTAACAAATTTCTTCTATCACTTTAACCCCACAGTTCCAAATACTGATGATTATGGCTCCAAATCCAGCAGAGACTGAACTCATGGAAATTAAATGCAGGAGGAACCAGAAAATCAAATGAACTTCAACATCAGGAACAACAATAGGGAAGGGAAATAAAATGAAGACATGTAAGAGAGAGAACATCTTTTGGGCACCCTTCTAGGATGTCACAAACCTTCACTGAACCTCCCAACCCCAAAAAAGCCTCCAGCACAATAGAGTCTGAAAATGGGCACTGCCCTCTTGGATCCAGCCCAAGACCTGCAGGCTGGTGTCAGTCTTGCCAGGTTTCTCCTTGCCCAAAGGACTTTGTTGCTGATCAGCCAGCAATGCTCCCAGATGCTCCAGGAGGTGTTCTGCTTGCCCACCCTGCATATGCCTCCTTCTGGGCTCCCCAGCACGGTTCTGAGACTGCACTTGTCGTGACTATGACATGGGCTCTGTGCCCACAGCTCCTGCAGCTGTGCAGCCCCATGCATGAAACCATACCCCTGACTTCGCTGAGTGTGGGCACAGGGCCCTGCTGATGTGGCCACCCAGGTGTCACTGGCACTGCTGAACACAGCAGAGCCAGAGCACAAAGTGATGTGCAGGCTTGCAGGTGGTCAGCGCTGCCAGCATGCTGCCTGGCACTGCCAGCCCCAGTGAAAGCCAGGCCTGCTGCAGGGGACAGCAGAAGAGTGCAAGCCTGGCTCCTTCCAGCCCAGCATTTGCTCCTGCAGACACAGCCCCAGGCTCTCCTACCAGCTCCCCGCCGAGGCACCGCTGTGCTGCTCTGCCACAAAGCCTCACAGCTCAGGGAGCTCTGGGCTGGAGATGGCACAAAAAGCCCCAGCGCTGCCGCAGGGCCATGCAGGCATCACCTGGGACCGAAAGGGAAGCGACAGGCAAGCTCTGTGCGGTGTGGGCAGCACCAGCCTGTGCCACTTGGCACTGCAGGTACAGCCCTAGCTGCCGAGCCCTGCCGGGGCACACAGCAGCCTGCCTGTGCTGCCTTGCCCACAGCTCCGCACTCACACCCTGGGCACCGAGGGAGCCTGCGGCAAGGCGAGGGCCAGCAGGCAGCTGTGCGAGCCGTGTGCCTCCTGCCTCCAGCAGCACAGCACAGCGGCAGCAGCCCCTCGCCGCTGCTCCCAACGGGACGCTGTCAGGTTGGGTTTGTTCCCTAGGGAAGGATCTTCTTCTCGCACCTCATTACCTCTCTTCTCCTTGCTCTGCCATTCCCGGCTGAAATGCCAGCTGGCGTCTCCAGAAGTGCTCCTGACAATGGTTAATTATAGAAGACTCCATCACACCGCACAGATACAGGTCACGGGAAGACTGCTGGGGACTTGTGCTGGCCTCGGAAGCAGCAGCCAGCAGGGTCCCCGTCCCGCTCCTCCCGGGTCCGAAGGGGCTGCACCAGTCCCCTGCCCTCACCTCCTCCTGCACCGCCAGCCAGCCCTACCGGCGGGACCCCGAATCGGCACCTCCTCAGCCCTCACTGCCGCTGGCTTTGTGGACACAGCAAAGTGCCTGGGACCCATCAGAGGGGGAGCTGTGACTCTCTTCATCCTCACCACCAAAGCTCTGAGAGGAGGAGGCCAGGCTGCAGCAGCTCCCCTGTCCCTGCTCACAGCGCCGACAGCTCCCGAGCTCCAGCCTGCAAGGCTTCAGTCAGCTCTGTGTGCCACCGTGCTGCTCCTCCAGCAGCAGCTGTGCGGCCTGAGCTTCTGCCTGCAGCACGGAAGTTTGTGCCCCATTTACTCCATCAGCACAAGGCTGGCTTGATGCTCCCAGCCTGGTACCCTGGGCAAGAAGCAGCTTCTCAGCAGCTGGGTTTTTTCCATGCACAGCTCACTCTGCAGGGGCAGGCAGGGACTTCCCCTGCTTTGTTTGGATGTAAATCATAGAACAGTCACAGAATGTTTTGACTTGGAAGGGACCTTTAAAAGATGATCAGAGAAGGTGTGGGAGCAGAAGACTCAGGACAAGAACAACATCCTGTTGAAAGGAGATGCACATTTCTGGTGCCCTGCACACCGTAAACACCACCAGCTCAGCTCCACAGCTCCTCTGCACAGCTGCCAAGTGTTTGACAGCTGCTGAGGCACAAGCAATGGGAGCTTGCCTAGCAAGGACCCCGATGGAGAAGGGACAAGGCCTCTCCAGGCAAACCTTACTTCCCAGAATGGGAAGGGCGCAGGAACCATCTGCCTGGGGATCTGCTGCCCCAGCACAGAGGGAAGAATTAACTCAATCACCTGATTTGGCTACTTTAAGTATCAGCTTTGGTTACAGGCAGGGCATGAGCCAGTGAGTTGGAGTAACTTGGAAAGCTGTAATTAGTGCCTGAGTCGTTACTGTAACTTTAATTACTGCCAGCACCAGCAGTCAGGCCTCTTGGGGAGGCGTTAGCTCAGATAGGCTCTGCAGGGCACAGAGCACCATCGTGTTCTCTAGTGACACAGCACCTCGCACTGCGCTGGGCCTTGGGCAGCAGCTGCACAGAAGGAAGCATTCCAATGACCCTGCAGCAAAGCCAATCCCTTCTCCTCCAAGGCT
Source organism: Pogoniulus pusillus (assembly GCF_015220805.1). Taxonomy (NCBI): domain Eukaryota; kingdom Metazoa; phylum Chordata; class Aves; order Piciformes; family Lybiidae; genus Pogoniulus; species Pogoniulus pusillus. Next base: position 24,412,220 of record NC_087280.1, read on the forward strand.
GCCTCAAAGCCCTCTCTCTCCCCAGATGGCCCCGGGTGCCCATCACACCGCCGCAGAGGCTGCTGCCAGCTTGCTGTTGCTCCCTGCCCTCTGGGAACAGCCTGCCTTTGGTTTCCAGGGAGCATCTCTGTCACACTGAGCAGAAGGGATCTGCCAGGTTCTGCCCACTACAGCTCTAGCCCAGACCCTACCCAAGTGCATGGCTCCTGGAAGGGCTGGGACTGCCTCCAGAGGAAACCAACTCACTCTCCCAGCTAAGCCCTGAGGAAGCCAGACACTTTTACACCCCCAAGCAAATGAGCAAAGCAGCAAAAGAATTCCCCTTGGCTGCCACTGGCAAACGTTTGGGAAAAGGCATTCAGCCCAAAGCCAGGATGCTGACTGCTGCCACCAGCACACAGGATGGCAGCCACAGGCAGTTCCACTGCCCAGCCTGATCCCAAACACTCTGCTGAAGTGCAAATGCAGTCCTTGAAACGGAAAGGCACCCTCGCCCGGCAATCGCTCACACCAGACAGCCTGTGACCATCAGCATCAGCTCAGCAGGAGTCCTCATCTCCTTGGAAACCTCAGTTACAACACAGGGCCAGATCCTCGGCGGCCGCGGCGCTGCTCCGCTGCCTCTTCCCCAGCCCCGGCAGCTACGCGACAGCTCCGCTGGGTTACCGGCACGAACGGGAGAAGAATCAGCTCTGCTCTCGTGTAGGGATTTGCTGTCGGTTGTTCACACGCAGCTCCCCGCCGGTGCTCGCTCCGGCTCTCCTCGGGAGCCCACACAGCTCCCAACAGCACTGGAAGTTGTGGCTCATACTGAAGTGAAAAGCAGCTCACCTTAAACTGCAGGCAGGAGCTCTTCCCCCAGGCGTTCCCCCTGCGTGAACACCTTTCGTTGTGTGCTGCCATAGCACTGCAAGGACTCACTCTTAGCTAACTACTCATGGACATGTCTTGCTTTAGACGGAGAACCAGAGGGATGCTTCCCTTTTTCACCCAGCCAGGCACAGGAACCAAAACTGAAGGTATCAAGTACAGATCCCACAGGCTGCATCCATGCTCCAGGGCACACCTGAGACCCACAAGGCTAATTTAGGGATCACAGAAGCACAGAACCGTAGGAGCTGAAAAGGACCTTGGAAGATCATCAAGTTCAACCCCACTGCCAGGGCAGGTCACACAGGAACACATCCAGACCACCTTGGAAAGGCTCCAGAGAAGGAGAGTCCACAACCTCTCTGAGCAGCCTGCTCCAGGGCTCTGCACCTTCACCATACACAGGTGTCTCCTCCTGGGTTCCAGCTTGTACCCATTGCTCCCTGTCCTGTCACTGGGCACCACTGAAAATAGCCTGGCACCTTCATCCTGACACCCACCCCTCAGCTATTGATAGGCATTGATCAGGTTCCCTCTCAGCCTTCTCCACACTAAGTAGCCTCAGGGCTCTCAGCCTCTCTTCACAGCAGAGATGTTCCAGTCCCCCAGTCACCCCCACAGCCTCCACTGGACTCTCCAGCAGCTCCCTGTCTCTCTTGAACTGGGGAGCCCAAAGCTGGACACAGAATTGCAGGTGTGGTCCCAGCAGGGCAGAACAGAAGGGGAAGAGAATCTTGCTGGAGCTGCTGGCCACACTTCTCTTGCTGCAGCTCAGAAAGCCATGCTTTAAGGGCAGGGGCACTCACCTGGTTTATTTTCCCTGTGGAATTGCAGGCACCTGCAAAGTTTTGCATCCTTCAGTGTTCTAAGAGCCATTTTAGCCCCTTCCATGCACACCCAGCACCTACCAATCTGATTTTTGCACGCACACAGATGCCAGGCAGCCTCTCTCCTCTGCCATCACACCCCCCAGGTGCCAGAGACAGCTCCTGTTACTGCTTCAGTAAGATACGTGGCAGAAAACAGAACCATCAGCAGAACCTAGAAAGCAGCAGCGAGCAGCTCAGCCTTTATCTGCCTGCTCCTCCACGTCACTGCTTTGTGTGAGCATGAAGCACTGCTCCTCACACTTGCCCTGCTGAACTGCAGCAGTGACCTACTCACACTGCTCCCGAGCAGCTCCAGGACAGCCATCAGCCAGACGGAGTTAACACAGCCAGTGGCAGCCACTCGCCCCCCGTTAAGCCTGCAGAGCACACCCAGCAGGCTGCCGAGCAGCTCCCGTGCTGCTCAGCTGGCTCCAGGCAAACACCTTCCCCCCTCGCCCATCTGCAACTCATTTAAAATCAAATTCTAGCAACCTGGGGCCAATGCCCTTGAAAGGTTAAGTGCACAGCACAGCACCAGCTGCACAGAATCACAGAATGGGCTGGGCTGGGCCCAGGGACCCCTTTAGGACCTCTCAAACTCATCCAGGCCAACGTCCCTGCACTCAGCAGGGACATCCTCCACTAGATCAGGTTGCTCAGAGCCCCATCAAGCCTGACCTTGAATATCTCCAGGGATGGTTCCTCAACCACCTCCCTGGGCAACCTGCAACTGCTGCAGCAGCCTCCTGGTGCAGAACTTGTTGCTCACATCCAATCTGTCAAACCTTAGCCTTGGTCCCGTCCCTGCAGGCCTTAGCAAACAGTCCCTCTGCAGCCTTCCTGCAGGCTCCCTTCAGGCACTGCCAGGCTGCAGGTCACCCTGGAGCCTTCTCCTCTTCAGGCTGACCCACCCCAGCCTGAGTCCTCACAGCAGAGCTGCTCCAGCCCCTGATCACTTTTGTGGCCTCCCCTGCACCCTCTCCATCAGGTCCAAGTTCTTCCTATGCTGAGGGCTCCAGAGCTGGACACAGCACTGCAGGTGAGGCCTCAGCAGCCCTGCACAAACAAAGCTCTCCTGCTCCACAAAGGAACATGCTGCCAGGTGTCAGGAGGGGTTCCACTGCCCAGGCCAGCACTGGTGTTCCACAAGCTGGGAGGGCTGTGTGAGGCTCTCACCACCACGCTCATGCCCCCTGAGGTTTAACTTACAGTCAGCTGAGCTCGACTCTCTCATTCTCAGAATCTGCCAAATGTCTACCCAAGAGAACACCTGGAGAAGCACTTCTGTGTCTCACTCTGTTTCAGCAAGTCTGCAGAAGGCCCTTAAAAAGCCCAGAATCACTCAGTGGCATCCACCCAAGTGCCTGGGTTTGCAAATTCAGAGTCGGTGACAGAACTGCCTGAAAATGCTTCAGCTGCCAGCCTGCAGCCAAGGACTTCTCTGCTCCGGCTACCCTGACGTGAGCAGAGCTGAGCAGGCTGGCTGGGACAGTGAGAAAGGGCTGGTTTGGAGGCTTGCAGCTGGGCTTTCCTGGCATTTGAACCCACCAAAGCGCTCTGAAACAAGGTGTAGCAAGGAGAGGGCAAATGGCATGGGAGCAGCTGACAGCACCTCAGTGCCTGCTGCTCCATCAGGGAACGCTGAGTGCAGATCTGCTCCCGCAGAGAAACAAGGCACTGGGGCTGGAACTGCGCTGGGATGGGCACAGCACTGCTGCAGCCCAGAGCCCGAGGAGCTGTGGGCAGCTGTAGGCGTCTGTACCTTGCACTCTGTAAGAGCCCAGGAGCTACACTTCCTGTGCTCTTCAGCTGAGCACCTACGTGCACCCTTCCACCCGGCACATGTGCACTACTTCACTTCCTCACTCCTCTTTTGCATGTTGCTGTCTGTGCATTTTTAAACCAAAATATGACCAAATGAATCATTCTGGGATTTTCTGGTCAATGCATCACGCATCACTATCAGTGTTTCCAGTGCCCTTTGACTCACTCAGCAGAGAGCCTATCGTACAACATGCCAAGTGCCTCTGAAATGCAAATGGTGAAGAGCTCAGCTTGGCTGTCAGTGAACAAACCTGGCTCCTGTGGGACTGGCACTGCTTGTTGGGAGCAGTGAGCAAGCCTGCAGGCAGAGTTTGCTTGACATGAAGAGTCAGCTGCCTGGGAGTGATGGCAGCTCCACTGCTAGTGTCACACACCTTAGCATCACAGCAGCTCAGAGCTCCTGCTTCTTGTAGCACAAGATTTTCTTCCATCTTTTGAAGCTTGCACAGCTTAACCCCCCTCAACTGTCCCTGGAATCCTCCACCTGCCTTGCTCCACTGCACAGGTTGGGCTGGAGCCCTTGCTCTCCTCTGGGTGTGAGTGCAATGTCTGCAATCTCTCTGCAATGGAGAAGCCCAGAACTGGACACAGCACTCAAGGTGTGTCCTGAGCAGTGCTGAGCACAGGAGCAGAAGAACCTCCCTTGTCCTGCTGCTCACACTGCTCCTGAGCCAGCCCAGGATGCCATTGGCTCTGCTGCCTCATCTTCAGCTCCTCTCTCCAAGCACCCTCAGGTTCCTTTCTGCCTGGCTGCTCTCAGCCACTCTGTCCCCAGCCTGTGTGCTGCTTGGGGGAAGCAAGTCTGCACTCCCCTGGTACACATCTGCTGTGCAGACTCCTGGCATGCTCCAGACATCAACCTAAGCCCTTATTTGCTTTTGAGAGACTCCTGTTTCTAGGAAACAGTCTGAAGAATGTGCCAGTGCCACTGTTCACACTCAGCAGCAGCCCTCTGAAACAAAGCACTCGAGAGCTTCTTGCAGGTAGATTGAAAGCCCTTCCACTTCTCTTTCAACTTTAATTGATTGCAGCAGAAGGAATCGTTTCAGCTGTTTCCTGAGCGCAGGGGAATGCTTTCTGCAAGAAGGGAAACATGGATGTGACACTGGAGATGATGGCAAGGAGAAGAGCTGCTTTAAACCCTTAATGGACTTGATGAAAGCAAAAAAGCTGCAGTGGTGCAGAGCTCTCAGCCCTCCAGGTTCACTGCAGTGTATCCCAGCACAGGTGGCACTAAAATGACACCACAGAGTGCCTACAGGTGAGTCTGCACCAAGGAAACTGAGGACATAAAGACAGCAAAGGGCTTCACCAAAGGGACACCACAGAAACACATCAACTCCTGCACTGGAACAGGTTGCCCAGGGAGGTTGTGGAGCACAGAAGCACAGAATGGGATCTTTGATCTTTGATCCCATTCTGTGCTTCTGTGTTCCACAGCCTCCCTGGAGATGTTCAGATCCAGGCTGGATGAGGCCTCAAGTGACCTGGCCTGGTCTATGGAACTGGATGATCATTGAGGTCACTTCCAACCTAAAGCATTCTATGATTCTAGGGCATCTTTTCAGAAGCCTGTCAAGGAAGGAGAGCCTTTGTAGTCCCTGCTGTGCCTGCTTCTGCAGAGGAGCACTGGTGGAAGATGGGCTAGCACTGTGGGCATGCAGCAGCAAACTGGGCACTGACTGCTGTGCATGTGGTGCAGACAGCGAGGGGAAGGGCAGAGCCCAGCTCCAGGGCAGAGCAAGCCCAGTGCCAGTGCTGGAGTCCTGCATCTCTCACCTGGAGGAGCAGAAAAGCCCTGAGGGAGCAGCTGCTATCACAGCTGGCTATAACTCCTGAAACATTTTATTTCCAAGCAAGAATTGTCTGGAACAGCCTCTGGTGAGGGTAAGAAAACAGGCAGAGGTCGCTAGAAGAAAACACAACAGATAGAACAGAGGTTTAACTAGCAGCTAATAATGAAGAGAAAGTCAAACATCCTCCTGTGCTCCTCATCACAGCAGAAGGAGCTGGCACCTGAAGCGAGAGCAGCCAACTTAGAATGAACACAAGGAGCAGAGTGTTTCACCATCGGTAGGGACACGATGGAGTAGCAGCAGCAGCAGGGACAGAACAGTTCCCATTACAGCTAACCAAGCACTGCAGCTCACAGCTGCCAGAGGCAGCAGGGCCAAGAGCTTAAGACAAATAAAATTAGCTGCTGTCCACAGGTAAAGGAACTTAAACTTGTTTGTAAGGGGCTAAGCTGGGGACTGCAGCTGCAGAGCTAGGAAGGAATTTCCATTCACAGGTTCACAGAACAGATCAGGTTGGAAAGGACCTTGAAGATCATCTTAGTTCCATCCCCTGCCATGGGCAGGGACACCTCCCACTGGACCAGGCCACTCAAGGCCTCATCCAACCTGCCCTTGATCACCTCCAGGGAGGGGACATCAACGACCTCGCTGGCAAACCTGTTCAGTGTCTCCCCACCCTGACTGTAAAGCCTGTCCTCATCTTTACTGCTGCACAGGTAGCACCCTGGGAGATTTCCTGGCTCCTGCAGAGCACAGGGGGCTGGATTGCATGTCCTGAGCTCTGCTGCTGGCTCCTGCAGAGCACAGGGGGCTGGATTGCATGTCCTGAGCTCTGCTGCTGGCTCCTGCAGAGCACAGGGGGCTGGATTGCATGTCCTGAGCTCTGCTGCTGGCTCCTGCAGAGCACAGGGGGCTGGATTGCATGTCCTGAGCTCTGCTGCTGTGCCAGGGGCAGCACCCTCTCTGCACAAGAAGGCTCAGCAGCAGGCTGTTGATGCCTGACTCTGAATTTGCCCTGCTGATGCACACCAGAGCACCATGCCTCCCTGTCACCAAGCAGAAGTTCCCTCCTAACTCCCAGTCATGTCATTAACAAACACATGCCATAAGAGCTGAGCTCCATTTCCAGGTTTGCTTCGTGCATGCTCCCAGGCTTCCCCCTGTGACCAGTGTGAGGAGATTTTAAATGACAAAGCATCCCTTGACACATTCTGGTTCTGTAAGTTTTAATCAAGGCTCCCAGAGGAGCAGAGAATCTAATAGTGCCTTCAATCACTTTACAATCTTGCTTGGTGTCTTTTTTGTTGGTTTTGTTTTTCCTTCCTAAGCAGGAATATTTAACATCTCTGCTCTTCACACACTCATATTTCATCTACTGCAGATACACTTCAGCCTGCACAGATTCCATTCAAGCACTCCCTGTTCCCCCTGTCTGTTATTCACCACACATCACTGTCAGAGTGATCAGCATCACCCTGCAGGCTCCCATTCTGCCTCCATGTGCAGCTCCACAACACAACACCCTCTGCTCTGCACTGCTGAGACCCCACCTGGAGTACTGTGTCCAGTGCTGGAGCCCCTGGGACAAGAGAGCTGTGGAGGTGCTGGAAGGGGTCCAGAGAAAGGCCACAAGCATGAGCTGCTTTGCTGTGAGGAAAGACTGAGGGAGTTGGGGCTGTGCAGTCTGGAGAGGAGAAGGCTTCCAGATGACCTTCTTGTGACCTTCCAGTATCTGAAGGGGGCTACAAGAAAGCTGGGGAGGGACTTTTTTGGCTGTCAGGTAGTGATAGGACTGGGGGGAATGGAACAAAGCCAGAAATGGGGAGATTCAGACTGGATGTTAGGAAGAAGTTCCTCAGCAGGAGGGTGGTGAGAGCCTGGCAGGGGTTTCCCAGGGAGGTGGTTGAGGCTCCATGGCTGGAGGTGTTTAAGGCCAAGCTGGCCGAGGCTGTGGCCAGCCTGATGTAGTGTGAGGTGTCCCTGGGCATGGCAGGGGGGTTGGAACTGGCTGCTCCTTGTGGTGCCTTCCAATCCTGTCTCTCTGATGGAGCTGGAGCAGATCAGGCCTCTGTGTGCTGCAGGACACAGCACTGCCCCCTCACACCACTTGGGCTTCCTAGGCCCTATTTTGAAACTCTCCCACGGCAGGTGCATGGTGTGGTGGAGGGAAGGGGAAACCCATTCTCTTTCTCTTACCTCCCATGGTATTTCACAGCTGTAAGCCAAACCTGCTCCTCTTAAGTCTGCACTGCCACCACTCAGTCATACTTTTAAAGGAGTGTGCTAAGATCTGGAATAACTCAGCACACTGATGGCAGCACAAGGCCACCAGTGCCAGTTGCAAAGGCAGCCTCTTTGAAGGGATGAATAAAGAGCAGGAGTTCAAAGGCAGATGGGAAAGAGCTGCTGCAGTGAACTCTTTCTGCAGGGCACATCCCAATGGCAGTTTGAAATTACAGAATCTCAGAATGGCTCAGGTTGGAAAGGGCCTCAGAGCTCAGGTGTCTGTCTCCATGCCATGGCAGGAGAGGCCTGCAGCTCAGGCAGCAGAAGCACATGAGCAAGCACCTACCTGTCAGCAAACAGCCTTGAAAGAGCCCAGACCACTGCCCCTCGGCTCACCTCGGGCTGCTGGGTCACATCTGTACACCAGCCTGCTCCTTGTCTTTCTTAGCAGCACCTCACCATCCACCAGGGCAAGCACACTCACATCCATCATCTCTACCAACTCAGTTTTCATCCAAACCAAAGCATCTAGCCCAGCACTCCTCTCCTCCTCACCCAGGTGAGTGTTTTAAAAGTAGTCCATAACTTATCACACACCTCTAACTGCCCAGCAGCAGCTCAGTTCAGTGAGGGACATTTCAGCCTAGTGTCTGCTCAGGTCCAAGACTTGCAGCTGACATCCCTCTCCATTCATGCCTGGCCTCCTGGCTTCCTTCTGAGAAGCCACCTCCATGGGTTTACCATCTGCAGCTTCCCAACAAGGACAGTCTCTTTTTCAGAGGAACACCTTAAGGTTTTCACCCAGAGGTCCCAGGATAAGTTTAAGTAAGAGTAAATAACAGGAAAGAGGAGGAAACCCACGTGCAGCCCCCTGCATCACACCACCTCCCTAACCCACACCCAAACAGGGCTGCTGGGGAAGTGTCCTTTACGTTTCTGTAGGAGTTGTGCTTAAAAACAGTTAAAAGCAGCAGGGCTTTATCTGATCTTCCCCTCCCAGAGTTGTGCAAGGTGTCTGCATTCCAGTAAACAAGGGCTGCAGCCTGCCTGGGCGTTCAGCAGCCTATGACCTTGGGAAAACCTGACACCAGGGCACATTTTGATGGGCTGGGATCCAACAGGGAGCTGCTACCTATCAGGAAAGCGTCCTGCTGCTTTGCTTCAGAAATTGCCCAACTCCTTCAGTGTGCATAGGTGGAAATGAACCTACCTGATCGATTCCTTGACTCCATGACTCTAAGCCACAGAATCACAAAATCACAGCTTGGCTCAGACTGGAAGGGAGCTCAGAGCTCAGCTGCTCCAACCTCCTCACCATGCCCAAGGACAGCTCTCAGCTACACTCATCCAGCCTGGCCTTGAATACTTCCATGGAGAAGCCATCCACAGCCTCCCTGGGCAGCCTGTGCCAGTCTCAGCACCCTTCTGCTGAACAACTTCTTCCTCAGCTCCACTCTAACCCTGCTCTGCCTCAGCTCCAAATCATTCCCCCTTGGCCTGTCTCCAGACACCCTCAGCACAAGACCCTCTGCAGCCCTCCTGTAGGATCCCTCCAGGCACGGGCAGGCAGCTCTGAGCTCCCCCTGGAGTCTCCTCAGCCCTTCCCCAGTCAAGTATCTGCACTTCTGGCACCTTTGCCCTTCCTGCTCCTGTGGCCACTTTCACAGGACAATTGCTGTCACACATGCAGCATGGAGAAGGTGACAGACTTGCTACAAGTGCACTGCTCTTTGCTCATGCCAACAGCTGTGATTGTCTGGGCCCTGTCAGGATGAAAATGGCAAAGCCTGGCTGAGCACTGCCAAAGGCAGAGAAACTCAAGGCAAAGCTTGTACCTCGTCTGCTCGAGCTGCTCTGCACACCCAGCCCGCTGCAGTTCTAAGGGCAGTGTGAATTTAAGCTTTTTGTAATGCAAAACGAATCCCTCAGAAGTGACATAACTTATTTATGTACCTGCAGGCTGTTTCTTGGAAATTACAGAGCACCTTCTGCCAGCAGCAGGAACATTACTGCTGGAACACCGTGTTAGCTCCTTCTAACGGGTGCAGTGCCTCAGATCACCACCCTGTTTGATAACATCACACAGACAAACGCCTCAGCCGTGCATAATGCCAACGGCAGAGCAGGGATGTAGCAGGAAGGCAATTTGCATTCCTGCAAGGGTACTGAAGTGCAAAACGTCCCAGAACCACGGAACCTCCAGAGAGCAGCCTCTGCCACAGCAGGGTCACCCAGAACACATCCAGACCACTTTGGAAAGGCTCCAGAGAAGGAGACTCCACAACCTCTCTGGGCAGCCTGCTCCCGGGCTCTGCCACCCTCACCATACAGAATTGTCTCCTTCTGTTGAGGTGCCACCTCCTGGGTTCCAGCTTGTACCCACTGCTCCCTGTCCTGTCACTGGGCACCACTGAAAAGAGCCTGGCACCTTCATCCTGACACCCAGCCCTCAGCTACTGATAGACATTGACCAGGTCCCCTCTCAGCCTTCTCCTCTCCAGGCTGACCAGCCCCAGGCCTCTCAGTTTTTCTGTGGGCAGGGGCAGTCTGCTCTGCAGTAGTGAAAAAACACTCCACCGATGCCCCAAACTACAGAAACTGGTCAAGGATACAGGACCAAGCTCTGCCTCCCAGCCCTGGCAGAACTATTGCTAAATTGCTGAGTACAAACAGACTAAAATGCAGCTTCAGACAGAACTGGCCTGACGTGGACAGGCACCAGTTGGCACAACTGTTCTCTTGGCACCTCTCTGCAGACTGCAGTGACTCTTCTGGCATTGCTCTCTGCCCATAACCAGACCCTGGTGCAGACAACAGAACAGCAGACCCAGAAGTAGGCAGTCTCTGCCCTTCCCCATCTTCACTGCCTGGCACCTGGCCAGTCCCCAGCAGGTACATCTGGGCACACTCCACCTCAGGCAGTCCCTGCTGCCACCACACCTAAACCTGTTGTGTGATCTTGTTCAAGTCAGCAGACTACATCAGTTTGTCCCAAGGGCTTGAACTCAGCTTAGGAAACAAAACCCTGGACCTTTTCAGGGTTATCTTCACAAGTCCCTAAATCTCACCAAGAGACACCGTCTGGGGACAAAAAGAAAGGTGACAGAACAAGAGGAAGTGGCCTGAAATTGTGCCAGGGGAGGGTTAGGCTGGAGAGTAGGAAAAATTGGTCAGACTTTGGAACAGGCTGTCCAGGGAGGTGGTGGAGTCCCCATCCCTGGAGGCATTCAAGAAACCTGTGGCCATGGCTTTTGGGGACATGGTTTAGTTAGCAGTATTGGGTTGATACTGGGCTGGATGATCTCAGAGGACTTTTCCAACCCACACAATTCTCTGACTAAGAAAACAAGTAGCAGTGACAAATAGGCAATGCAGAGAAGATGGCTGCATGAGGCAGTGAAAGCCCTTGCTAGCTCAAGTATGGCCACAGAAAGGATTCTGAGTTAGGAAAGAAGCAGAGAGCAAAAATCGAAGAGAAACAAACACAGTGAAAGGTTCTGGGAAAGAGCATTGACATCCCAAAGCAAACACAGCCCAGGGGCAGCCAGAGGCAGGGAAATGTTGTGCTCCTTCAGAAAGCATTCAGGAGCTGGTGAGCCTGAGGGGTCAGTTTCCACCCAGAGGAAATGCTCCCAGGCTGAGGGTTAAAGCATGAGTTCCATGTCAGTGTCGCAGCAATGCCATGAAGCTGCTCTGCAGATGGTGTGGGAAGGTACTGGTGTGCTTGCAGCAGGGGTGCAAGTAGTGAGTGCAGACACAGAAAGGTTGTCTGCAAGGCTGCAGAGGTTGGAGAACTCTAAGGTAAGAAAGAGAGGGGCTGGGACCAAACCCCACATGCCCTTAGCTAGATCTAGAGCCCAAACCCACGTGCCCTTAGCTAGCTCTAAAGAAGCCCAAACCCACATGCCCTTAGCTAGATCTAAATGAACTTTTAACTCCTCACCCCTGAGAAGAATGCAGTGGCTCAGGCAGCATTATTAGATCAGTATAACACTGTGGGAGAACACTGATGGAAAAGACTGCAATATTCAGCCAGGCCTACAAGAAAGGCCTTTGCCTTTCAGTCCAAGGTCTCAGTCCAGGAGCTGCTCTGCACGGGCAGGCTCCACAGCAGCACTGTGAATCACCCATGCCATACAACCTGAAGGATCCAAGATTTCAGACAGTTCTCCCCTCAGCTGACAGACATCACCTGAAAAGTTCCCTACCCCTTCAGGCAGTGCAAACTAAGTTCTTAGAGTGCACCCTAAAACTGGGAATGCCCAAGCCACCCCCAGCAAGCCTCTCTCCTTCACCAGCCTCTGTGCTATGCTTGCCAAGACTGCACTGAAGATGCCTGTGAGTGGGACCAAGGAGTTGGCTTCCCTGGGGGGCTGAGCTTCCTTCAGCTGGATTAGCTGTGGGGCTTTGCTCCTGCCCTGCTGGCACGTCCTAGTGGTGGCACAGGGTAGAAAAAAGGAGGCAAGAGAGAAGATTCACTGCCTTCAGCACCTCCCCAGCATGCCAAACCAAGTGTAACATCTCCTCTTGCTATTGGACTATTTCTTGCTCACCTGCAGCTTGCTCCTACTGAAGAGCTCCACAATGTATGCAGAAAATACTCACCAGCAGCAAGAGCCTCCTCTCTTGCAGTGTCATCATCACCAGGCTGAAGAATATTCCAGGATGTCAGAGCAAGGGAAGAGATGTCCTCAGCTGACAGCAGCTTCAGCATGTCCATGTGGTTGCTCTGGGGCTTGTAGCGTGGGATAAAGCACTCCTTCCTTTGCTTAAAAATGTCCTGGATGATTTCTTCAGTCTGGATTTCATCTGGCATGCTCAGGAAGATTGCAATTCTCTTGGACTCTTTGTACTTGGGATGGCCAAGCACCTACATGGGAAAGGGATGCAAGTGGCTTAGGAAAACATGATGAAAAGGTGGAGTTAATTTATTTTAGCACACGACTGGAGGCAGACAGCAACTGGAAGGGGCAGGGACACGCAGCCTGGTGCGTCCATCACCAAGAGGACAGCCTGGCTTTGTTTCCTACACCAGCACTTGTGACAGCAGCAGAGCCAAAATGGGCACCTAGTGAATATAGCAGCATGGGATTGGGGCAGCAACTAGCAATTTTGGAGGCAGCCTCCTGACTCTTTAAATATTTAGGGTTGTTGAGTCTAGAGTCAAGAAGGCTCTGGAGAGAGTTTATTGTGGCCTCTCAACATGTAAAGAGGACTTATAGGAAAGATGTGTGCAGACCCTTCAGTAGAGCCTGCTGCACCAATTCTGGAGCCCCCAGCACAAGCAGGACATGGAGGAGGCCACCAAGATGCTGAGAGGGCTGCAGCAGCTCTGCTCTGAGCACAGGCTGAGAGAGTTGGGGCTCTGCAGCCTGCAGAGGAGAAGGCTTCCAGGAGAGCTTGGAGTGGACTTGCAGGAGGGCTAGGGAGGGACTATTGAGAAGGTCTGGGAATGGCAGGAGGAGGAATGGGTTTGAAGTGGCAGAGGGGAGATTGAAACTGGATGTTAGGAAGAAGTTGTTTGCAGTGAGGGTGGTGAGACACTGGCACAGGTTGCCCAGGGAGGTTGTGGAGCACAAAAGCACGGAATGGGATCTTCAGTCTTCAATCACAGCCTGTGCTTCTGTGCTCCACAGCCTCCCAGGAGGTGTTCAAGGCCAGGCCGGATGAGGCCTTCAGCAACCTGTTCTAGTGGGAGGTGTCCCTGCCTGTGGCAGGGAGTTGGAACTGGCTGAGCTTTGAGGTCCCTTCCAACCTGAACCATTCTGTGATCCTGTGACCAGGGGCGATGGCTTTCAACTAAAAGAGGGGAGATGACTACATTTCAAGCAGATTTGTTTCCTGTTTGTTCATCACATCTGGGCAAGACAAACAGCAATGTGTGCTGTCTCGCTGCAAAGTGATTTGTTTTTCTTCTACCACTTGCAAAAACCTGTCAAAACTTCAGACAGCTGAGAAAGTGCTCATCTGTGGAACAGGGCACAAAGGCTCTGCTCCCTGTTTGCACAACTGAAGGCTAACCTGCTCTGCTCTGCTCAGCAGGGCCTTTGCCCTGGCCCTCTTCTGACAGATAAATGCCCCTGCCCCCCTCCAGCTTCACATAAGCTGCTCATGCCCTTGTTTTTTATTCTTTCCAGCACAGCAGTTAAAAGTCCAGGTGAAATACTGAGAATAGACACATTTTTGTAAGGAAAAAAACACACCAAACCAACCAACCAAACAAACAAACAAACAAAAGAAGTAAAATAAGACAAGATAAAATAAAATAGTAAAATAAAAGAAAGTAAAGGAAACAGAACAAAACAAGCACTCTGGAGCAAATTATGGTCATGTGCTGCTTGGCCATAGAAACATCCTAACATCTCCAAATCCTATTTTACTTCTCTTTGTCACTTGCCCACCCTTACAGATGGATTTTCCAGTGATGAACAGGCAGTCACAGAATCACAGAACGTGAAGCCCAGGCAGCTGAAGCTGGCAGTGCAGCCACTGCTGCGCCACAGCCGCTGCAGGAGCAGCCAGAGCAGCTCCGGCAGTGCTGCAGTCACCAGCCTGGGCCACACTCTGCTTTCACCCACTGCCATACTGCTGCTAGCCAGGACAGCTCATGGACACCTGGCCCAGGCTGTCTGCCCACACAGCAGTGACCACAGCCCTGAGTCACAGCTCCGGCAGATGAGCACTGCTGGGCTTAGCTGTGGAAGGGTAAAGGCTTCACAGAATGGCTCAGGTTGGAAGGGAGCTCAGAGCTCAGCTGCTGCAATCTCCCCACTGTGCCCAGGGACACCTCTCAGCTACACTCAGCTGCTCAAGGACTCATCCAGCCTGGCCTCAAGACCCCCAGGCAGGAGGCAGCCACAGCCTCCATGGGCAGCCTGTGCCAGAGTCTCAGCACCCTCCTGCTGAACAACTTCTTCCTCAGCTCCACTCTAACCCTGCTCTGCCTCAGCTCCAAACCACTCCCCCTTGGCCTGTTTCAGACCCCCTCAGCACAAGTCCCTCTGCAGCCTTCCTGCAGGATCCCTTCAGGCACTGGCAGCAGCTCTGAGGTCCCCCTGGAGCCTTCTCCTCTGCAGCTCCCTCAGCCTGTGCTCACAGCAGAGCTGCTGCAGCCCTTGGAGCATCTTTGTGGCCTCCTCTCGACTGCCTCCAGCAGCCCTGTGCCCTTCTGCTGGGGACACCAGGAGTGAAGGCAGCAGTGGATGTGAGGCCTTAACAGAACACAGTCAAGGGGCAGAATCCCCTCTCTAAGCCCCTGACCAACACAATTTCCAGGCAGCTCTTTGAAAGAACAAAGTGCAGCCTGTGACTGATGTTGAGGGCCTCCAGAACCAAAATTTATCACTGCTTTGGGGAAAAGGGAAACAGCCACAGAACTCTCCTCTTGCAAAGTGGTGCTGTGTCTTGTGGGCACCACAGGTCCAACATGCTCCACCATGCCCAAGCCAGACAGTGATGATGCTGTGTAGGACAAGAAGGAGGCTGAAGACACAAAGCCACATGCTAGCAGGAAGGCAGCACCTCGGGGGGCAGAGCTGTGAAGAGGAAGCTGCTACGGCTGGGATCAGTTTCCAAGAAGACTGCAAACATTTCCACACCTCACAAACATTACCTGCCCTTTGCTCACTGCCCCATAGCAACTTCTGCAGCACCAGAGCAGGCAGGCAGCAGCACTTTGATCATCACCACAGAAAAAGAACAACCATCCAGCAGCTAATTAAACACAGGCAGCTTGCTCAGCCTGCAAAGCTGCTTCACCCTGAATGCAAACATTTTATGACTGAGGCTGTTGTTCAGGTGTTAGAAAACAACTGCTCACTTTCAGGAGCTGCAAGCACTGATCTATGTTCTAAAGCTGCCTTTGCAGCCCTATGTAGGTCCAAGTATTCTCTCAAGAATTTCTTCCACCCTGCTGGGTCACCCTCCTGTTAAGGAAAGACCTGAGCTAGATTGCATAGTCCTGCTCTGGCAGGGGGGTTGGACTCGATCATCTCTGGGTCCCTTCCAACCCCTGACATTTGTGATGCTCTGAACTACTTTCTGCCACTTGTGCAGGGCCCCTGTCTCAAGGAAGCTCAGGAGTTTCAACTTGTGAGAGATATGAAGATGGCAAGATGACAGCAATTCCTCTGTCACATTTCCTGATGCCTTCTCAATGAACAAAGCAGAAACTCTACCTTTCCATGTGCTCTCTAGCCCACTCTTTTAGCACAAATGCAAGCCCTGGGGCTGGGTTTGTCAGCTGCAGCTAGACAAAGAATAGAATAGAATAGAATAGAATAGAATAGAATAGAATAGAATAGAATAGAATAGAATAGAATAGAATAAGCCAGGTTGGAAGAGACCTCCAAGCTCATCCAGTCCAAACTAGCACCCAGCTCTGGCCAAGCAACCAGACCATGACACTAAGTGTCCCAGACAGGCTTGGCTTCAACACCTCCAGCCACAGCCACTCCACCACCTCCCTGGGCAGCCCATTCCAGTGCCAATCACTCTCTCTGACAACAACTTCCTCCTAACACCCAGCCTAGACCTGCCCTGGCACAGCTTGAGGCTCTGTCCCCTTCTTCTGTTGCTGGCTGCCTGGCAGCAGAGCCCAACCCCACCTGGCTACAGCCTCCCTGCAGGTAGCTGCAGGCAGCAATCAGCTCTGCCCTGAGCCTCCTCTGCTGCAGGCTGCACACCCCCAGCTCCCTCAGCCTCTCCTCACAGGGCTGTGCTCCAGGCCCCTCCCCAGCCTTGCTGCCCCTCTCCAAACACCTTCCAGCACCTCAACATCTCTCTTGAATTGAGGGGCCCAGAGCTGGACACAGCACTCCAGGTGTGTCCTGAGCAGCGCTGAGCACAGGGGCAGCACAGGAACAGTACGAATGCAGAACACATCTGCAAGCACCTGCTGGTGTGGCAACAACGACAACAAAAAAGGACTCTTCTCTGCTAGATGCAGTCACTGCCAGCTACAACTTTATTGTGTTAATGGAAACGATAAAAGGCAGCGATGTAAGGACGCTGCAATCCAAACATGCCCCTTCCAAAGTCCCTGCCAGCACACGCTGTGCCAGGACACCAGTTAAGTGAAGCCTGCTTATCTTTGGAGGTACAAAAATCGCGTTAGAGATGAAATCGCAGGGCAGAAGTAGCACTGAAAAGGCAGAGAAGGGCACCGACCGCCTGCGAGGCAGAGCCCAGAGCCAGGCGGCTGCTGGTTGCGGCCCATGGAGCTAGCCCGGTGGGGCACGGGGCACACCGTGCACAGACACCAGGAGCCACCGGGCCCCACCAGGAGCTGCTTCGGGGTTCCGACAGTTGGCCTGTTTCACACACACACACACACACGCTCCCCCCGCACCATTAACGGGCCGAAGGCTGCCGCTGCTCCCCGCAGCCGCTGCGCTGCCCGGCGCCGCCAGCCTGCTCCCCGCCTGCCTGCTCCCCGCCTGCCTGCTCCCCGCCAGCCTGCTCCCCGCCAGCCGCGGCGAGGAGGAGGAGAGCAGGGCCGAGGCCGAGCTCCTCTCCCCCGCTCGGCGCACTGGCCCGGGACGGCCGGGGCGGCCTCCGAGGAGCCGGCAGGTCCCCTGAGTCACCGCTCCGGTCCCCGTGCGGGGTCCGGAAAGTCCCCGGCGGGCTTCCCCGCGCCGGATCGGGGCCGGGCTCGGCTGCTCGGCCCTCCCCCGCCCCCGGCCGCTCTTCCTGGAAGCCGCCGCTCGGCGCGGAGCCGCGGCCCGCACCCACCTTGCGAGTCAGCAGGCGGGACTGGCGCTGCCTCTCCGCCGCGCCCAGCGCCCGCAGCCGCTGCCGCAGCTCGGCCCGCAGCGCCCGCTTGGCCGCCCGCAGCGCCGCCGCCATCTCCTCGCCCTTCCCCGGCGGCTCCATGCGCACACTGCGCGGTGCTGGCCTCGCCCTGGCGGGCCCTGGGGGCGGCGGCACGGCCGGGCAGGGCTCCCGGGGGCGGCCCGCAGCCAGGACCCATCGCCGGCAGGCAGCGGCCGCGGGGTCACTCTGCGCGGGCACGGCCGCGGCCCCGCCAGCCACCAGCCATGGCACCGCCAGCCACGGCCCCGCCAGCCACCAGCCATGGCACCGCCAGCCACGGCTGCCCCGGAGGCTGCCGGAGGACAGCCTGGGCCGGGCTCGGCACAGCCTGGCTTGCTCGGGGTTTTCGGTGTGTGGCACCGATGCCGAGGAACTTCCCCTTTGTTCATTTGGCTGTGGAAAGGGAAGTCACCTCTCGGCGGGTATTTTGCTGCGCTCTACCGAAGGGTTTCACTGCCTGTAGCCCCTGCCCCGGGGCCTGCCGTGTACAGGAGCGCTGCGGCCGCGGCCCGGGGTGCCATGGGCGCTGCAGCTCCCGGGGAAGGTGAGCAGGCTGCCCCCGCCGAGGCCGGGGGACACACCGGGGGCTTCGCTGCGGCACTCTGACCCAGCCTGCCTTTTAAGTGCAGAGAGGGATGCGTCTGCGGGAGAAGAGTTACCGTCACAGACCGATTCAACGTGGCCTCTGATGGCACCACAGTTTGGCTGCTGAGCACATTGATGAATCACAGAATCGGGCTGGAAAAGAGCTCCAGGCTCAGCCAGCCCAACCTAGCACCCAGCCCTGGCCAACCAACCAGACCATGGCACTAAGTGCCCCAGCCAGGCTTGGCTGCAACACCTCCAGACACAGCCACTCCACCACCTCCCTGGGCAGCCCATTCCAATGCCAATCACTCTCTCTGACAACAACTTCCTAACAACATCCAGCCTAGACCTGCCCTGGCACAGCTTGAGACTATGTCCCCTTCTTCTGTTGCTGGCTGCCTGGCAGCAGAGCCCAACCCCACCTGGCTACAGCCTCCCTGCAGGCAGCTGCAGACAGCAATCAGCTCTGCCCTGAGCCTCCTCTGCTGCAGGCTGCACACCCCCAGCTCCCTCAGCCTCTCCTCACAGGGCTGTGCTCCAGGCCCCTCCCCAGCCTTGCTGCCCTTCTCTGGGCACCTTTCAGCACCTCAGCATCTCCCTGCAATGGAGGAGCCCAGAACTGGATGCAGTCTGCAGCTCTCTGACCCCTTTTGCTCTAGAAGCATCATCACACAGTGTAGTGTGGTTCTGTGTTGTCCTGTGCATTGCCTGGCAGCTGTAAGGATCCTTCCAGCAGCAGTTGCCCAAGGCCTGGCACACACTGGCACTGATAGATGACTTCGTGGTACATCTCACCACTGCTTTTCCTGCTCTTAGAGGTTGTGTCCTGGTGAAGATAACCTGGAGCCCACTGGCCTGTTACTGTTAAAGCCAGGCCTTACCCTGAAGGCAAGTGGTAGATTGTGAAGGGGTGGGTTAGGCTGTCATGTTTCATGTAAAATTGGTCGTCCCCAGTGTAAAATAGGTTACCAGATTAGTGGAAAAGGAAGTGACTGTGGTATTAATAGGCTGGTGTTAGCCACTGCAGACTGTGCTCACAAAAAGAACTGAGTAAGAATTGCAGTTCCTGTCCCAGAGCTTTGGACTACAAGCTAATAACTGTATGTTCAGCCCTGGTTTTAAATGTCACCTCTCACAGGGGCTTCCTCAGCAGCTCTGGAGGTGGGCACTTGCAGGACACTGTCCCCTGCCCGAGGCATGCAGATGTCTTGTCCTCAGCAGCGTGTCTCAGCAGCCTGCCAGGCGTGTGAGATTGTCCTGCATGTGTTCAGTGGGGAAAGAGGGGAAGGGGGAGAACACAGACTCTAGAACAGCTCAGGTTGGAAGGGAAAGGGCTGAAAGATTGCCACTCCAGACTCCCATAGGAAAGGGAACTTAGGTGAAACCTTGCATGGGAACCTTTCACAGGAATCTAGGTGAGACTACCCAGCACAGCTCAGGCAAATCTTGAAAGACCTCCAGCAATGGGGACTCTACCATGTCCCTGGGGAGCTCATCCCAGTAAATTGCTGTATTACATCACTGTGAAAGGTGGAGAACCCCTTACCAGAAGGGTGAAAGATGGGAAACCCATTATCAGAAGCAGGCTGCTTCGCTCTCCCTTTCTCACAAAGCTTTGCTTGTCTGGAGGATTTGTCTCTGAGAAAAATACTGCTGTGTGCCACAGGCGACTTCTGCCTCCCTTTGGTTCATCTCCCAGCATGGCTGCAAAAGAATGAAAGTGTTTGGAGCCAGCCCTAGTTCCCTGCTGTAGGGGAGTCTCTGCAGCTAAAGAAAGCCCTTCTGGAATGAGTCCCTGAAGAGCTGCTGTCTAACATGCACAACAGCTGGGATTCGGCTTGTGCTGCCCCCGAAGCCTGGCAGTCTGTTCAGTCCTGCTGAGGAAGCTGCTGAGTTTTGCTGTGTGTCCCCAGACCCTGACGCCTGTCAGCAGAGCTGATCCACTTCATTTGTTTTGCCACAGGCTGTCTGTTTCTTGGACAGGCTACCAGAGATGCTTGAGAAATGCTACAGGAAAATGAGGTCTTGTCATGCGTGGGCCTCAGGTCAAGCCCATGTTTGCATTCTCCAGAAGCACTGTGGTAGCTTTGCTAGGAGTTGCCCTGCTCAGATCTTTCCCCATCAGCCAGGCTTTGGTTTTTCCTGAGAGAAATGAGACCAAGCAGAAGCCTTTACAACCCATACTTTAATGGATTTGCCCAGACTGTTAGTGTATTTACACAGACCTCTCACTTGAAAAAGACTTGGCACTTGCCTGGTTTAAAACATCTGGCTTGGAAAAGAGTTCAGGCAGATGGCTGCTTTACACAGATGTGCAAGGGCATTCACAACTGGAAACTACAACAAAGAAACACACAAGCACAGAATGGTAGGGGTTGGAAGGGACCTCCAGAGACCATTGAGTCCACCCCCACTGCCAGGGCAGGGTCACCCAGGGCAGGTCACACAGGAACACGTCCAGGTGGGTTTGGAAAGGCTCCAGAGAAGGAGACTCCACAGTCTCTCTGGGCAGCCTGCTGCAGGGCTCTGCACCCTCACCATACACAAGTGTCTCCTCCTATGGAGATGGCATCTCCTGGGTTCCAGCTTGTACCCATTGCTCCTTGTCCTGTCGCTGGGCACCGCTGAGGAGAGCCTGGCACCTTCATCCTGACACCAACTCCTCAGCTGTTGATAGACATTGATAGGTCCTCTCTCAGCCTTCTCCTCTCCAGACTGAACAGCTCCAGGGCTCTCAGCCTCTCTTCACAGCAGAGATGTTCCAGTCCCCCAGTCGTCCTCATAGCCTCCATTGGACTCTCCAGCAGCAAGCTGTCTCTCTTGAACTGGACACAGTACTGCAGGTGTGGTGTCACCAGGGCAAAGCAGAAGGAGAAGAGAGACTCCCTAGGCCTGCTGGCCACACTTCCCTTCCTGCAGCCCATTGCACCAGCAGTAGGTGAGTGCACGTTTATAAGCTGCCAGCTTCCACAGATTGCCCTTCCCCTAACAGCTGCTCAGACTGTGACAGGAGCCCCTGCCCACTTCTACACCTGAACTGGCATTTCCTTTTTCTCCAGACCCCCCTCTCCCACACACACCTTCCCTTTTTGGCTTATACAAATGTTGCAATAAAATGCATTACAGTAAGATTTCATTTTCAAAACAAATGACATAAAAACTCATTCCTTAACCCATGGGATTGTATTTGAGTAGAACAAAGTCCTTTCCGGGAGGCACAGCAGAGATTCCAGCAGCTGCCTGGAGGTGGAGAACGGCCTCCAGGCAGTCCTGCCTGGAAAGGGTGACTTGAATTGCTGGGTGATGCTGTGTTGATTCCTCTTGGGAGGGACCTCACCTTCAGGTTTGGCAATTAGGATGGCACGTGGAGCACTGCATTTAGCAAAAATAAATACCAATAAATTAACCCCTCTGCAGAAAAGAACTTTCTCTTCAGTATTGCTTGGAGGAAAGCTTAGCCATGAAGCTCGTGGCCACGTCGAGGTTAGGCGTGACTGGCAGGTCCACTTGTTTCAGTAGTACTTTCTGAACAGGGCAAAAAGAGCCAGGAACATGGCTGTGACTTTGGAGAGGGACAGTGGGGATCTTCTCTCAAACTTTGTCAGGAAGCCATTTTCCTGTGGGAAAGAACAGGCACAGTTAGAGGCAGCTGTGGCAAAAACGTTCCAGGCTCTGCTGGCAGCAGAGTTAACCAAGTGCTACCATGCGCTCAGAGAGACAGGTTCCAGAGCTCTGCCTCCAGAAGATGAAGAGGGCTTTAAAATCAGTAGCTGAAAATAGCTGCACCTCGCTGGAAGTTTGTTTCATCTGCAAGTCAGGACTGTGCCCTTCTGTGTACACAGCTAAGGAAGGGCAGCTGTGGTGTCTGAGCTCACATCCACGAGAAGGTACAAGTGCTAGGATGTAGTAACAGAAAGATCTTTAAGCCTCTTCGTTCTCCTATGCTGAGCCACACACCAGGACAGAATGTTGCCAGCAGCTGATGCTTCTCTGCAGTTAAATGGAGTCTATTTGAAAGGGATGGAGAGAGAAGCCTTTGCAATCCACCTGATGCAGCAAGGCTCCCTGACTCATCATCACCTTTTGTTACTGTTACCAGCCAGGGGGGAAAAACAGCGCCAGAAAACAGAAACCCAAGGTATTAGAAATGAAATTAAGAGGAAAAAAGTAACAGGAAACGTAAGAGCAACGGGACAAGTGAGGGCTGGAAAGAGAAAGTGACCTTTCCATCTAGGCACAGGAGAAAAGCACCAGGGAAATAACGACCACTGATGTCACTGGCTCTCAGCTTCCCCTAGCTGCAAACCGCTGGCTTGGTGAAACTCTGCAAAGCAGAAGGGATCTCCCCTCGCTGACAGCAGGGCTTGGCAAAACAATCAAATACTGACAGATGCTTTCCTCAGCACTGATCACAGAGAGATGGAAGTTCAGAGAATCACAGAATGGTTTAGGTTGGAAGGGACCTCAAAGCTCAGCCAGTTCCAATTCCCTGCCATAGGCAGGGACACCCCACACAGTATCACAGTATCACAGTATCACCAAGGTTGGAAGAGACCTCACAGATCATCAAGTCCAACCCTTTACCACAGAGCCCAAGGCTAGACCAGAACAGGTTGCTCAAGGCCTCATCCAACCTGGCCTTGAACACCTCCAGGGAGAGAGCATCCATAACCTCCCTGGGCCACCTGTGCCAGTGTCTCACCACCCTCACTGCAAACAGCTTCTTCCTAACATCCACTTTCAATCTCCTCTCTGCCACTTCAAACCCATTCCTCCTCGTCCTCTCATTACCAGACCTTGTCAGTAGTCCCTCCCCAGCCCTCCTGTAGCCCCCTTCAGACACTGCAAGGCCACTCCAAGGTCTCCTCCAAGCCTTCTCTTCTCCAGGCTGCACAGCCCCAACTCTCTCAGCCTGTGCTCACAGCAGAGCTGCTGCAGCCCTCTCAGCATCTTGGTGGCCTCCTCTGGACTGGCTCCAACACTTCCATGTGCTGCTTGTGCTGGGGGCTCCAGAACTGCACCCAGGACTGCAGGTGGGGTCTGAGGAGAGCAGAGCCAAGGGGCAGAATCCCCTCCCCTGCCCTGTGCCCACACTGCTCTTGCTGCAGCTCAGCACAGGGTTGTGTCTGGGCTGCACTCACGCTGCAGGCTCCTGTTGAGCTTTGCATCACCTCAGCTACCTCAGACTGAGTCCACACAGAAAAGAAGTAACTGATGCACTCAGCTATAAATTTGTGTAAGTAAGGTCTCTTCCAACCTTGGTGATACTGTGATACTGTGATACTGTGAAATAATGGCTATGTTGTGATCCACAGCAAAAGGACTGAGCAGCTGTGAGGATCCCACCTCTCTACCATAACCTTACTTTGAACTTCAGTACACACACTTCTCAAACACCTCCAGGGATGGGGACTCCACCACCTCCCTGGGCAGCCTCTTCAAGGCTCTGTCACCCTTCTAATCCACAAGCACAGCCTTGTGTGCTCTCGTCTTCTGCTTCATCCCCATCTTTTCCCCCTGTCATTCATATCTTCTACCCAAACCCACCAGCTTTTCCCCAAGCCCACCACGGCCTCCCCAAAGCTGCAAAAGACCTTGAATGTCCCAGAAGCCAGCTAGCAGGAGCACTAAACTACAGCCTGAAGCAAGGTACTGCCCAGTTGTAGATGCAGGTGTAGAAGAAGAAGGAACAGAAGAAAAGAAAAGCAAGAAGAGAGAAAGTACCTTTGGACTACCTCCTCTGCAGCTGCAAACTTGCTGCACTAACTTTAGGATACTGTTTCATTTAATAGTGGGAAATTTCATGGCAAGAATAGTTTAACCTGCTCTGAGCAGGAGGCTGGACCAAAGGTTTCCTAAGGGCCCTCTCATCATGAAGAATCAAATGATCCTGTGGTCCCAGGCTGAGGGTAAGGTTTGAACCTGGTACAGAGAGTGCCTGTGTGAAAAGAAGGTTTTCTTTTGGCATGGTTCTGTTTAAAGCAGAAGCAAAACTGCAAAACTTCTTCACTGTAAGTCTGAAGGAGACATTGCAGACATCAAATGTTAACCACCAAAAGGAGCCCTTAAAACGCTTTGGGCAGTGTCTGTGACAGCGATTTATCTTAATTAAACAACATCTCCTGATGAGGAGATGGAGGGAGAGGAGGCGCTTACCCAGCCGCCGTTGGCATCTATCCACTCGCCTTTGTTGTTTATTATGTACTCGGTGATGAAGTAAGAGATCTGCTCTCTCTCCTCCCCGGTCAGCTGAACTCCGTGCTCCTGAAGCTTCTTAGTGAGGAGCCCTCCAAAGGTAAATATGGTCATGATTCGTCCCCAGTTAGTATTTCCATCAGCGAATTTCTCCTCCATGACACCGTTGAAAATCCTCTTGGCAGCAGCGACCGAGGAGACGTCGATGCTGTCCAGCAGCGGCCGCACAGCCTCCTCCGTTTGGTCTTGCAGAGAGGAAGCGATGCGGCGTAGCACCTGGGCAACCCTGGTCCGGGCTGGCGGCAGCGGCGGCTGCCGCAGCACATAGTGCAGGTAGTCCTGGGCCAGGTAGTAGACGTAGTAGAAGTCGGCGGTGTCCATGGAGCAGGGCGCGGGGAGCAGCGGCGGGCGCGGGCCGGGCCGGGCAGTGCGCGGCGCAGGACATGCTGCGCGCTTTGTACCGCCGCCTCGGCATGGGAGTTTCTTGCTCTGACCACACGAGTTCCTGTAAAACCCGAGTGACTTAATGGCTGTGTGGGGGCTGTGGAATCTGCACAGCGGAAACGAAAGAAGGTGTCTGCTCGAGGGGAGCAAATGTCTCTCCTCCAGTGATTTGTTGCTGCTCTCAGCCGAAACCAGCAGGGCAAACTGGCATTTCCTAGGGACTTTTGCTGCCACTGGAAGGGGCTTGGCATTTGCCTTCCAAAGAGCCAGGAATGGGTTATGCTAGCAAAGGGCTGGCGTTTTGCTTCTGCAAAACATACCTGGAGGAGCAAGCAGCCCCTAGCACCAGCCCCTTCCTCCTGCTCGAGTCTCTGCCCTGCCAGTGCTGCACTGCGGGTTAAGGGATACTGCCGGTTCACAGCCCGTTGAACAGCCACGGGACGCTAGGGGTTGGAAGGGACCTCCAGAGCTCATCCAGTCCAACCCCCCTGCCAGAGCAGGAGCACCCTGACCCAGGGCAGGTCTCACAGGAACACATCCAGGAGGGTTTGAAGGTCTCCAGAGAAGGAGACTCCACAACCTCTCTGGGCAGCCTGCTCCAGGGCTCTGTCACACTCACAGTGACAAAGTGTTCCCTCCTGTTCCTGTGGCATCTGCTCTGCTCCAGCTGGCACCCAGTGCCCCTTGTGCTGCCCTTGGCCACCCCTGGGCAGAGCCTGTCCCTGTCCTCCCCGCACTGCTCTGCACATCTTTATCAGCAGCACCGAGGGCAGCCCTCAGGCTGCTCTGCTGGCAGCTGCCAGCCCCAGCTCCCTCAGCCTGGCCTCCCAGGAGATGCTCACTGCCTGCAGCAGCTTGGGGGCTCTGGGCTGGGCTCTCCCAAGCAGTTCCCTGAGGTCCTTCTTGAACCGAGGGGCCCAGAACTGGACACAGTATTCCAGTTGTGGCCTCACCAGGGCAGAGCAGAGCAGGGGGGCAGGAGAACCTCTCTGAGCTACTCACCAGAGCTCTGCTAATCCACCCCAGGATGCCCATGGCCTTCTTGGCCACAAGGACACACTGCTGGCTCCTGTTGATCAGTGAGTGCTCTCTGGGTCTCTCTGGCCAAACCCAGCTTTCTCTTGTCAAAGTACATTCACACTGCCTCAGTGCCTCCCATTCTGGGCATGGCCCATGCACAGCGTGCAAAATGCTGCATGGAGCATGGGCTAAAGGGATGCTCAGGGAGCAGGTTTTGTGGATGGAGTGAGTTTTCTGGTGGAAGGTTGCTTGTTCTTCAGCTCTTTACATCATCCTGGAGATCAGGAGGAAGCTCATGAGCTCTCCTCTGAAAAAAAGGCATCTCTTGAAACTGGAAGATGTTTCCAGCAGGGTGGAAGGATGAGTACACTGTCCTCAGCACTCAGGGAGCTTTGCGCAGCTGCAAATCCTGGGAACACAGCAGTGAACAGGATGGATGGAAAAGGGGAAAGCCAACTTTACAGCATTATCCCTATTCCAGACTGCCACAGTCTCTCTGGGAGAGGCCTCTTCAAGGTCCTTCTGTGTGTGTACCTTCAAAGTTCTCCTTTCCCCCAGGGAGTTCTGCTGTAAAATACATTGTTAATGTGAGAGGCAATGCTGCTGCAGGCAGCCTGTGAGAGCAGGGGTGGGAAATATGGGCCCAGGCTAGAGATAGGTGACACTACCTGCGCCTGTCAGGACAGGTGCCAGAAGCATTGTGATACCTGCAGCAGCTGCACTCAGGTTCGGGCTGGCAGGCAGGCAGTTATTTTGGGGGAACAGGAGGGTGCAGCCCACTCTTCCCTTAATAACCTCTCTTTCCTGAGGCAACTTCAGGATGGTAGACTCATAGAATGGCTCAGAGCTCATCTGCTCTGACCTCCCCACCATGCCCAGGGACACCTCTCAGACAGACTCAGCTGCTCAAGGCCTCATCCAGCCTGGCCTGCAACATCCCTACAGCCTTCCTGGGCAGCCTGTACCAGAGTCTCACTACCCTCCTACTGAAGAACTTCCTCATCCCCAGTCTAACCCTGCTCTGCCTCACCTTGAAACCATTCCCCCTTGGCCTGTCTCTAGACACCCTCATGAGAAATCTCTCTGCAGCCTTCCTGCAGGATCCCTTCAGGAGGTGCCTGTAGAGAGCCTCACACCACTGCAAAGGCAGCAAGCAGCTGAGGGTTTGGAAACCTCTTTCTCCACCCCTCTACTTTTTACCCACCTCTCCTTCATGTCTCTTCCTTCTCTAAAAGCAAAAGGCATCACAGCCCCACACACCAACAGCCCTTCTCTGCTCCAGGGATGGCAGTGAGCCTGCTTTCAGCCCTCTGGACTCCCTGATGCTCAGGTCTATGGAAGATGAGCAAAGCCCTAGTGGCTGGTGGCCAGCACAGGACTGGGGTCTCACACTGGCGCTGGCACAAAGCCGAGCCAGCCCATCATACAGCCGTGGTGTCAGCATGCTGCTAACCCCAGGCAGCCCCCGCAGTGTGTGTGCTGCTGCTCTGATGTCATGGTTTTGCAGAAACCCCTCGGGCAGACGAGGGCAGTTTCCAGTTCCTCCTCGGATTCTTTGTTCTGTGTGGTGAGGCTGGCCCAGAACCACACACAGCAGCCAGTGCATGGCAGGCTTTGCAGCCTGGAGCCAGCAGCAGCACAGCCACCGAGCACTTCAGGGAGTCAGGAAAGGGTTTCCCTCTTTCTCTAGGAAGCAGAGAAAGAGATGGCTAGGTGTCGTGCCCACCTTTGCTAGTCAGTGGCTTTAGGGGTCAGTGTGAGCTGGCAAAACCCTCATGTGAGATGCCACCCCCAGGGAAGGATGTGATGCTAGAACTGGGAGTGGGCTGGGGTGGGAAGCCAGCTGTGGGGTGGGAAGCCAGCGCTCCCCTCCTCCATACACACGGGTTCCTAGCAAAGCTGCTCTGGAAAGCTGAGAGGTGTCCTCTCTCCAATACCTGCAGCTGCTGCTTTGGCAGAGCTCTCAGGCAGGCTCTGCCTCTGCTCCAGTCAGTGATTTCTGCAAGCTGCCAGCGCGTTATGAGGAATGCAAACAAAGCAACCAAGCAAAGCTGCCACAACCTTTAACTCTTCCCAACTCAGCTAAAGCTGGGCAGAAGTTTCTGGGGCAGGGAAGCCTTTGCTCTACCCAGACAGCTCCCTCCGGTGAGATGCTTGCTGCAAACAGCTGAGAGAGGGAAAACCACAAGGATCTGTTTTCTGTATAGCACAGCCTGCAAAGCTACAGATCAGTCCTGAGCCTCCTAATCAGTGATTAATGGAAAGGTTTTTTCGTTGTGAATACAATAAGGGCTGAATATAGAGCAGTGAACAATAGCTGAGCAGACAAGTTTTGCTTTCTTCATCAACAGCAGCAGGGCACAGGCAGGAGCAGATACTTCTACATTAGTGGAGCGTTGAGGGCTCTGAGGAGGGTGATGAAATCATGCTGTGAATGCCTGCCCATAGTTGAAGGAAATCGGTGTTCATACTTGGCAGCTGTGGTGCAGATGCTGCCACCTTCAATGTCTCCATCGCGCAGAGGTGAAGCCAAGCGCTCAGTGAAGGCTGGCGGCTCTGAGCAGACATCTCTAGCAGCAGCTGTGACACTGGCGAGCAGAGCTCAGGATGTAGCTGCTGAGCCTGCCCCAGGTCCTTTGACACATTTGCTTTTCAGGAGTGCGTAGCAGAGGGCTGCAAGCGTTGGACATCCTGATCCAATGGAGGATGTCCCTGCTGACTGCAGAAGGGGTAGGACTGGATGAGCTTTGGAGGTCCCTTCCAACCCAGACTATTCTATGAAAAGTATTTCATAGAGGCTTCTTTCCCAGAACTGATGGGGCCTGAGTTGACAGATCCTCATAAAGCTGACTGGGGAGAGCTGATGCCATCTCAGCATGGTGGAGACAAAACTGAGCTGGAATGACAGAGGCTTCAGTGAGCAGTCCCTGCTGCATCTGTTCCAGCTCCAGGTGAATGTGGGAACTGTGAGCTGTGTCAGGACAAACGGTCTGTGAGGCCTTGAGAACATCATGGCAACATCTTTTATGGCTTTCGTACCTTTTTGATGCCTAAACCAGGGTGATTTTTGGGTGGTATTGGATTTCATTGCAAAAGAACAGCTCTGTTCACATGTAGCTTTCCAGCTGTCCTGCGTGGCCCTGAGAGAAGCCTTCAAGAGGCTTTGCTGCCTTCTGCTTGCCTCCAGTCTGCCTGTGAAGTGGAACCTGCAGGCTGCTTGTCCTGGCTGTGGGCTGTACTGCTGAGTACCGAGCGCAGGCTGCTCGGTGCGGAGCGCAGGCTGCTGGGTGCGGAGCTCAGGCTGCTGGGTGCGGAGCTCAGGCTGCTCGGTGCAGAGCGCAGGCTGCTGGGTGCGGAGCTCAGGCTGCTGGGTGCGGAGCGCAGGCTGCTGGGTGCGGAGCTCAGGCTGCTCGGTGCAGAGCGCAGGCTGCTGGGTGCGGAGCGCAGGCTGCTGGGTGCGGAGCGCAGGCTGCTGGGTGCGGAGCGCAGGCTGCTGAGTGCGGAGCGCAGGCTGCTTGCCCGGTGCAGTGCTGCCACCTAGCTGCAGCCGGCGCTGCCTGCAGCGCAGCTCAGCCCTTCTGTGCCGTGAGCTCTGCATGCAGCAGAGATAAACTGCCATAGAATTGCGGCTGTGGTCTAAATTGCGAAGCGATATTGTGTGACCCAAAGAATTCTGTCCGCTGGGGAGCACCGAAGTCTCCTGTGCAAAGCTTGAAAGTGCAGGGAGCAGTTCACCCTAAAATACCTCAGCCTATCTCCTGATGTTTCTAGGATGGAGATGAAATAGCAGGAGCTTGGTACTCAGATTCTGTGGCACTTGAAACATTCTGTGTGAATCTCTGTGTCTCGGAGATGCACACAACACAAGCTCCAGGAGGCATAGGAGGATGAAGCTGGTCTTGGTTTTACATCTTCTGGGCCAGCTGGGAAGCCAAAGTGGTGCCCAACATAAACTAAAGCAAAGCAAAGCAGCTGCTGCAGCTTGCTGCTGAGCTGTGGTGCATTCCACAATAGCTGAGGGTTGAGCAATGTGGCCTCCACTCACTCCTGCTCCTGAAACAGCTTGTAGCAAAGGCTGGGAGGATGGAGCCCACTCTGTGAGGTCTCCATTGCTCAGATGTGAGAAGAATTCTTCTGCTGCCCTTATGACTCCTCTCTGGCACTCCAGTGAAATAGGTGCCAGGTTTGGCTGTGTTACTCAGAGTCCAGCTGCTGCCTTGTCACTTCCTCTGCTAACTTGGCTGCTTCTGGATCCCAGCATCTCTGATCATGTGAGTCGAGAGGGCAGCCAAACATGCTTAGGGTGATGCTTGTGTGCAGACACATGTTCCATGTTCCCAGAAGCCTTTCCAAATGGTTAGCCAGGATGAGGAGAACTTGCACAAAGAGGGCATAGTTGTCAGCAGTGAGCCATAGGAACAAGGCTGCCTAAGCTTCCCAGACAACGGAGCATGACCAAGTGAAGTCTTGGTAGAAGCTTGCAAGGTCTCGCAGACACCAGCAGCCAGTGTCTGCTGAAGCCAGCCCCAGTGCTGCCTTTCCTTCTTGCTCCCAAAGAAGCCTGCTTGTCAGTACTGATCAAATCAGCAGTCAAGAGCTCATCCCTCAATGTGATAACCAAAGCTTTGTGTGTCCCCCACACCCAGCAGTCATGTCCTCATCCAGCCTGCATTTCTCCTCCTGATTTGCACCGTTCCAGCAGACAGGGCTGCTGGCTGTCTCTGCAGTAATTTCAACCTCACAATGATTAAGTGTAAATTGCTGCAAATTACAGCAAGAAATGAGCTGTAAGTCTGATGGTGTATTTTTATCCTCCTGTTTATGATGACTTTCTGATCCTCCACAGAGGCATGCTGAGGTGGCATTCCTCTGCTCCCGGGAGAAGGCAGTGAGCAGAAATAGCTAACTAATCTGTCTCCCCAGGTATTTATGCCACAGCCCTTGCTGTGCTGTCTGAGCATGTAATAATGTGCCCTCAATCTTTTTAAGTGAAATGATGTCCCATGAAATGAGTGAGAAGGAAGCAGATGCCCCCGTGACCAGTTATCCAAATGTCACCATTCTGTAAGCAAAGCAGAAAGAAATTTGCTTTTGAGCTCGTTTTTCAATCATAGAAGTTTAGGTTGGTCTGTGCTCTGAACTGCATTTGCACATCATTCCATGGCCCTGCACAGAGCCTCTCAGTTCCTCCCTTCCAGTGCCTGAGGGGATCCTGCAGGAAGGCTGCAGAGGGACTTCTCATGAGGGTATTTAGAGACAGGCCAAGGGGGAATGGTTTGAGGCTGAGGCACAGCAGGGTTAGACTGGAGCTGAGGAAGAAGTTCTTCAGTAGGAGGGTGGTGAGACTCTGGCCCAGGCTGCCCAGGGGTGCTGCAGGCCAGGCTGGATGAGGCCTTGAGCAGCTGAGTGTAGCTGAGAGGTGTCCCTGGGCATGGTGGGGAGGTTGGGGCTCTGAGCTCCCTTCCAACCTGAGCCATTTTGTGATCTAGGGAACTGACCCTGTGAGTGTGTTAATAATGAGCTAATGCCAGTGCCTGCTCAGGCCCTAAAATGCTGCCTTTCAGCAAAGCAAACTCTCAGATCATCTCGGTGCAAAGCATTTGCTGGTTTGTGCTGCTGCACAAGTCAGGAGCAGAGGTTGTCTTGTGCTGGGGGGTTTGCCCATTAAGGCCAGGGGGAGTTTCCTGCCCCGGCTCCCAGGGGCTGAGCCCACTGCCCTCGCAGAGCAGCAGGAGTGGGACCCTGGGAGTTTCTCAGTAGGCAGCAGTGGGGGTGAGTGCATTTAATCTGTGAAGCATTCTAATGGCCATGGGTAGCAAGAGGGAGCAAACCCCAGAGCAGCCGCCCAGGGGATGTCACAATAACAGCCCAGAGTGCCCATTCATCCTTAGCAGACTTGCTTTTGTATCACTTTGGGACCAGATGCTTGGAATGCCAGGGAATTATGCATCATAATGACTTAGTCATGGGCTTTCACAGTGCGTCCTAGAGCTGAGGAGCCCTTCTAAAGCCGAACGCAGATGGCAGCTTGGAGCCAGCAGGCAGTGCTGGTGAAGTCAGAGGAGCTCTGCACAGACTGCCCCCCGTGCCTCAGCAAAGCCCTGTCGATCCTGCTAACCTCCTCTGTGCAGGGCTGTGCATCTTTCTAAGGGAGCTAAACGAAGCCTAAAGTCATCGATTCTCAAATGAAGAACTTAGCTAAAGATGCCTTCCATTCTCTGAGAGCTGACATCACAGCAGAGGACGGCAGTGCAGAGGGACAGGAGGTACCGCAGCCAGCCCCACCTGATTTAGCGCGGCAGGAGCAGAGAGGGTGGCACCGAGTTGGGCCAGGTTTGGATTTGCTCGTTGTGCTGTTCATCACTCGGGCAGACACCCCCTGCCAGCGCTCCAGCGACCTCAGAACTAGCGACATCCTTGTTTCTCTTTGCCCTTCGTCTCCCTGGGGAGGCTTGGCAATTGGCAGCTGTTCCCAACCTGTTTTGCAGCTCAGAACCCCGCTCCAGCAGCCCCCATCAAACGGAGGCACCTCGCTTTCTCTTCCTCAGCTAATAAACGGCCACTGCAGCCGCAGGGGAGCTCATTGCTCTGGGAGGTTCTCTCCTCACCTGAGTACAGCTCAGTCAT
Organism: Pogoniulus pusillus; assembly: GCF_015220805.1. NCBI lineage: Eukaryota > Metazoa > Chordata > Aves > Piciformes > Lybiidae > Pogoniulus > Pogoniulus pusillus. The sequence goes on from NC_087280.1 coordinate 24,444,492, forward strand.
CAGCTGGCTCTGCTGGCAGGGAGCAGCACTCTCCAGCCCACAGCCTTATCCCCACTGTGCGACTTGGTGTCTCCCTGGCCCGGCAGACCCTTTCAGCCCTGGAGTTGTGGCTTCCCATCTCTTGGCTAAGCTTCTCCAGGAGGTGTGCTGGGTCAGCAAGCACAGCTTCATCTCCTGCTTGTGGCACAGCTTTTCTTCCTGGCCTTGAGGAAGCTACCAGCTCCTCGGTGACTCAGCTCCCCTCTTCTAAAAGAGAGGAAATGAAGGACTCACACTCAGGTGTGTGACCCTTGCCTATATTTAGCAGCCTTTGTGTGCCTGTCTCAGTTGCTCTGGGGCACACTGGCATGCATTAGCCTGGGCTATTGATGATGACAGGTCTGTGGCTGTGAGCCAAGTGGAGCTGAAGCAGGTAAAAGCTGACTCAGGGTGCATCACTCCAGTCATCTGCCACGGGTGTGTGAGTCAGAGCCCTAATGTTTGTTTTCTTCCATCCTTTGTTGGGAGCCAGTGGAGCTGTTTGCACAGCAGCCGGCGGGCAGGCAGGCCTAGGGGCTGGTGTCAATGCCCAGCGTGGCCCAGAGGCACTGCCATGGGCATTCCTCTGGTGTGTGCGCACCTCTGGCAGCCCATTTCTCTGCCAGGTGGCACTGCAGCCAACAGGCAGATCTGCCTCAGAGGTGCCGAAGGTGTAGAACTCATTCTGTGAGTCTGTGTTCTGGTTAAGTGACCAAAGACTGAGTGCATGTGAGGCAGCCTGAAAGGCAGTTTGATCAAGTTCATCTTCTCCAATCACTTTCCTCACAGTAAGGTTTGCTGCCTGGAAAGTTATTCCATTAAATGGTGCTGCCATGCTCTGAGGCAATTTGTTTCTTGTGCATTGATCTTTGATCCAGGCTACTTGCTCCTGAAAACATTTTTTCCTCTCTTTAAGCACTTAGCCAGAAGCTGCTTCTATATCATCTGCCAGCTGGTGTAGGACAACCTTTCCTCTGCAGCCTCTCCTTTGCTATTTGCTCCTGATTTTTTCCCCCCAGCAGTCAGTTTGTGAGTGGCTTCCTGTTCAGTCACAGTCAGCTTCTTTAGTCTGCTGAATGAATGTGTGGTGTAGCTCTCTAAAATAGTTTAAAAGGAGAGATTGCAGAGAAGGGTAACAAGCTCATAAAGAAAGAGTCCTGGAGAGGCCTTGCAGGATCTGCAGGAGACTACAGGAGGGCTGGGGAGGGACTATTGACAAGGTCTTGGAATGACAGGACAAGGAGGAACGGGTTTGGAGTGGCAGAGGGGAGATTGAAACTGGATGTTAGGAAGAAGTTTGCAGTGAGGGTGGTGAGACACTGGCACAGGTTGCCCAGGGAGGCTGTGGAGCACAGAAGCACCCAATGGGATCTTGGATCTTCGATCACATTGGATGCTTCTGTGCTCCACAGCCCCCCTGGAGGTGTTCAGGACCAAGCTGGATGAAGCCTTAAGCAACCTGTTCTAGTGGGCCTATGGCAAGGGGCTGGAAGTGGGAGGCTGTGGAGCACAGAAGCACCGAATGGGATGGGAGATCGCAGAGAGTGTCCCTCGGGGCACAAGGGAGGCGCTGGCCTGGCTTTGCCGCAGGTGTGGTCGAGAAGCTGACTGCTGCCTGAGCAGCACAGCAGCACAGGGCTGGCTGCTGAGAGTTAGTTTCTAATCTGGGCCTTACTAACAGCTCTGCAGCCGCTCCACAAAGCATGCCCCGAGGGCAGGCGGAGGCATGGCAGGGCGCAGGCACACACCAGAGTGCATCTCTCCATCAGCCTCTCTCAATTCTGCCTCGCCACTGCTGCTCATCGGTAGTGACCAGCTCTGCTGAACAGGTGAGGGGGGGCAGGGAGCCCTGCAGCTGGCTGAACAGTAGGACTTCTGTTTTTTCAGTTAAACATTTGGCTAAGCAGGAAGAGAGTCCCTGGAAGGGTTTCCTGAGCAGCACCTCTGTGTTGCCAGGGATTGCTGCCAAGTTTGGGTGCTGGCATGCTGGCAGAACTTCCACCCGTGCCATTTGTTCTGGGCCCTAAACCCAGCTCACTTCTGAAGCAGATCTTAGACTTCAGCAAAAGGATTTTTAGAAGCACCTTCATAAAATTATTGTGAATTCCTCACCCTGCCTGTTGCTGGTTCAGAGTTAAGCATGAAGAGGGCTGCATGGTCCTCTGCTACCTTGCCAGCTACATGGCCTTGAGTCCATGGGCTTGCCAGCTCAGCTCCCAAACCCTTCCACACTTCCTGAGCTCTTCCCAAAGGAAAGCCTGGGGAGAAGCAGATCAGTAACTGATCCCAATACTTACAGCTCAACTAATTAAAGAGATGCATGAGGCACAGACCTCATTAGCTCAGCCTTAGAGCAGTTCTCTGCTGTGGATGCTTTCTTATCCTTTCTGTCTCTACAGAGGGGCTCAGTGGTTCACCTTCTGTGGACTGTGGAACATCTCCCATCACATAATGTCAGCAGGGAAGAAAGTGCTACTCACCAGGAGCAAATGTGACAGCAGCTGGGTCTACAGTTAGGTCTAATCTACTCTGAAGTGAGAACCAAAGCAGGCCTAACCCTTGGCTGAGTCAGAGGCAGAAGCAGGGCGAGAAGCTCCTCCCTGGCCAGCAGCACTGCACTAGAACGGCGCCTGCCGCGCTGCCCCCCGCCCCTTATTAACACCGAGGTAGCACTTACAGCCGGGTTAGGCTTCTTCCCCTCAGGATCAACTTTCACCTGTTTTGGCGTCAGGCAGGAATCCTTCCTCCCCTCCCCTTGCTCGTCATCAGCCTCCTGTGCTAAAAAACACCCCCAGTGTCAGACTCCTGTTTGCCAACACGAAACCCAAACTGCTGGGGAACACAAAGTGCTTGGTGCCTGCTCAGCTGCCCCATGCCTGGCAGCTGGTCCAGCTCTTGCAATTGCCTTTCATTCCTTGTGGGCTGCTGCACGACAGAACATCACCAGGACAATCAGAACCAATGAAGTGTTGTCAGTTTGCCTGGCCTAAGGTTGTCAGGCACACCCAGCCCAGGTCTGCCAGCTCTTCTTTGCAGCCATTCAGGCTAGGAATTCCTTTTTCCACGAGCTACACCATTTCCTGTTCTCAGGAAAACAGGGAATGTTCCAAGACCTGGTGGCCAGAAGTAGCAGCAGCAGAGGTGCCACTGAAGGGACCTGGTGAGACTGAGTGGGTGATTTTTGCCTTTCCCATCTAGAATGAGGGCTTTGCTTTTCCCATCAGCACAGTGGGTTGGTGCTTATGTCACTTGGGCAGGCATGGACTGCTTCTGCTGAGACTCCTGTGTGAATTGTGTCACTGGGCTGGTGTGGGATGGAAGTCACAGTGGGGCAGACTGTCCTCTGTGGCTCGTGGCCTCTGACTTGGTTTGGGCTTGGCATATCCATTTGGTCTCTTCACTTGCTGCAGTTAGACCTCAGAGCTGCCTGCCAAGAGTGGAAGGGATCCTGCAGGAAGGCTGCAGAGGGACTTTTCCTGAGGGTGTCTAGGGACAGGACAAGGGGGAATGGTTTGAAGCTGAGGCAGAGAGGGTTAGAGTGGAGCTGAGGAAGAAGTTCTTCACTACAAGCCCTTGCAAAAAGTTCCTTCCAGGGGAAGACAACAGGTGAGGCACTGCCCACATGAAGTGTCCCTGCCCATGGCAGGGGGGTTGGAACTAGATGATCACTGTGGTCCCTTCCAGCCCTGACTGATTCTATGATGCTCAGTCTCAGTGGTGCTGCTGGCACGTGGCTGTGGCTGCCTGCCCCCAGCTCTGCAGCTCTTTGTCACTCCAGAATCTCCAGTGCATTGCAGCCTCCCTGTTGGTAAACCAAAGCAGGTCCCTTTGGGTTTCCCAGCATACAACCAAGTGAAGGCCCAGATGAACACACTGAGCCTCTCTTTTGAAACCCAGGAGTCTGTGAGGCAGTCGTGTGGCCCCGGGGACATGAACATTTCTATCTGAACAACTTAGGTCAGCAGCTTTCTGATTTTCCTTTAATAGCTGTGCCTGTGCTGGTGTGGTTTGGCTTCCCACACTGGCTGTAACCACCCCCCAGGGGTTCTGTTTTCCCTTCTAGTTCCTGAGGCTCTAACAGGACAGAAAATGTCATATGCAAGGCAGTTCTTCGGGCATTGCAAGTTTAAAACATGGAATATATATTCCTGGGAATAGAGTTTTCAGTCTTTGCACATATGGAAAAGGGATGGAAGCTTAAACATGGCCTGTTCAAGCTCCCTGCTTCTAGCAGAAGAGAGAGGGGTTTGGTTTTGTCTTTCTTGACAGCAGAAAGCTTGTTAAAACCAAGGACCTAAAAGCAGAAGGACAAAACAGCAGTGGAGCTAACACATGTTGAAGGGACAATGTTTGTTAGCCCTCCGTGGTGGGGCCTCACTTCTGGGAGGCTGTTTTACTGCAGGCAAAGCACAACACCACAGCCATGAATCAAAGATTAAATGCTGCTGAGACTTTTATAAGGACAGTTTTATGGTGCTGCCAGGTGCTGAGGCATTCTTTTAATTACCTGGCCATGACCAGAGTGCTGCAGAGCTAACGTGTGGGTGCTCTGGTGGGCATAAAGCAAGAAGCTGACAGCCTGGGAAGGGGACCCAGCTGCAGGTGGAAGATTTTTGTCTGTGCACACAGGGGGTCAGTGCTGCTTGCTCTGCTCTGTCCAGAGCTGTTGCACTCCTGGCAGGTGGGATTCATTCCACGGGGTCTAAACTCCGCTGGTGATGATGTCTCTTGGTTTAGCCCTCAGCTGAATGCCAAGTCAGAATCATACAATGGCTTAGGTTGGAAGGGACCTCAAAGCTCAGCCAGTTCCAACCCCTTGCCATAGGCCCACTAGAACAGGTTGCTTAAGGCTTCATCCAGCTTGGTCCTGAACACCTCCCTGGGCAACCTGTGCCAGTGTCTCACCACCAAGAACTTCTTCCTAACATCCATTTTGAATCTTCCCTCTGCCAGTTCAAACCCATTCCTCCTTGTCCTGTCATTCCAAGACCTTGTCAATAGTCCCTCCTCAGCCCTCCTGTAGGCCCCCTTCAGATACTGAAAGGCTACTCCAAGGTCTCCTGGAAGCCTTCTCTTCTCCAGGCTGCAGAGTCCTGGTACCTTCCCAGGTGCTGGCACTCCCCAGTGTTTACCACTGTGTCTGTTCAGTTCTCTGCACACAGTGCTGCAAGCAGTAATGTGCCCAGGCATCTGCTACAGCTTTCCCCTCTCTTCTTCCACCTTTGCCACTATGCACTTAAAGCACCAAGGACCCCTCTGCTGGGGCAGCTCTTGGCACATCTGCTAACCACTCTGCTGAACAAGCAGACCTTGTGCAGCACTGTTCTTTGTCACCCCTTGGACCACAGGATCTGACCCATTAGAAATTCTGCTCAAGCTTCTCCCAAGACCTTAGCAGGAACTCATTCCTCAGGAGAAGAATCAGCCCTGACTCCACTGAAGTGTTTTCTACAAGTGGTGCCAATGGGAAATCACACAGCATTTTTTTGCACTTAATCAGCTGGTCCAGTGAGTATTAAGAGCAGAAATTATAGAATCATAGAATCATTAAGGTTGGAAAAGGCCTCTAAGATCATCCAGGCCAACCATCAACCCACCACCACCATGCTCATTAAACCATGGCCACATGGTGCCTGAACACCTCCGGGGATGGTGACTCCACCTCCTCCCTGGGCAGCCTGCTCCAGTCCCTGACTGCTCTTGCAGCAAAGACATTTTCCCTGATCTTCAACCTAAGCCTCCCCTGATGCAGCTTGAGGCATTTTCCTCTCATCCTATCACTCCTTACCAGGGAGCAGAGCCCAGCCCCACCTCACTGCAGCCTCCTCTCAGGGAGCTGCAGAGAGCAACAGGCTCTGCCCTCAGCTTCCTCTTCTCCACACTGAACACCCCCAGGTCCCTCAGCTGCTCCTCACCAGCCCTGTTCTCCAGACACACACCCCCCAGCTTGGTTGCCCTCTGGACCTTCTCCAGCCCCTCAATGTCAATCCTTGCCCCTGTGCTAAGTCTCTCCCTGAGTGTTGGCTTAGGGAACTGCTTCTGCATGGAGAGCCTGACTGGGAACATCTGAGCATGGCCTGTGCCCTCCAAGGACCCCTGAACTCATCCATTTTTATCATACTTCTGCAGGCCTCTCCCTTCTTCAGGACCTGCTGTAATCCTATCTAAGGAGAGCTCTTTGACACTCAGCAGCTCACAGCAGGAGCTGTTGGGAGATGGGGAAGTTTTATCTAGCACCATGGCAGAGAGGAATTCTGCACCTTGCCCATGCAAAGGATCTGTTGTAGCCCTGCAGGAAGACAATCCTGCAGGAGAAGTAACTTCTTTGTGTTAGATGTGGACTGACACCTGGGGCTGGCCTGGTCATCATTTTCCCACTCTTATTTATTCCTCTGATTTCTCTGATTTATTCCAGACTTACTACTGGGTTTGAACAACACAGAGATGCTTTGTTAGTAGATCACCCTCTGGTCTACAGGGTATTGCTCCCAGTTCTTCTCTTCCAGGAGCAAGGCCCCTGACAGAGCAGCTCCAGCACACGTAGCAGTAGCACTGCAAATGGTCACTGCTTCTCCCACTGCTTCCTGCTGGACGTTATTGACACCAGCATGGGAGCAGCACTGAAGGTTGTGTCTTGATGCCACAGCTCACGATCCAGCATCTTAGCACCAGCACACCTCCACCATGGCTTTAACCTGTGAGCTGGCTCAGCTGAGTTACAAACCCTGCCCTTTCTCCCATCCCATCACCATGGTGGAGACTTCTCACAGAACAGAAAGATGGAGGCTCCAGGGGCACCTCAGAGTGCCTGCCAAGAGCTGAAGGGATCCTGCAGGAAGGCCTCAGAGGCACTTGTGCTGAGGAGGTCTGAAACAGGCCAAGGGGGAATGGTTTGGAGCTGAGGCAGAGCAGGGTTAGAGTGGAGCTGAGGAAGAAGTTGTTGAGTGTGAGGGTGGTGAGACTCTGGCCCAGGCTGCCCAGGGAGGCTGTGGCTGCCTCCTGCCTGGGGGTCTTGAGGCCAGGCTGGATGAGTCCTTGAGCAGCTGAGTGTAGCTGAGAGGTGTCCCTGGGCACGGTGGGGAGATTGCAGCAGCTGAGCTCTGAGCTCCCTTCCAACCTGAGCCATTCTGTGAAGCCTTTACCCTTCCACAGCTAAGCCCAGCAGTGCTCATCTGCCGGAGCTGTGACTCAGGGCTGTGGTCACTGCTGTGTGGGCAGACAGCCTGGGCCAGGTGTCCATGAGCTGTCCTGGCTAGCAGCAGTATGGCAGTGGGTGAAAGCAGAGTGTGGCCCAGGCTGGTGACTGCAGCACTGCCGGAGCTGCTCTGGCTGCTCCTGCAGCGGCTGTGGCGCAGCAGTGGCTGCACTGCCAGCTTCAGCTGCCTGGGCTTCAGCTCAGGGTGGTTTGAGTACATCTCTATTACATAACAGCCACATCAATGCCTGTCACGTAGACATAACTTAATGTTGACAGACTCAACTGTGTAATTAAGTATGGTAGCAAATTAACAGCAGTGTATCAAGCACTATCCTTTGCAGGAGCTGGTGAGCTCGGTGTGGGTGTGTAAACATCATTTTGTACCAGTAAGGAGAAGAAATTAGGCAAAATGAATAGTCACAGAACGGCCTGAGTTGGAAGGGGGCTCAGAGCTCAGCTGCTCCAACCTCCCCACCATGCCCAGGGACACCTCTCAGCTACACTCAGCTGCTCAAGGCCTCATCCAGCCTGGCCTGCAGCACTCCCAGGCAGGAGGCAGCCACAGCCTCCCTGGGCAGCCTGGGCCAGAGTCTCACCACCCTCCTGCTGAACAACTTCTTCCTCAGCTCCAGTCTAACCCTTCTCTGCCTCAGCTTCAAACCATTCCCCCTTGGCCTGTCTCCAGACCCCCTGCCTTCCTGCAAGATCCCTTCAGGCACTGGCAGGCAGCTCTAAGGTCCCCTTGGAGCCTCCTCTGCTGCAGGCTGCACACCCCCAGCTCCCTCAGCCTCTCCTCACAGGGCTCTGCTCCAGGCCCCTCCCCAGCCTTCTTGCTGCCCTTCTCTCAACACCTTCCAGCACCTCAGCATCTCTCTTGACTTGAGGAGCCCAGAACTGGACACAGCACTCCAGGGGTGGCCTGAGCAGTGCTGAGCACAAGGGCAGAAGAACCTCCCTTGTCCTGCTGCCCACACTGCTCCTGAGCCAGCCCAGGATGCCATTGGCTCTGCTGCCCACCTGGGCACTGCTGCCTCATCTTCAGCTCCTCTCTCCCAGCACCCCCAGCTCCCTCTCTGCCTGGCTGCTCTCAGCCACTCTGGCCCCAGCCTGTAGTGCTGCTTGGGGTTGTTGGGGCCAAAGTGCAGAACCCTGCACTTGGCCTTGTTCAATCTTATCCCATTGGCCTCTGCCCACCCATCCAGCCTGGCCAGGTCCCTCTGCAGGGCTCTGCTACCCTCCAACAGCTCCACACCTGCTGCTAGCTTGGTGTCATCTACAGACTTACTGAAGCTAGACTCAATCCCTCAATCCCCTTCATGCTCCCTGAAGTCTCTACACAGGGAGAGGGGTCTGCATGTTGCTGGGAAGCTGCCAGCATGGAAGTGAGAGCTGGACAGGCTCTGTCCCCTCTGAGGTAACACAGCAGTGAGTGAAGTACACCTCAGAAAAGCAGCAGGACTGTGCCAGATTCCTGTCTAGGAAGACATGAGGGTTTCAGTGCTTGCTTCAGGTGCTTGGATGCAAGGTGCCTCCCCACAGCAGCCACAGCTGCCACATCTCCTCACAGGCTGCTCTCTGAAGGCAGAACACCAGCACTGCACTCACCTGAGCTCAGCTGGAAGTCCACTGCCGAAGCTTATGAGAGAGCTCAAAACCAATCAGCACAAAGTAGTTGGATACTGTGGGAAGTGCAAAGTGCAAAGGCTCAGCTCCAGATGTGCTGAGGAGAGCACACCCATCTCACACGCACTGCCAGCACCTGGGATGCAGTTGCAGCATCCTGCTTTATTACTTTCTCCAGTAAGTGTTTTATTGTTTTTAAATCCACCCAAATCTGATGACATCTCTGGCAGAGAAGATTAATTATCTCACTCAAGGAAACGCTGATCTGATCTGCTTTGCTGTAAAATCTTTTATTGGCTGCAAATTTCAAGTCATTCCTGTGTCCAAGAGTGCTCCAGAACAGGACTTCAGGCAGCACAATTTGACAAGAAGTAACTGCTTGGAGAGTTTTGCAAAGCAAATGGCTTGCTCCTGAGCAATCAAAGCCGACTTGCAGCACCTTAATGAGGTAGTTCCCTCAAGGAGCTGAAGCGAGCTCCCTCAAGGAGCTGCAGGAAAAAGGCAGCAGCAGGAGCAAGCAGCAGCAGCAGGAGCGAGTAGCAGCAGCAGGAGCAAGCAGTGGCAGCAGCAGGAGTGAGCAGAGGCAGCAGCAGCAGGAGCGAGCAGAGGCAGCAGCAGCAGCAGGAGGAGCAAGCAGAGGCAGCAGCAGGAGGGAGCAGAGGCAGCAGCAGCGAGCAGAGGCAGCAGCAGCAGGAGTGAGCAGAGGCAGCAGCAGGAGCGAGCAGAGGCAGCAGCCAGCAGCAGCAGGAGCGAGCAGAGGCAGCAGCAGCAGGAGCAAGCAGAGGCAGCAGCAGCAGCAGGAGTGAGCAGAGGCAGCAGCAGGAGCGAGCAGAGGCAGCAGCAGCAGCAGGAGTGAGCAGAGGCAGCAGAAGGAGCGAGCAGAGGCAGCAGCAGGAGCGAGCAGAGGCAGCAGCAGCAGGAGCGAGCAGAGGCAGCAGCAGGAGCGAGCAGAGGCAGCAGCAGCAGGAGCGAGCAGAGGCAGCAGCAGGAGCGAGCAGAGGCAGCAGCAGCAGGAGCGAGCAGAGGCAGCAGCAGGAGCGAGCAGAGGCAGCAGCAGGAGCGAGCAGAGGCAGCAGCAGGAGTGAGCAGAGGCAGCAGCCAGCAGCAGCAGGAGTGAGCAGAGGCAGCAGCAGCAGCAGCAGGAGCGAGCAGAGGCAGCAGCAGGAGCGAGCAGAGGCAGCAGCAGGAGTGAGCAGAGGCAGCAGCCAGCAGCAGCAGGAGTGAGCAGAGGCAGCAGCAGCAGCAGCAGGAGCGAGCAGAGGCAGCAGCCAGCAGCAGCAGGAGCGAGCAGAGGCAGCAGCAGCAGCAGCAGGAGCGAGCAGAGGCAGCAGCAGCAGCAGCAGGAGCGAGCAGAGGCAGCAGCCAGCAGCAGCAGGAGCGAGCAGAGGCAGCAGCAGCAGCAGCAGGAGCGAGCAGAGGCAGCAGCAGGAGCGAGCAGAGGCAGCAGCCAGCAGCAGCAGGAGCGAGCAGAGGCAGCAGCAGCAGCAGCAGGAGCGAGCAGAGGCAGCAGCAGCGGCAGCAGGAGCGAGCAGAGGCAGCAGCAGCAGCAGGAGCGAGCAGAGGCAGCAGCAGGAGCGAGCAGAGGCAGCAGCAGGAGTGAGCAGAGGCAGCAGCCAGCAGCAGCAGGAGCGAGCAGAGGCAGCAGCAGGAGCGAGCAGAGGCAGCAGCAGCAGCAGCAGGAGCGAGCAGAGGCAGCAGCAGCAGCAGCAGGAGCGAGCAGAGGCAGCAGCAGCGGCAGCAGCCCGGTGCCCTCAGCGTGGCGCAGCAGCAGGCAGATGGATGAGCAGGCAGCGGCGTCAGCCCTGGGATCCCTGGCAGGCACCTCCAGCAGGCTGTCTGCTTTCGAGGCACCAGGACGTGCCCAGGCAGCCAGATGATTTACACAGAACAGCCCTCTGGGTCCGAGAACAGAGTGACACAGCAAGAGCTGAGAGCTCTGCCGCAGCAGGTGGAGGCAGCAGGAAGTTGTGAAAGCCAAAGCTGGCCCCCAGCACCCTCAGGGATGCTCTGAATTCTGCTGGGTTTACAGGCCTGGCCAGGAGGGCTGCTATTAAGGGATCACCAAGCATGGCAGGAGCTTTGTTAGCTCTTAAACTGGAGCAGAGTCAGGCAGGACCAGCTCCCTGGTGCGCAGGGAGAGCGTTCAGTGGCTGAAGGAAGCCTTTCTGGTCCCCTTATGCTCACAGTTAACACTTGGTCACCAGAGCAGCTGGCAGCCTCTGGGCATTCTGTACAGTGCTCTCTTTGTGCAAGGGTTTATGCAAGCATGGGGCGTGGGTATTGCTAATGCCACAGAAGTTAGGGCTCCAGATTCTAGAGTGAAATGGCAAATGAGAGTGACCTCCCCTTCTGCAGCTGCTGAACAGCAACCATGGACAGAGGCTCGGGCGCTGAGGAGCTGCGAAGGCCATCCAAGGGCTGCAGCAGCTATGCCGTGAGCACAGGCTGAGGGAGCTGGGGGGGTGCAGCCTGCAGAGGAGAAGGCTCCAGCAGGACCTCAGAGCTGCTGCCAGTGCCTGAAGGGATCCTGCAGGAAGGCTGCAGAGGGACTTGTGCTGAGGGGGTCTGGCGACAGGCCAAGGGGGAATGGTTTGGAGCTGAGGCAGAGCAGGGCTAGACTGGAGCTGAGGAAGAGCTTGAGCATGAGGGTGCTGAGACTCTGGCCCAGGCTGCCCAGGGAGGCTGTGGCTGCCTCCTGCCTGGGGGTGCTGCAGGCCAGGCTGGATGAGGCCTTGAGCAGCTGAGTGTAGCTGAGAGGTGTCCCTGGGCATGGTGGGGAGGTTGGAGCAGCTGAGCTCTGAGCTCCCTTCCAACCCAAGGTGTTCTGTGATACTGTTCTGGGTAGGTTTGAGGAGCTCAGAGGCTCTCAGTGAGCCTGGGGCTCACCAGATGTGTATAGTTTGAGCCAGTCCTTCCCTGAGAGACTTTACTATCTACATAGACAAAGGAAACTGGGGGGAAGGAAATCACAGAGGTAGACAGCAGGCATTACTGTGCCTGTGCCTGACGTTACTGGTGGGCTGACGATGGCACACGCTGTTCTCCTGAGCACTGGCCAGCTCTTCAACGTGGATATTAAAAGCTTAACCAGGGAGTTGCTAAGGTTTCAAAAGGCCCCAGCCCAGATTTCTAAACAAGCCTATCTAGAAGGAAGCTCCCAGATTTGTAAGTGTGTGACAAAACAGCCTGAGAGATGCTGAGTAGCCTGCTAGCTGTGGCCAGCACCAGCCTGGAGCTCTGCACTGTGGAGGACCTCCACGCTACCCTGCTCCCTGCTCGAGACAGACACTGAGCAAGAAGTTTGCTCTCAGATTCCTTCTGCAGCTCCAAAAGCATCCATGAGCTGCTTGGCTCTGAAGCTGCTGCCATCACTCTTGGCACGGCAGCACTGCCCTGGCTCCACTGGCTGCTCAGATGCTTCCAGGCTGCAGTGGGCATTGTCCAGCATGCTCTGCCTGGCATCCTGCTTGCCTGCTTTCACAGTTTGGATCTCTTTACTCTCAACCTTTATCTGCATTGTTACCTATTGCCCTTGCTCATCACCCAGCTTTCCCCAGCTCTCCTGCTTTTCTCTCACTCCTCAAGAGGCAGAAAGCAGTAACTGTTTTTAGGGCTGGACTCCTCTCTCTGGCTGGGGAAGCAGGATGCAGAAATCAAAAGCAGAGCATTGAACTTTTCATACATTGTGAGGCTCTTTTGGCCATTTTCAGAACAGTAACCCCCCCACCTTGATGATCAAGGCCCCAGAATGCCATAAGTAAGTACCAAGAAATGGATTTTTCATTTCTGCATCTGTTTTTTCCCCTTTAACGTGAAATAGTCCCTGGGCTGGTTTGGAAAGCAGAAGCTGGGAATCCTAGTGGGAATCAATGCTTCTTCATTTCCATGTGTGCATCTTTCTGGCAGCCTGTGTAGCATCAGCACAGTAAATAGCCTGGGCAGCATTCCACAGTAAAATGCAGCACAAAGCACACTGTTAGCTCCCGATGACAACATCATATCAACAGAAGATGAGGGGGTCAGGAAAGAGCCTGGGCCAGTTTGTGCCCTTGGCTAAAATCCTACAAGCCCCTTGCAGTCAGTGGTGTTCTGGGCTTGCAAAGACAAGCAGAAGTTGGGCTCTGGTTCTACAGAACTCTGACCATGGCACTGCAATGGAGAGCTGGCTCTGCAGCTCTGGGAAGGCACTGCCAAATGACAAAGCCAAGTGGGAGGGCCTGCACCTGGGTGGGTGCAACCCCAAGCACAGCTCTAGGCTGGGTGGGAAATGGCTGAGAGCAGCCCTGAGCAACAAGACCTGGGGGTCTGGGGTGAGGAAAAGCTCAACAGGAGCCTGCAGTGTGAGTGCAGCCCAGACAGCAACCCTGTGCTGGGCTGCAGCAAGAGCAGTGTGGGCACAGGGCAAGGGAGGGGATTCTGCCCCTTGGCTCTGCTCTCCTCAGAGCCCACCTGCAGTCCTGGGGGCACTTCTGGAGCCCCCAGCACAAGCAGGACATGGAAGTGTTGGAGCCAGTGCAGAGGAGTCCACCAAGATGCTGAGAGGGCTGCAGCAGCTCTGCCGTGAGCACAGGCTGAGAGAGTTGGGGCTGTGCAGGCTGGAGAAGAGAAGGCTTGGAGGAGACCTTGGAGTGGCCTTGCAGGATCTGAAGAGGGCTACAGGAGGGCTGGAGAGGGACTGCTGACAAGGTTTGGTAATGACAGGATGAGGAGGAATGGGTTTGAAGTGGCAGAGGGGAAATTGAAACTGGATGTTAGGAAGAAGTTGTTTGCAGTGAGGGTGGTGAGACACTGGCACAGGTTGCCCAGGGAGCACATTCTGTGCTCCACAACCTTCCTGGAGGTGTTGAGGACCAAGTTGGATGAGGCCTTGAGCAACCTGTTCTAGTGGGAGGTGTCCCTGCCTACGGCAGGGGGTTGGAACTGGCTGAGCTTTGAGGTCCATTCGAACCTAAACCATTCTATGATTCTATGACTGCTAGGCACAGCTTGCAGTAGGTCTGAGTAACTGAAACTCTGGCTCATTCTGCTGGGGTGTGACACAGGACAGAGGTTAAAGTGGCTGTGGGAAAAAGAATATCCTGCAAGATTCAGAATGAAATAAAATGTGAGATTCAGTTCTTCAAGCAAGTCTTGCTGTCATCTCTTTTAGGTTGTTATAGGCCCTCTCTCAGGAAGCAGCATCTGATTTTGCTCTCATTAAAGCCGCTGGTGAAAATCTCAGCAGCCTCAGGGGCTGCCTGCTGGGCCCCAAACAACTACATCAGGAGAAGTGAAATTACGTTAGCACAGAACACCTGATCCAGAGCCCACTGAAGTGAAGCAGAGACTTTCTATTTAGCAGCTCTGAAGACAAATCTACCTCAAAATTAATGCATTACTAAGATTCCTCAAGTGATTTGGAAAGCTTTGGCAAGAGAAATAACAAGCTGCTGTAGCAGAAGCCAAGATGGAAGGAACCAGAGGAAAAGGTCCTCTGTGTTAGCAGAGAGTTTAAATGGATTTGGGCAAAGGCAGCAAAAATGAGAAGGAAATCCTCTCAGATCATCTGTGCCCACACTTTCTGAAGAGGGTTATAGATGGCCCTTAAACCATGACAAGAAGTGATGCTGAGATACCAAGGTGATGGGAGCCTTAAGGTATGCCAGGCAGATGGCAATGATGCAGGTCAAGGGGATTAAGCACGGGCTGAGCTGTGCCGTTGTAACGAGGAAGTACTGTTCACTGCGTGTTCCACCTCGCCATACACCACCTGACCTCCAGCACTGCTGGCTGGCCTCTCACCCCCTCCCCTGCTTCTGGCTCCAGTGTCTGTCTGACTGCTCTGCTGAAGCGAAAAAAATCACACCTGGTAGAACAAAGTTGTTCCATGAAGGTGAACTTCACACCACGTAGCGAGCTCCAGATGCTTCTGGCAGGTCTAGGTCCTGCCAAACGTTTGGGTACTCCACAAAGTCCAAACTACTCCTGTCCACTTCAGGTAGATGCACAGCTTCTCTCTCTGCAGTGCTCCACAGAAAACAATCTTCCATGCCCATCTGCTGGCTCAGGGTAACTTTTGACTTCCCAGGTTCTCCAGCTGACTTCTGAGCCCTTCTCAGGGTCAAGGATGCCTTTCTCTGGGTGGCTAACACCTTCAACTTTTCTCTGGCTAGACACTTCCCTCTTTCCTTGTCCTACATGAGCTCAGCAAGGGGTTTTAGTCTACCAGTCTAAGGCCCTCAGAGGAGAAAACTGAAAGCTGTTTCTTCAGTATGATGCCTTCCATTCAGGCTGGACCAAGATGCACATTTACTCCTTAGCTATGTCCTTTCCTCTGCCCGAGGAACGAGCCTGGACACCTTGTTTAGGAATGTCCTCCCTCACAGCCACTCTCCTGCAAATAACATCAACCTTTGTGGTCCTTACTTGCCAGTTGTTTGTCTCTCCTGAGTCGTGGCAGCTTCTACTCATGGCAAACACACTGATTCTGAATGCTTCAAGAGCCCTACTCCCCTCAGCACTGCTGCAGCCGAGCGTCCTCACTTTGGCACACCAGAGCCCAGGAGAGCTTCATGCACAGCTTGAGGGAGATCCCATCTGAGCATTCCGCTGCCTCCTCCCCCCAGCCCCATGATATCTGATGCCATAACTTAACATTTGCTCCAGCATGTGTTGCTGGTCAATAACTGCTGGCAGGAGGTGTCCATCTTGTTGACTGTTTGCATTGCCCTGTTCATTGCCACTGCTGTAGTGCCAGCTGTTGTGCTGGCTGCTTACAACTGCCAGAAAATCAGCTGGCCTCTTCCCAAGCAGACACTGTGGGTGTTCCTCCTCCCCCCTCCTTACTATTCCGCATCTATATTTCTAATGAGATGAAACCTGGCACAAAGCAAGCAGCCTGAGATCTGAGATGAACCAAAGGGAAATCTTTTTTTTTAAAACCAAATCATATATCTATGATCATGCAGAGGGCTGGAGGAATGTGATCATCACTCCCCACAGCTCCTCATGATTACAGCCAAGACCATGAAAGCACTCCAAATAACGTTGTGGGGAATGCTGTGATACCCACATGCAACGCAGGTCATCTTCTGTTCATGCAACCTGGCATTTGGAAGACTTATTGCATCAGCAAAGACAGCCAAGAGTGAATAATCTACACCAAAATAGCTGTAGAGCTATGTTAGCACTTCCACGCTGGTTGCGCCAGCACTTTCTGCTCTCCATCCAAGCTCAGACAGTCAAACACACAACCCACCGGGGGCCTTTAGGCAGGTGTGTGGACCCGCCTGCCCCACTGGCAGCCGCGGTGACAGCGAGCTCTTACCAGCAGGACATCTCTGCTGGGGCCGCCCTCTGTGCCCATCCTCGGGCAGTGCCCTCCTTAGCTTGTTCTCCAGCTCCTCTGCTTCAGCAGACACCCAGGGTTTGGAAAGTCTGCCGACTGCTTCCCCAGGCACTGGAAACACAATTCCCAAGGCAATGGGCACACATTGCTTAGCTCCTCTGGCTGCCCTGCAGCTTCTCAACCGCTCACTTTTTTCCCTTCTCCTTCAAAACTCGGCTCACCTCCTGGCAGCTTCCACAGCCTTGGCCTGCGCCTCTCTGCTAGCCACAGATAAAATTGAGGCTCCTTTATTTGGCTTGTTTCATCTCTCTGGAATCCTGCCCTCCCTTCCTATCTACTTCGAGCCACCAAGTCGCTCATCCTCCCTCGATCTCGCCTTTAAACCCTCCCTCGGTGGTACTGCTGTCGGGCGCCGGTGCCGCCGGGCCGGGCGGTGCAGCGGGTGCGACGCCACAGTGTCCTCTGTCACCAAGCACTGTGCTGCACTGCCTTACAGCCCCACAGCGAGGAAGCAAACCCCCCACGCGAAGAAGCTGTGTGCCACAGCGTGGAGAACGAGAGATTCAGAGCCCGGAGCTGACCTTTCCGAGGCACGGCAAGCCGCTGAGCAGCGAGGGGCCGCGGGCATCAACAGACCTCCCCAGTGCCCTACCAAGCGAAGCCTGCTCCCCGACATGAGCCTTTTTCTTCACTCCCTAGGCAAAGGGGCTGGGGGTAGACAGCTACAAGGGATTTTTACAGCAAAACACATTTATTTGCGTGGGGATGAGGATGGACGACGACGTGCCGAGAGACGGCGCAGGGTCAGAGGGCGACCTCCTTACGGGCTACCCCCGAAGGCCCCGGACCCCTGCCTAAGTGGCACAGCTCCTGTCCCCTGCCCACCTCCAGGCTCGCCCTGCTCGGTGCCGCCCGCCCCGCTCCCGCCCCTGCGTTCGCCTGAGGTCACCGGCGAGGGGCGGAAGAGCAGCCCGCGCGGCTGTCCCTTTAAATGGCATTCCGTGGTTCACGTCGCCGCCGTCTCCTTGTAATAAGTGTCGCGGCGCCGCCTCCCGCTCGGCGCGGCCTCCCCCCGCGGCTCGGCCAATCAGCGCCCGCCCGCGTCACAGTGAGGGCAGCGAAACACGGAGAAAGGCAAAAAAAAGTTTGGTGAGGAGCGAGCGGGGCCAGGCGGGGCTGGGCGGCGGCGGGACGCGGCGGGCCCGGAGCCAGGTGAGGGGAGCGGGGCTGGGCTGGGGGGCGGCGGACGGGCGGCCCGCGGGCGGGCGGCCCTTCTCCGTGGCGGGGCAGGCGGGGCGGCGGCCGAGCTGTACCCTGGCGAGCGGCGCGGGGGGCAGAGGGCAGGGTTCCCTCGCCCTTCTCAGCCCCCTGCCTCCCGCACCTGGCAGGCTTGGGGCTGCGGGGCGGCGGCGAGGCCGGGCCGGGCCCAGGGCCCTGGCTCTCTTTTTTCTCCCTTTTTTGGTCGTTCCTTCCTCTTTCCCCCCACCCCCCCTGCCGAGCAGCTCTTCGCTGCGTGCGCAGGAGCCATCCCAGGGCAGAGGTGTTTGTACTCGTGTCCTTGGGTGGAAGGGGAGAGGCAGGCTGCCGGCCCGCAGCCAGCCCTGCGCCGCGCGGGCGCCTGGCCCCCTCGCCGCTCCCCTCTCTCCTCCTTCGCTGGCCCCGGAGTTATTTTAGTTCGGCTGCGGTAGGTCGGGGGGAGAGCCGGCGGTGCGGCGGAGTCGGCCTCCGCGGCCGGCGGATCTCCAGCTGCTCTGGGGGGTTGGACTTGAACTGGCGGCGGTGCCCTGGAAGTGGGAGGGCTTCCCTCTGTTCCGGCTTGGGGCCGGGGCCTTGCTCGGGGCCGGGGCTGCTGCTGGCCACCGCCGTCGGTGTGCGGGTCTGCTCCTCGGCCGAGTTCAGCGCAGCGGCCGTGGCTGGTGTGGGGTCAGGAGTACCGAGGCAGCAGCGTGCAGTTTGTGTTGTGGCGCCTTTCCAACTGAAGCAAGGGTTTCAGTCAACATGCTCTGTCATCTTTCTGAGTTCTGCTGTAAAAAAAGTTCTTCTGGCCGCTGCTCCCGAGTTCGCTCAGCAGCCCTGCGAAATCGAACCCAACTTGACTCCTTTCTAGGCTCCACAGAAAGCCTGGAGCAGCAAAAAAAAAAACCCCGAGGTGGTGGGGGAGAGGGGATACAAACATCCGCTGTTTCCACAGGATATCGGGATGGGAGAGTCCTTAAAATATAATGAAACCTACAAATTGTTTTACTGCTAATAACAACGGCAGCAACAACAACGTGCAGAAGCTTCCACCAAGCGTGCTGGTGTGAAGACACATGGAAGACCCGATGGTGGTTGCTTCTGCAGTGACTTAAAGTGCACCGTTGTGTTCTGGAGCCCATTCCCTGGTGTCTGTCCAGGCTTGTCCCGTAATGGGTGGCATTGCATAAGAGTTGCGGGGACTAAAGAGCCTGCTGAGTTTCTTTCACTCTTCTAAGGATCTGTGCTGGCGTCTCAGTTGTGCCAGACTGTCTGTGCGCTGAGGAGAGAAAGGGTGCAGCTCGGTAAGCTGCCCTTTGAACTTTGGGGGGGGAATAAACTGTTCTCTTCCTCCTCCTGCTTCCAAGCAAATGGTTTTGTTTGTCTGATGTCAAATAATTTCATTCACAGAGTGCTAATCCTTTGCTGAACCGTGAGTGATGGTAACTCGGCCATTGAGGAAGCAAATGCCAGTTTCTTCCTTAGTCTCTTTCCTGTCTCTGCTTTAGCTTTCGTAGTTTTGCTCTCCGAGTTCTGCCTGGTTTGTTTATCTAGTGCTGAGGTGCCCACACCTAACCTCGAACAAGGGCACTCTTTGCCAATGTATCATACCTTCGAACAGGCCAAGCTAAGTGTTTTGGAGGAGGAATTATCTGTCTTGTGATACTGAGTGCCAGTGTCTGTGGCATGAGAGACATCGTTCCTTGGGCTTACTGCTTTCCAGGTAGAGGTGAAGAAATTCTTCCTTACTGAAGAAACTATGTCCTGTGTGTGGTTCATGGGATACCTCGTTAAATACTTTTTGCCTTACAAAACTATGAATCACATTAAAATAACAACATTAAAATAAACTTCTGGACTAATCATAGATTTGTGGCAGAAAGGAACAGGGCTGTACCTTCCATGCGGCGCTCCTAGGAGCGTGAGTTAACCCCCAGAAGTTTACATTTCACCTTCTTGCTACTCGATGCTCTCGGATGGCACAGCAGAACCTTGCACAAACAGCTTGGAAGAGATAGTGGCAAGTTATCAGGATGAGAGTAGCTTTAACAAACTACTGAAAAGTTGCTATGGTTACAGATAAAGGTAATCCCTGTTGCTGTGAAAGTGTGGCCCTTTGTAACAGCTATATTAATCAGTCTGATTTCTGAGACACTTTGAAGTATGGAAACTTCTGCTTCCATTTTCTTGGCAGCTAAGAGCTCTGCAGCTCTTTCTTGATTGTAATTTTATTTTAACAAACAGTGAGTGGGCCATGACTTGCATGCCAAACACTTGATTTAAGCCACGGAGAGTACTACAGGTTTCAGCATGGTCCAAGTGCACTTCCACTGGATACTACAGCATTTTTTTTTCCTACTCAAGTGATACCTGGTGTCAAGGAAAGGTCTTTTAAAATATCTGGATCCCTTCTCAAGGACTCTGGCTGAAGTGAGTGGTGATCTATCGCTGGAGGCCTTGGTGGTGCAGCTGTAACTAATTCCATGTCCTAATGTAAGCAAACAAAACCCCAACAAAACAACCCCCAAACCAACCCCACAAAACAAACAAAAATAAGAAGTTGATAATAATGATAATCACAGCCAGAAAGCACCACCAAAACTAAACTTCACAGCCAAAAAAACCAAATGAGTATGAAGCTGTTGTATGATTGAGAGCTGGTATGTGTGTGTAGCTTTGTAGCCTCAGTCCCTTACTGAGGAAAGCAGTTGGAGTTCAGCACAGGGATGAACTTTAAGCTCTCAGGGTAGTTAGGCTTTGGGTGGTTTAAGATAGCTGCTGGAACTTCGTGGGAAGCTGTTTGTGTCTAGTGCAGCTGTCCAGACAGCTAACCAGGTCTTTCCTGCTGAGGACCCAGTACTCACCACAAGCACCTCTGTGTTGTTTACAGGTTTGATTATTGCAATACAGCTGGGATTGAAAGCAGCAAGAGGAATCTCCAAAGCTGTTGAAGATTGCTGGTCTCTCATCAGTCTGGTATGTTGTTTTCTGGGCTCCTGGAGTGGCACATAACAATCTCTGTATGTGAGGGCCTCCTTCGTGAGGAGTGAAGTTCTGTAGGGTGTTGGCTTTTCATCCACAGCTTCGTTCTCAGGGAGCAATGTGCTACACAGCTCACGGTTCTTGGTGCTGCTGGGGCTGTGTAGAGGATTGTGGCTGGTGGTGGTGCTGGTAGCAGTACAGTGAACCTGCTCCCCAAGACCTTCAGTCAACATAAACTCTGAACTTGTTTTCATCTTGCACACCCAACCTTGAAATTCCCAAGAGCTTTTGTCAGGTTGGAAAGGAGCTATTGCTTGTTGACTTGGGAGAGGATACACATTGAGGGACTGAAGAAAGTATAAGGATATGAAAAGGAATGTTTCTTTCATCATACAGGGAATTTTGCCCCATGTCTTTATATAGATGTGGCTCTCATGAAGTTTGTGGTTTAGATTTGATTAAGGTATTAGCAGTATCTTTTAAAGTAACTTCTCCCATGCCAAAGCTCTGGAAATCTTCCACTAATGTGCTTTTAAAGTTGCTTGATTTATTTCCAAGTGTATGGGAATTATTGTTTATAAACAGGACTGCAGCATCTGCGGGTGTGAGGAAAGGGATGGGAAGCTAAATATTACTTGTAAAGTTGTGTCTATTAATAAAAAAGCTAAAAGTCATAGCTGCAATTGTTTTAAAATAGTAGATAGCAAATTGAGCACATGCTGTAGCACTGACAACCAGAGGGTAAAGTCCTCCACAGCACAAGTTCAGAAGGTGTATGCAGCAGATCGGTTGCTTGCTACTTATTAACATGTAGAGAATCCAGGAGGTGTAATATATTCAGGAGTGAAAAACAGGTGCAAAGCTGTGAGGAGAGCCTGGTGCTGGTCTGTTGGGGACTGGACAGCGAGTAACTATCTCTTCATCTAATCCCCCAACAGCCATCACATGCAGCTTTTGATCGCTACTATTCTGGTCTCTGCTTGAACTGCTGACTTAAAGATGAAAGGCTCTGTTCTTGATCTCTTGAGCTGTCAAGTCCTCCCAACTTGCTGTCTTCTGGATGTGTAAGATTACAGAACAAATGGCCCTTTAGCTGTGCCGTGATTACAGTAGCCAAATGAGAGTCAGGTGCTTTCTCTTGCTGTGGCCCTCAGTGCTAAGTTTGGGGGCAACAAACTGAATCTTTTTTGCAGTGCTGTCAAAGCTTCCCTGCTTAAGGTGCTTGCAGCTGTGTTCAGCTGCTTTAGCTTTTTTTCTGCACTGCTATAGATATTATAAGTGGCAAAAGCAGAACTTGAGCCTGGTCCTTAACAGTACCTCTACATTTTCTTCAGCCTGTGTATGTTTATAGGGAGCGTAGGTGGCTTGTGTGGCAGTTGAGCTTAGAAATAAGGCTTTGTAATGTCTGCTTTCACTGGGTCTCCTTCAGCATGGGGTGTTTTTTGTGCCTGAATTCCCAACATCTAGGCAGGGATGTGTTTAGCCATGATTCCTAGCCCAGTGAGGTGGGGTCAGCTGTGAGAGCCTCTTATGGGTACCCCACTCCACAGGTTATTTTTTTGTGGGGGCAGGAGGGATCTTGTGCGAGGGATTGCAGATTATTTTGGGGGCATTCTTAGTATGCAAGTTTTGTGTTGGGTGGTTGGTTTGTTTTGTTATGGGGTGGGTTGTGTTGGGTTTGTTTGGGTTTTGTTTCACTTTTTAAAATGAAATGAGGTAAGCAGATCCAGAAAGTTGGTGCTGAATGGAGGAAAATCTGCTTCCCCTGTGCTCTGGCTGAGCTATGCTCTTGCTTATCAGAAACTGGCCAAACTTCTGCCAGATCAGTGGAGAGGCAGGTGGAGAGGTCTGATGAGCACCAGAATCAACTGGGCTGCATGACTGGGAGGGGAAAGGTGGAGAGAAAAAGGGATTAAACTTCTCCCATGTTGAGATAAGGTGTTGGTTGCCTCTGTAGCTGAAGTGTGGGGCGCTTGATGGAAGTTGTTTTGGGTTTTTTTCCTCCCCTCTTTGAACAGTGACTTCAGGGTGGCAGTTTGGTTGTAAGATTTGTGACTTGTGCTGTTTTTATGGACTGAAAGTTAATGTGCTCTGAGGACTTTCAGGACTGGTAACTGAGATGCTTGGAGGACAATTCTCTGATACATTTTATTTCCATGAACTATGTTCTCACATTTGATTACTTAGATAATGTTTGCTCAAAGTGGGGTGCAAGTATGCCTCACAGTTTGTACTCAGAGGGCCTGATGAACAGGCTGCTCAATTTAGATTTAAGGATTAAGGTTTGCTTTTCAGTTTGCATTTTCAGTTCTGTAGGGGAAGTTACTTAAATAGTATTAATTCTGTCATTTTAGTGTTTCATCCTAATTAACTTGCAACTTTTCAGTCCTGTTTGGCTTTGTGGTGTGATAAATTGCTCTAAAATAGAATGTAGCACACGATTTGCCATGTGGCTGTTTCAGAGGAATTAAATAGCCTTCTTCTTAAAGGTGTTTTCTAATGCTGTTTTGGTGTGTGCATCACAGCTCGAGGAGAGTATTTGCCTGATGTGGGGTCGCATTAGCAGTAAAGCAGTGTGCTGAAGTGTCTTGGACTTGGCTAGCCTGCATTAGGGAAGTTAGATTCCCCTTTGTGCTGTGGGCAGAGGGAAGGCAGACTGCTCCGAGGCTGGCTGGAGGGGGCTCTAAGGACCAGAAAAGTGGAAGAAACTTTTCCCTCCCTGCCCCAGCACAGTGAAAAATAACTGAAATGTGCTTACACTGACAAGTGCTGCATCTCCCTCTAACGCTGGCTGGCTGTGTTAGACTAAGGAGTAGGAACCGTTTGCTGTAAGGTACCCTTTGTAACCGGTGAGGCTTGTGGGAGCCGGAGGGAGCACCGGCTGTGCTCTGGCCCTTCCCCGCGGTGCTTGTCTGGAACGGGACCAGTGGTTTGTTTTCGTTTGTTTCTGGACGAGGCGTCCTATCTGCGCTTGTGAAACACTTCGCTCCTGTTCTGTTCTCGCTCTTGCGTGGTCGAGCCTTTCCCCTTGATAGGTGGGGTAGGGAACTGCATCAGTGTTTACAGTGATACACTCTTGAGCTGAACGGTAGGGTTTTGCCTGCTGTAAGAGGAGGCGATGCGGTGAGAAATGCTGTCGATTGCCAGAACGTGGACGGGATCTTGCAGATCGGTTCAGTCAAGTGAAGCCTGAATAAGCACGAAAAGTTTTTGGCAGAAGCCATGGTATCTGGTGGGATGGAGACAGTCACTTCCTGCGGAGCTCCTCTTCTGCTGACTCATGCTTCGCATGGGTGGAAGACTCTTTGGAACTAGCCAACCGAGGTGCTTTGAGCCGGGGTTGCTAACTCCGGTAGAGTCCCGCTGCCCGGGGTAACTCCAGTCGCTCCTGAAGAGTGGGTGGGCTCGGAACGCACAGCTGATGTTGCCCTGTAAGTGGAGCAAGCGGCAGTCGTGTAATTGCAGCGAGAGAAGCGTTTCCAGCCCACTCGGGTGCCCTCTTTCCCTCCACCCCCTGCCGTCGTCGTCGTCCCCCACCCCCGGCTTGAGATCAGGGTGCTGGGCAGGACTGGGTGGCCCACGGGGACGGCGCTGCCGGGAGTTTGGGCAGGCGGCGCGGAGGGTCCCTCGGTTCTGGTCACTCGCTGCCGCTCGCCGGGGCACCCGCGGGAGCTCGTCCGAGGCGCCGCGGCGCCCAAGGCTGTAGTTTGTCACAGCCCGGAGCAGGGTGCTGGCCCTTTAAGAAGCAGCTCGCCCAGGGTGCTCTAACCCGCGCAGCCAAACCTGCTAGCGAGGAAAAGTTCTTTAAATAATGGATGTGCCGCTCCGCCAATCGGGGGCCGCAACCCGGCTGTCGGGGCGGGGCTCGGTCCCCTCGGCCAATAGGGGCGGGGAGGCGGGGCTCGGCTCCCAGGCTAGGTTGCACCGAAGCACAGCTTCAAGTGAAGTTAATCTGGGGTGAAGCAAAGAGAAAATTGTGGCGATTTCGTCGGTAGGAATTTTCCGGTTCTAATCGCGTCGTGTGGCGTTGTTCTGCCCTCTGGGGCGCTCACGTTCATGTGCGTGGGGCATTCTGTCATTGTTCCGCTTTCTAATGGTGGCAGAATATTCACATTTATGCAGGGAAGCAGAACAAAAGGGCTCTTTAGACAGGAAATAAGGTGCTGAGAGGTTCAAACTTGACCGAGTTTCTTTTGTCATCTGTCGGCTTGCACTGAGTTTTTTGCGTGAAAGGTTCGAGCTGCTCCACCTTATCTTAGGGAGAAGCGTTAATTCTAAAATAGTGAGGATAATGCCTGCTGTTTGGGAGTTACACAATGTTACAGGAGGAGAGCTCGGGTTTAACTCTAACTTCTCTGCTGCCGATGAGGTTCGAGCTAACTAATTATGACAGCTGCTGTGGGGTTGTTCAGTGGTAGCATTTGCTCCGAGTCATTTGTCTTACATTGTCTTTTGTTGTATCAGTGGAGGCTGCTGTGCTGCTGTCTGTATGTGTGTTCTTGGTGGGTGTCTCGCAGCTCTTTGGCACTTGGAACAAAGATAGGTGAAGACTCTGTACAAGGCTGCAGCTTTCCCTCTTGGTTTTCAATCAATTTCCGCGGATTGCCTGCCTCTGTCGGCTCTGGTTACCAACACAGGCAGGAAAATTAAGTCTTAGTGCCACACGGTGCAGCCTGCTACCTGTCCAACCACAACAAAACCGGGGGGAGGGGGAATGGGATGGGGGAATGTGGGGGAATTGGTTTTTTTACATTATTTTTTAAACGGTTTTTCCCCCTTCTTTGGAATTGGTCAGAATCTCTTTGGAATCCTGTGCGGGCCCGTGCTAGCTGGTGGTTTCTGATGGGTTTCTATGGGAGGTTTGCAACACAGGGTGTTTGTAGTGGGACTTTGTGCCTCTGGAAGCTCTTCGGGGCAGGAAAAGTCTGATTTGCCATGGGTGCCATGGGATAGGGTGAGAGGGAGGAGAGCAGGAAGTGGCGAGGCAGGAAGCGGGGGGGAGGTTCTGATGAGGACCAGGACTTGGTGTGGATTATCCTCCTCCCTGAGCAGAATGTTAGTGAGGTGAGGCCACACACAGAACAATGCCCTCGGAATGGGGAGTGTGTTTTTCTCTCTCCCTTAAATATTTCTTTTTTGTAATAGAAGCACTCCTATAAATAGGCAGCTGCTCCTGGGAATTGGCAGGGCATACCCATGGACCTAATACTTGTTGAATCCGAGGAGTTTGATGGGGTTTGTGGGATTAGTCAAGACGATAGGAGAATGGATGTGAAAATTGAGCAACAATCTTCCAAATGACAGTGGAAAGCAATTGCTGAGACGTTTGCTGAATGCAAACAGGAGTGCTTATTAAAGAGTGCCTCCTCCTTGTAGTTTTACATTGAGCCATTTGTTTTCTCCCCAGATGAGTATGGATTGCTTTTATGTATGTCAGTGTCTTGA
Organism: Pogoniulus pusillus; assembly: GCF_015220805.1. Lineage (NCBI taxonomy): Eukaryota > Metazoa > Chordata > Aves > Piciformes > Lybiidae > Pogoniulus > Pogoniulus pusillus. The sequence continues at coordinate 24,470,321 of NC_087280.1, forward strand.
CTTGCTGGCAACTTGCCATGCTCCTGTGGCTCGTAGGTCTGAATTGCTAATTCACTCTTGCTGCCTGTTTTGGTTTGGGTTTTTTTTCGTTTGTAGCACTTTAAATGTTCTAGGTTGTATTTAAAGCCTGGAAATGCCACGTTAGAATGAGTGGTGACTCTGGTCCTTCAGCTGAGAGGTGGGCCAGATCTCATGTGTCAGGGGAGGATTCTTAGGACTGGGATGAGCATTTAAGTACCTGGGGTTTGATTAATTTCTTTGCTTACAAGTGAGGCAAGGCCCAGACTGAGTGGCTAGGTCAGATGTCTGAGATGAGGGCAAGAAGAGTAGGGTAGCTTGCCATAATTTCTGTACACTTATGAGTATTAGACTTGATTAAACGAAAGGAAACTGAAGTGTTTGTGTGCACTTAGCCAGAAGCTGTGTTTTGCCTAGAGCGGGAAGTGAAAGCTAAATGTGTGAGGTAACCTGGTTCGTGTTGCCTGATGGCTGAGTAGCTGCTCTGTTCAGACCCTCTCTGCACCCATCCCGGGAAAGATGTACTCCCTGGGACCACTTTCCCTGATTCATTCCGCACAGAAGCGCAGTGCTCAACTCTCTTGCCACATGTATGTGGTGCTAACGCAGGCTGTTTGTAGAAAGCAAATCTGCCCTGAAGGATAAACACCACTTTGCCGGCACAGCTGTACAACTTCTGCATTCAGGCTACAGCAAATGTTGCTTGCCTGCATTCAGAGCCGTGGCTGGCAGGACCCGTGGTGTCCCTGCATGAGCATTGGTTGTTCCAGCTCTTCTTGTTCATAAACCCCTCTCCTGCACATGCTCCATCTGCACCTCTTACACGCTGCGAACGTGTTGTGTGCTGTGGGATTTGTGTGTCTGCTGCTTGTGCCAAGGCGGAACAGACATCTCTGCTGGCAAGGTCCTCCTCGAAATGCTTGTAAACCTGGATACAAAAGCAGGGCCAGAACCGTGTCTGTCCTTTTAAAGGTCCAAGGGTGTGTGTGCTCTGCAGTCCACCCACTGCAGGTGGCACTTGCCGGTGCCATGCGGTGAGTGGCCTACCACGTGCTGGGATGGTGACCCGGCGCTCTGCCTGCTTTAATGCTGCTTAGAGAAAGCTGCCCTGCTCCCCTGGGATCATCTCTGTCAAGCATGCCTGGAGTCTTAGGGAGAGCAGACGTTCATCCTGCAAGCAGTGACGTGGGCATCAGATCCCTGCTGCTTGAGTGCCCTCTGCAGCGCACAGGGTCCTCCTGGCATGCTTGCAGCAATGGGTCCTGTGGGCACTGGAGGGCTGCAGCAGCTCTGCTATGAGGACAGGCTACAAAAGTTGGGGCTCTTCAGCCTGGAGAAGAAAAGGCTTCCAGGAGACCTTACAGTAGCCTTTCAGTAGCTGAAGGGGGCTGCAGGAGGGCCTATTGACAAGGGGAGGGACTACTGACAAGGTCTTGTAATGACAGCACAAGGGGTAATGGGTTTAAACTGGCAGAGGGGCAATTCAAACTAGGTGTTGGGAAAGGGTTCTTTGCAGTGAGGGTGGTGAGACACTGGCACAGGCTGCCCAGGGAGGTTGTGGAGCACAGAAGCACCAAATGTGCTGCACAACCTCCCTGCAGGTGTTCAAGGCCAGGCTGGATGAGGCCTTGAGCGACCTGTTCTAGTGGGAGGTGTCCCTGCCTTTGGCAGGTGGTTGGATCTGGATGAGCTTTGAGGTCCCTTCCAACCTAAACCATTCTATGAAAGTCATCTTGGCCAGCTTAAATTGGTTTGAATTAGTGGCTCGAACCAACCCAACTGGCTCTCTCCTCTCACCTTCCTCCCCGTGTTTTTACCGAGTGGTTCAGAGGTCATTTCGGCTAATTGCCGTGTGCCCAAGGCAGAAGGGAGTCAGGGGAGAAACTGTCCTTGTGGGGAGTTCCAGCCCTGTCCAGCAAGGCACATCTGCCCGTAGCTGCAGAGGTGGAGCTAAGCCTGTGCAGCAGTTGGCTTGCAGTATCTAGGCAGGGCACGGCGAAGGGCTCAGGAGCTGCCCATGGTGACAGCAGTGCGCTGCGGGCGAAGATTGGTGCCGGGGGGGCAGCCCTCCCGGGAGATAGCAGCGCTCCGCACGCCGGTAGTTGGCCTGCCCTGGGTGCAGCTCGGCCGGGGTGGCGCAGGGGATGCGGCCGCGGATGTTCACGGGGGGCTGCGTTTGGTGGAAACAAGCCACTAACTACACCTGACCTACAGAGGAGTAACGACAGCTTGGACCCGTTCTTGCTCTGGAAGCCTTTTAAGAGGCATGAAATGTTTGGGGAGGTTAAAACCTTCTCTTTTTTTTACCTTTAGAAATATCAAGAACGTGAAGTCCTTCTCTACTTGTTGGATGTCTCCGATGTGTCTTAAGCTTCTCAGCCCTTAATTGAAGGGGTGGGATGATATATTTTTAACAGATCCCTTCTTCTAACTGTGTTTGTAGGGCTTTTGAGCTAAATAGAGACTAGCAAAAACAAAGCTTTGACAGTGCAGAAATAAGTTCTCCTCCATCGAGTTGTTTTTTCTTGCTCTTTCTCCAGTTATTGACAGAAACTTAAGGGTTTTTAATCTGAAAAGTAACTTTTTGGGGCGGGGAGGGCGCTATTAAATTATGCATCAAGAGATAAACTGAGTTAAATCCTAACTCAATCCATCTTCTGTTCCCTTTAGATCAACTCAAGACAATCTTTTGAGTATTACTTAGACAAATGAACACTTGCATTTGAGTGTTCCCTAAAAATAGCTCTCCTTTTAGCAGCAGCTTCATGAATGCACAGCTCTTCCTTGAGCTGAATGGTTCAGCAGTCTGGTAGAAGCCAAAAATGTCTCCGTGCTGAAGACCACCCCTGCTCAGCCACTCAGCCCTGGCAGGATGTATTTAGCACAGAACTCTAACCTTCAGGATACAGTATTTGTCAGTCTGAAAGGTAATAATCCTGTAGCTAGAGAGCTAAACTCTGGGCAGTGTGGCTGACTTGGCAGGCCCCAGCAGCCACCTGAAGAGCTTTGCTGGCCCAGGGCTGGAGGCAGCACCGCACTGGTGTGTCCTGTGGCTTACGGCGCTAATGCGGTTTTATCTGTCTGAAGCATTAGGGAAACAAATACGAACTTAAGAAGCAAATTGGGGTGGCAGCTTACCAGTATTTCTGAAGGCAGGGGTTAGGTTCTTGCAGCTGCTTTGAAAGTTTTGCATTGGATGCATGAAGTTTCCAGCAGTAGCTTAGACCAGGCAGGAGGTCTGACAGTTTGCTTGTGTGTAGCATTGAGTATAACTGAGCTGGTGAAAGCAGACTGCTGCATGAGGAAGGCAGATGTTTGCCACTTCAGCTTTTCTGTCTGGAGGTGAGGAGCAGGAGAAACCTGCTGATTCTGCAGGCAGAAAAAGTAGAGTTCTGTACCCAAACTGGACGTGCTCCTGCTGCTTTATGCACAAGGGTAACTCTGGCCTGGACCAGCAGCAGTGTTGAAGGAGTTGGTGGTCATGCTGGGCTTTGAGGATGAGGTGTCAGGGGAGATAAGAGGGAGCAGAGAAGGATAAAATGTTCTCTACTACCCCCTGCGGATTGAGCTGGTTTCTAAAATCACATATAGAGTCACCCTTCATGCAGTGTGGTGTTGTCATGTGGCACAAGGACATCACCTTGAAACCTGCATCATTATCAAGGTAGGGGCAGAGAAGTGGCTGTGTTGGGAGTGTTAAGCTGAAACATTTGCAGACCGCTCTTCCTGCCCAGCTCCTTCAGAACTGGGTAAGAGGCTTGCAAGGTAGCTTTTGTTGCTGACATGGGAGAGTGTTCTGAGTGAACTTCACCGAGCTTCTGTTGCGATTCTGCTCTCCAGAAATCAGGCTGGCATGAAGTACTGCTGGGTGTTGATGATGAGTCCTTGAATAAAGTGATTTTGGAGGTTTTTGGGTTATTTATTAAGACAAATGCTATGGTGAGAAGTGACTAGAAAATGTTTGTGTGGTGGTTTGTGATATTAAAAGCATTTAATTACTAACTTGCCAAAGAGAAACAAATCCTTGTGGCGATATGAGAGGACTCACCTGAGTGTGTTTTAGAGACGAGCCTTTGGAATTGCTCAGCAGGGTTGTTTTGAGCATCACTGTACTTCGATGGGGTTTGTTTAAAGGGTCCTGGGAGAGGAAGAGGAGAGCAATAACAATAGGGCAAGGTAAGTGTATTATTAGTTACATAACAGCTGAGCATGGCAGGGGCTGAGACTGGAGTGTGGGATTTGTTGTGGACTGCTGGCCTGGCAGCTGTGGGCCTTTTTGCTTTCCTAGTAAGTCTGGTCAAACTTAATGCTTTGAGATTTAAGGCTCCCACACATAGCAGGGGAGTAATTGGCTGGCTGATGGTTTTTTTTTTAAAGCAGCAACAACAAAGATGCAATTTCACACTCTGGGCACTTAGTTTTTGTGCTGCCTTCCTGTGCTTGCTTTGCTCTAACCTGGTGTCCACCATACCTTGTGACTGTTACCTGTGGTCTCTTACTGCACGAAGTAGCTTCTTGTTCTGCACAGTCATAATGTGCCTGTGACCCATGGGCTTAAGTTTATACCTAGTCACTCTGTACATAAACAAATCCCTGCTTAGTTGCTGCCCACTTATCCTTTTATCTTCTCCTTCAGATCCCCCACTGCATGACCAGAATGCTTGAAACATCGCTCTGCTCTGTCGAGTATCTTTGTCCTTGCTGCAGCTCTGACACCTTCATTTCTCAGACTGTCAAGGCCTGAGATGAAGAATTTGTTGAAACTTCTCTGTATGTCCTGCCAGCTCTTTCTGGGGAACTTAGAAGGGCATTGGCAGTGCCTGGAGTGCGGTGCAGCAGCGCTGGGTTTGCTTAGGCAGCATCAAGTCAGTTGTTGGAACAGGGAAGTCTTGTCTTGAAACCCAGGGGTGTGGGTTAAAGTTCGTGCTGTTTGTGATGGCTGGGGTTGCTCAGTCTGGAGAAGAGGAGGCTGAGGGCAGACCTCATTGCTCTCTACAGCTTCCTGAAGAGGAGGCTGGAGCAAGGAAGGGGACAGCCTCTTAGAAGCATAGAATGGTTTAGATTGGAAGGGACCTCAAAGCTCATCCAGTTCCAACTCCCTGCCATAGGCAGGGACACCTCCCACTAGAACAGGTCACTCAAGGCCTCATCCAGCCTGGCCTTGAACACCTCCAGGGAGGGAGCAGCCAAAGCCTCCCTGGGCAACCTTTCCCAGTGTCTCGCCACCCTCACTGTAAAGAACTTCCTAACATCCAGTTTCAGTCTCCCCTCTGCCAGTTCAAACCCATTCCTCCTCATCCTGTGAATAGTCTCTCCCCAGCCTTCCTGTAGGCCTCTTCAGATACTGAAAGGCTACTATAAGGTCTCTTGGAAGCCTTCTCTTCTCCAGGCTGAAGAGCCCTGACTCTTGTAGCCTGTCCTTATAGCAGAGGATCTCCAGCCCTCTGAGGATCTTGGTGGCCCTCTTCTTGATGATAAGTGGCAGGACCAGAGGAAATGATTCCAAACTGCACCAGGGGAGGTTCAGGCTGGATATTAGGAAATATTTCCTCGCTGAAAGGATTCTCAAACATTGGAATAGTCTGTTTAGGGAAGTGGTGTAGTCTCCATCCCTGGGAGCGTTCAAGCAGCCTGAGGACCTGGTGTTTAGGGACATGGTTTAGTGTTGACCCTGCAGTGCTGGGCCGAGGGTTAGGATGGATGAGCTTGAAGGTATCTTCTAACCAGATGTATTCTGTGACTCTCAAGGGATGTAAACATTCTTCAGCAGGAGTGTGAGATGAGGTTTCTAAGGGGTCTTTTGTTTCTCAAGCCCCAGCAGGGATGTGGTGCCTGCAGAATAAGCCTAGTGCAGTGCAGCAGCTGAAGCTGTGTGATTGTGTCCAGGCCAGGCTGAAGGGCATCAGTCTGTCTGGTGTCTCTCTTGTTTCTGCCCTTGCACTATAACAAAAAGGGAATCTGTTGTGGTGTTTTTCCTTTCTTTCCTGCTGGAAGCCCCAGTGTCTAGCAATGAGTGTCCTGACAGAGCCACACCTTCCTGGCAGTTGAGGTTCAGCATCTTGTGAGCAGGTTTTGTTCCCTCTTCATCCATTTTAAAGTGCAATGCAGGCTTTAATATGCCAAGCAAAACAACTTAGAGGAGCTCTGGCTTATATTGCCTGTGTTTGTCTGCTTGATATCATGATTTTTTCTTTCTAGAGAAAAGTGTTTTTTCTCAGCCATGTGTTGATCTGTTCCCTAGCAGAGTGCAGTCACAATGACAAGAGAGTAAAATAAGAAGTCAGATATGCTTTGGGTTACTGTTCAAAATGCTTCTAAGAATGCAAACTTCTGTTTGTGTAGCATGAGGAAAAAAGGGGAATCCCATGACACTGAACAGCTTGGCCCTTTGCATACAAGTTCCTCCCTTAGAGCCATTTATGGCAGTATTTTTCTGCGTAGAATCATAGAAAGAACTCTGTACAAAGGTACCCTGGTAATAAATGGGGAGACAGTGGCATCCAGCCATGCTATTTTTAGCCTATTGTGCACTTAACTTGCTGATCTCAGTGTTCTGGACAGTAAGTGGGGGAGACATTGTACTAGAAGTGCAAGCTCACAGAGCTGGATCTTGTCTGACAAAAGAACAGATCGTAAATCAGTGGACAGGGCTGTACCTGCAGCGTTAGTAAATAGGATGTCCTGGTGATTAAAACAGTGTTTGCAAGGCAGACTTTGACTCAGACTGCCAGCACTGGCTTTCTTCTCCGTTGAGAAGCTGAGATATGTGCAGCCTGTTCTGTTAGGGGCTCAGCAAAGAAGTGTAATCCCCCACAATTTTCTGTTCTGTGACTACAGTGGGGGAAAAATAGCAGTTGTTCTCAGTCAGGCTTGGGGTTTTCTCCCAGTAGCTCTAAAGCTTTTCCTGAGCACTGTGCTGACCTCCTCCCCATCAAAGCAAGGAGTGTAGTTTTGGAAGCCAGCAGAAAGGAGAGTGCCTCTCACTGCCAATTCTAATTGTCCCTTAGCCCCTCCCCTATTAATCTGACTCTTGGATAGTTAGGGCTGACACAAGGCAACTCTTAGTTTTCCTGCTGACTTCTTGGTCATTCATGTGGTTTGCCTGGGTTTGTTATGAGTGAGGCTGTACTTTAGAGTTCAGTTCTGATACTTGTTAGGCTGTTTCACCTTCCTCCTGTTAACCCTGACTGTTCTGGCACAGAGCTGTGGAACTGCACCATAAACCAGATACAGTCATGGAATCACAGAATGGCTCAGGTTGGAAGTGAGCTCAGAGCTCAACTGCTTCAACCTCCCCACCATGTCCAGGGACACCTCTCAGCTACACTCAGCTGCTCAAGGCCTCATCCAGCCTGACCTGCAGCACCCCCAGGCAGGAGGCAGTCACAGCCTCCCTGGGCAGCCTGTGCCAGAGTCTCAGCACCCTCATGCTCAAGCTCTTCCTCAGCTCCAGTCTAACCCTGTTGTGCCTCAGCTCTGAACCATTCCCCCTTGGCCTGTTTCAGACCCCCTCAGCACAAGTCCCTCTGCAGCCTTCCTGCAGAATCCCTTCAGGCACTGGCAGGCAGCTCTGAGGTCCTGCTGGAGCCTTCCCTTCTCCAGGCTGCACCCCCCCAGCTCCCTCAGCCTGTGCTCACAGCAGAGCTGCTGCAGCCCTTGGAGCATCTTTGTGGCCTCCTCTGGACTCACTCCAATGGAGAACTAGTCCAGTCTTTTGAAGAATGCAGTCCTCAAGGTAGATCAGTGCCTGGCTCAGCAGCACTGCCAGAAGTGTCTCAGACTCTACTGTGCCTGTGTCATGAAGCCATTGTGTTGGTTGCATGTAAATGTTTGCTGGATCTGGGTATGTTGCTGCATTTGGACCTTCACAAGTTGCAGCATTTCATGCAGAGGAAGGTTGCAGTTAAGAGGAAGCTAAGGAAAGATGCCAAACTTCCCAGTGTGACCCAATGGTGTATTCCTGTGTTCAGTGAAACCTGACTCTATGGAAGTGATGGGTAGATGTTGGTTGTCGAGCGTGGGGTTGGGGATCAGCTGGACAGTATCTTCTGATGCTTTGTGCAGTGTCATAACTGTTAGTGTTTAGCCATCCAGTGACCTCTCAGGAACTTGTAACTCAGCTTCCCCAGGGACCAAAATAATATCTAAGGGGGGAAAAATGCAACCCAACGACAAAACCCCCTAGAATAGCATTGAGGCTAAAACAAAGTAGCACCTTTGAGTTTCTTGGCTAAATTTAAGTACACTGCAAAAGATGAGGAATGCAGCTTTGCCACAGGGAACGTCATGCTTATGCTCCTGCTGCTGAAAACTTGTCCTTAAATACCCTCTTTGTTTGGGCAGACTTTAGGTTGAGCTCCCCATCACACCACAGTGAGGGTATTGTATAATTCTGAACACTTAAATTAGACCTGGTGCACAGCTCTATATAGAGCACCACATGCATGGTAATCAGTGCTCTTGAGAGCTGAGCTGTACTGGCGATGCCCCTGCCTGAAGTGGTGGTGGCTTCAGCTATGAGCAGCTAGGAATCCTGGTGTTAGAGTAGGACCTCCCTGAGCGTTAGGCCTGTGTAGAACTGTAGCATTGAGCTGATTGAAATTCTGGGTAGTGCTGTTTACAGAAACAAATTCTAATGTGTTTTGTGCTTGCTGTCGGTTTGCAGCAACAGGTGTTTTGGTAACAAGAGCTGTCTATTTTGGGAGCTCGTGCTAAAGAGGCTTTTATCTCTTCTGGGTTTGAGATGCTTAAAATAAGTGAAACTTCTGCTGTATTGACAGAAGATTACTTATTCAGTGGAGCTCAAAGGAAGCCATTACCGAATCTGCAGCTATTCTCTCGGTAATTACATGGGGACCCTTGTCAGTGTTGGAGTCCTTCTCGCACATTATTTTTCATCACTTTGTAAAACCAACCCTGCTTGAAAAACACAACCTGAAGTATGATCTCTGGAGGTCCTTTCGAACCCCTGATGTGCTGGGATTCTGAGATAGTTTATGGAGGTGCACTCCTTCTGCATCCCTTAAACTCTGGTCTGGTGCATTAGTGTAGAGAATTTCAGGCTCTTCAGATCCTGACCTCTGGTTTGAGAGGTGTCTGACTTCAATAGGAGAGGCCAAAGAAGGCAGAATGTGGCCTTGTCTTGTCTGTCTTTGCGGCACACTTAAGGCATTTCTGTCTGACAGATTTCACCCCAACTTTGCAGGTATGAGCAGCAGCTGGAGGGTTCCTGCAGCCTTTGGTTTAGGTACTTTAATGCCAGAGTACAGCCAGGAGCTAGCAAAAACTCTAGAGGAGAGAAAAGGGCTCTTGAAGCAGTATCTGCAGCCAGCACAGCTTGACACCGATTCAGCTACACGTGATAGAAGCTGGTTTGTGGGAGCTGACACCCAGAGTGTTGCCGAGCAAGTGCTGAGAGGGTTTGGGTTTTCTAACCTGGGCGGCTCTTGAGCAGAGGCACCAGAGCAGGCAGTCCCTAAAGGTTTGCTCTCTGAGTGGGAGATGTGCATCCCATCACAAGTGCAACCTCATGTAAAATTTCCTTAAGTCTTGTTATGGAGACAGCCAAAACCGGACCTGGTGAGCCTGGAGCCTGGCTGCCTCCAGCCTTAAATCTTGGGTGATGTGGGCAGGCTGAACTAAGTGCAGCCTGATGTGTGGGGAGAAAACCACTTCGGTCTCTCCTGGCTTGTGCGTGCTGTGCCCTGGCTAGGACAGCAAGAGCGGTGGGGCAGCGGCCAGCGTCCTCTCTGCACTCCTCGGGTACGCACACGCCTCCGGACTGCTGGCCCCATGGCCCTCCCAGAGGCAGCAGTGCAAGGACAGCTTCCCAAAGCATGCAGTGTGCTCGTCTCTCCTGAGTGCTGTCCTTGCTCTGTGATTCACTCGGTGTCTGCCCAGAGCAGCTGCAGTCACTGGGGTGATCTCTGTGCTTTTTTAATGTTTAACAGTTTGTCTTTGCCGAAGGTCCCTCTTGTGTCTTGCTGTAAACAAGCATGTCCAGCTCCGAGGGTTACTTGCTACGTTTTCCCTTGAACCCAAAAAGCGACTTCTTTTGGTGTGGGTGGGTTTTGTTTTGACTTTGTTTTACTGGCATTCAGGATGACCTCTGCAAAAAGGCAGCTTTGTCAGCTTAGATTTTCTGATAGTCATCACTGAAGAGACCAACTTGGAACATGCTGGTGGTGCTCTTTCTGAAAGCATCCCTGTGCGTCTCTGGGCCGGAGCTTCCCCGATCAACTGGGGCTGCCCGCAGGTGTACTGTGCTCTTTGGAGCGGCAAGAGGTAAAGAGGAGGCTGCTCAGCTTTCTAAGCTGGAGGGAAAAGCACTTCTTTGCATTCCACCGAGTTTGGGTACTGAGGTGTGCAAGGGCCTAATTCTGGTGATGCTGCAGTTTCAGTCTTCATCAGCTAAGTCCAGATGTACCTACTAAGGATGGTAATCCTTGACATTTGGAGTTGTTTTGCTGCTTTAGACTCAAAATTAATGACATGCTAAATAAAAGGGAAATTCCTGAAGGCTGCATGGAGAACACTGCCTTTAGTCCCTTAGGTGCCACGGCAATTTGCAGAGGCTCCTGCATAAAGCTGGGGACATTCCTGCAAGAGCCTCACCAGCTGGAAGCTCAGCTCTGTGTAGCAACTTTCTGGAATCTCAGCACTTCCATGGAACTGCTCTTGTCTGTCCTCTGCCACTTTGAAATCTCATGTAAACAAAATGTGGTTCCTCCCATTAGCCAGTACAGTGTACCTGTTACCTTTGCTCTGGTTCTGCTTTGTTCAGGGTTAATCTTCAGTAGAGAGGTTATATTTTTGGAGCTGCCCCTTTCTTTACTATGGTGACTGCTGGAGTTGGGAAGTAGAAGCAAAAGAAGCAAGGAGAGCTTGTTTATGCTCCTGGGTTTTGTTTGGAGACTTGAAGTGTTCACCACAAGTAATTTCTGCTTGTGTGAGACGGGTGAGAGTTTCTGAAGGTACCCTGTTTTGCAGCAGTTAATCTTTGGTTCTGGTAATCCCTGCTTTGCAAAGGCTGAGCTTGGCCACAAGTAGTAATTACAGTTTCAAAGTGACATCTATTAATAGTGTAAGCAGACAACATAGAAAGCTGAATCCTAATGATCAGTGATCTTCTTGATACCAGGATAGAATCTAAGCGTCTTTGTGCTCGCCTAGTAAGAGTGAAGAGGCTGTAGTGAAACGTTCTCTTGTTCCTTGGGTAACCTTGAGCACAAGAGCAGACAGCTGGAGTTAGCAGTATGAGCACTGGAACACTGGAGGCTTTGTCTGTACCAAGTGTTCCTGGGCTGTGTGGTGATGTCATATTGAAACTACAATATTCTGGCTCCAATTAGTTAGGAAAGTCGCTGATGGTCCTCCCTAGGACCTGAACTCTCTCCTGTCCATCTGCCATATCTGAGCCTGCCTTTTCTCTTGCACCTGTGGTTGCTTTTGCCACCAGTGTGATTCTTTCACAGGCTTTCTGACACTTTAAATCTGGGATTTACAGTGTACAGAGAAAGGAGCTTTCTTCAGCGTCCAGATTTTACTGAAATCTTAATTCTTAAACTTGCTGACTTCTTGGAATCAGACACAAAGCAAAGACTTCTGTAACTCCGTCCATGTCTGCAAAGTTTCTCCTCGGAGTGTCTAAGGAAAGCGCTTGGGTTCAGCCTGAAGTGTGTCTGTGCATGAAACAAATAAAGAGCTGTTCGACAGGAATAGACAGGAACAGGAGGAGATGTTGGACGGCTTGTCAAGGGAGCTGAGAGAACGGCTTATGTAAGCCTTTGGTCACCACTTGGAGTCGTTTGCTTGCGATATGAGGCTGTTACGAATTCTACTCCCCAGCTCAGACTGAGGCTCAGAAGTGCTTTGTGAGCAGGAGGAAGGCTGGAGGCCTGCGGGGAGCTGTGGGACGCGTGGGTTCTCTCGGTGCTGAGGAAGCTGCACAACTCCTGTGCTTTGAAAACTGCAGCAGCTGTGCGTCCTGCTACAGGGACAGAAAGGTCACTGCCCTTACGGAGCTGCTTGCATAGCTGGTCCTTAGCCATGTTCACTACTGACTCGGAGCCTTCTGCTGAAACTGGGTCAGAGTGTAACTGCACATGGAGCTCTGCCGGCAGATCTGGAGCAGCTGTAGTGTTGTAGGCAGGGTGAGCTGGAGATGAAATGACATGTCTGAGTGCAACCGGCGAGCTGGGCTCAGCTGTAATGACTGAGGCCCCTATTCAGGTCTGCCAGTTCTTGGCTCCATAGCAAGTCGCTGGGACATGGTAATGCCTTAAAGCGGCCACAAATGACTGCTCGGGGAATGCAAATTGGGGCCTTTTGGGAGAGAGCAGTGGAGTAAAAAGGAAACGGGACCCCTCTGTAACTTGCTGTTAATTTGTGAGTCTGGTGCTTTGCACCCTAAGGAGCATCCTGCGTCCAGCAGCACACCTGAGCAGCTGTGCCCCTGCCACTGGTGCTGTGCTGTGCCCCCTCACAGCCAGTGCCTTGGGAACTGCTGCAGCCACCTTCACCAGCGCTCCATGTGCCCTTTGCTTTCAGCTTGTAGAGGAATGCACTTTGGGTGTTGTACCAGCAGGCCTTTGCTCGTGCTGATACGGGTGGTATCAGGTACCCAGAGCAGCGTGGGCTCTGAAGTGAAATGTGCTATCTGCACAACCTCATGTCCTGCTTTTATTAGTGCCTGGGACAAGCTTAGTGTGTTTTAAGCAGCACAAATGACCATCTCTGCAGTTCCTCCTTTGCTTCCCTAACACAAAGGGAAAATGAGCGTTTGCACTGGTGCTGCTTACAGCTGCTGAACGGCTTCGTTATCAAAGTGATGAAGATGGAGGAGGGAATATTTTAATCACTTGTTAAAAATTAGAGTGATCCTGTGAGGTGAGTGCCAGCTGCAACCTGTCAGTGCATTGCTTTCTGCCAGTGAAGAGCACAGCTTACACTAAATGCTCTGCCTTCTCTTGGAGAAGCGTTTTCCAAACTGGCATTGCTGAGATTCAAGGTTTGGTGCTGCAGCTGAAGCAGGACTCTGTTCAGGGAGTCTCTTGTGTTTCACCTTCAGTGTTTGGAAGGATCTTTCCCATAGCAGCTACAAATTGCAGAACCCAAGACACTGGATGTGAGGATGTGCTCACTTTCCCTATCACTGCTTGGAGAGTGAGGACAACCAGAATTCAAGGGAGAGCTTCTTTGGGGCAGGCAGATGAAGAGAAGGCTGACTTCTGTGCGGGGAGGCGGGGAGAGATTATTCCTAAACCTTGTGTGTTTAATCCTGCTAAACACTGCACTCTCTGATCTTACTGATTAACTTTTGAAGCCTGCAAAGCTAGGGAATCAGTTATTTGAAACTAGTAGCATATAAACATTTTAATTAAAAGGAGGAGGAGGGAAAAAACCCAGAGTGTTGTGAGGCCTGCTGTGTGGAGAGGGGATGTACACAGCCATCTAACCCACACTGCTGAGTGGTGCAAGAGGCAGCTCTGCTCCTAGAGAGTCTGATGTCCAGACCTTGTGCCCTGCCATAGTGCTGCTTCAGCTCAGTGCATTTTCTAATTGAGGGTGTCCTTTATGTGACCTGTTGTGATTTTTTTTTTTTTGCTTGGCACAGACAATAACTTGCTCTGAGGATGTGCTCTGGAGAGGGGGGAATGGCAGGACCTACAGCAGCAGTAAGCAGGCCTTACAGAGGTGTGAAGCTGTCTCTGTGTGACAGGATGAAGAGGAGTGGGTCCACTTGAAGCACCAGATCTGTAGGAAAAGAAGGGCTTAGCCTGTGGAGCTGTGTGCCACCGTTCTGCCGAGGGAAAGAAAGAAAGAAGAAAGAAAATGATCAGAGAGAATTTCAAGTGAAGCTTAGCAAATCTTAATTCATACAAAAAGGCTGTTTATGGAATAAACTTCCATGAAGTGGATGTGCTGGGATTGCATTCAGGGGCCTTGGTTAAGGCTCTTGCCCTTCCCTCTAGGATGCTTCTTTCTCATAAGTGCTCCTACACCTGGTTGTACAACTGTACTGCAGCGCAGGGAACATGCTTACAATAGCGCGGAGTCTGTTGGGGTGGGGTTTTCGGTGTGCTTGCGTTTTGTATGGGTGTTTTCTGTTGTTTGGGGTTTTTTTTCCCCTTTAATGTGAATCAATTCTGCATTCGGTGTAACAGGATGACCCTAGGAACGTTTGCCTAAGCACAGTGCAATGGGGGAACAGGTAGAGCCGAGGAGTATTTGCAGTAGCTTTTACAAGCTCCATGTGTGACTCCTCAGACTGAGCGAGTCATAGCTGTAACCATGCTGATCCTGAGACCTTTCTGTCGCTTCAGCTAGGAAGTTGCTTCAGCTGTTGTACTGGGGCCAAGCTGAGAGCAGTTTTGAAGCACCAGGTGGGGGATGCACAGGGTGTGTTCTGCAGCAGGCTTGGTGCTCAGCACGGGGTGGGGTCCTGCACTTAGCCTTGTCCCTTTGTGCTCTGGCGTTGATCTTCTGTCAAATCAGCAAGCTCTCGAGTCTACCAGAGCACATAGTCCTGATCTTTCCATCAGATGAGCTGATCTGGCCTGAGGAAAGGGTGGGGGTGCGCAGCTGGGGCTGTGGCAGAAAGCCCCCCCCTTTCCACATCGATTCCAAGGCTGCAGGGTCAGTGCCAGCCCCACGGTTGCTGGCTTAAGTAAGGGCTGGGCTCAGCCATGCTGTGGATCTCTCTGCATGAGAAATTATGGCCAGTTTTGGTAAAAACAAAACCTGAAGCTGAGCCAAGAACTGGGATGAAAGGAGTTTCCCTGCCCCCCCAACATCTGTTCAACAATCTCTTGCTGCTGGTGTTTGCCGGGATGGGGACAGAGTCCAGCTGCTCTGCTTGCAGCTGTTTGACTGCTGCCAGAGCAGGTTGAAGTCTCTGGGCACAGTGCTGTGTCATCGTGGCCCTTGCCCCTGGGCAGTGGTGTGTGTGTACAGGAGGGGCTTGCCTGAAGGGCGGCGGCAGGAGCCTCCAGCGCTCGGCTCTCTTCTCCTGTATCCCCAGTGCTGCCTTTTAGCTTGGGGCTCTCCTGATGCTGCAGGCTTGCTCTCTTGCTGAGAGGAGTGTGCCACGGGGGTCACAGCACACGGGGCAAGCACAAGCTTGGAAACCTGCGGGGCTTCAGGCTAACTGGCAAAAGATGAGGTGGGTGATCTGCTGGGTTTGATCACTTCTGCCATGTGCTGGCACCGAGAGGGTGTGAGGGGTTCGGGAGCAAGAGCTGCTTGTATTGATTTGGTGTTCTGTGGCATCAGGGTTGTTAGAGATCAGCAGGCTGCTGAAATGCTGTAGTGGTTCTGGAGTTACCTGCCCCCCCCCCCCCCCCCCCCCCCCAAATTCACCCAGACTAGACTGAGCCGGGTGGGAGCTAAGGAGCGGAGCTTTGTACTCACAGCTTAGCACAGTGTACAAGCAGGTAGTTACAATATCACAGCTGTATACAGAAAGAGACAAAACACAACAGCCCTCCCAGCAGTCAGAGTGCCCAGGAGGGGCTCCCAACCACCCTTCCACCTTCTTTCCCATCCCCTGCCCTTATCCCAGAGTCTGCCTTATGTGCAAGGTGGGTTGGAAGAATTGGCAAGGAGGCTTAGAAGCAGAACGATTAGTTGGGTTATGTGCAGGCTCAGGCAGAAGCAGTTAATACAGCAGAAGCCTGGGGGAGACTTCCTTATCTGTGTTTGTATTCTGGTTGTGCTTGCCTGTGAGTAAAATAGACATCACCTTTATTTTGCTTTTCACAGCCAATAATCTGGTGTCTCATTAAAATAATTCCAGTTAGCCTCAAACCAGCACAGATGTGTGGTGTTCCTCCTGGTCCTGCTGGCCCTCACATCTGTTCCAGAGGTTTTTGCCCTTGTGCTGTGCTTTTTTATGTCTTGGTTTAGTTTGGTTGGTCTGTTCTGGGGGTTTTAGTGTGTGTGAGCCGATGGAGCTCACTGAGCTGTCAGAAGACTTTGTGGTGGTGGTTGGCATTCTTTCCCAGATGGCATTTTGGTGGCACCGAGCCCGGGAGCTGGTGTGGGGAATTGCCTGCTTCGAGCAGTTGTGTTGGTTGAGACCTTTCTCATGTGACTTCATAGCATTGCATCAGTTTGATCCTATCTCCTCTCCATTTTGTCCTCCAAATATTAGCAACCAATGAAGGATCTCCCACTTCCTGTGACTTGTAATAAAGCTCTTCAGAGGAATCCCTGGCACTTCCCCTTGCAGATCTAAGTGTGTTGGAGCCTCATGCCAGTGGCTTACGCTTTGGCTGGTGGCAGGATCCGCTGGTTAATGAACTCGGGAACTGGCTTAGCTGGAACCCGGTCCAGCTTTTCTTGTTTTACTTCTGGACATCTTTGCACACCTTTCACAAGTTGTTTATTGAGTTGAAGCAGTTTTTTGCGTGCCCATGTTGGAAGTTGTTGTGCTGGGATCGCTTTAGCACCTGCTGCCTTCAGCGCTGGTGGTGCTGGGCAGTGGGAAGAGCGAGCAGGACCTGCTGCTGAGCTCTGTGTGCTGCTTGGTGCCAGCTCTGCGGCAGGCATGCGTGTTGAAGCTTGGAAGTTAGCGTGGTAGGGCTCTTGTAATGTGCTCACACCCAAAGGATCGATACCTGTGTCATGGCATCTGTTAGTCCTTCACCTGCTCTGTCCAAAGTGAGGCTTTTTAATTCATCTCTCATTCTTCAGCGCTCTGTGCCCAGAGTGACTTGTATGCAGTTTCGTCTTGGAGTCACCACAGCACAGGCAGCTCCTGGCCACTGGCACTCCTGAAGCTGGGCCCAGCAGGAGAGCTGGATTCCTACACGTGCAGCCTGCAGGCTCACCCCAAAGGGCGGTCTGGGGGCTGACAGTGCCCTTTCAGCCCCGAGTACAGTACTTCAGCAAAATCACACTGAGCTGCTTGAGGTCAGTGGGGGCTTTGTGTGTCCAAAGCAAATGCTTCTGCGTGGGGTGGGGGAGCACAAGCAGCCTGCAATAAGCTTAATTGCAGGTTGAGGCTGAACGAGATGCTATCAGAGGTTTTGTCTCTTGCTCCTATACGTTCCTCCTCTTGTATCTTGACCAGTTTCTCATCCTCGGAGACCCTTCTTGCTCTGAGCAGGGCTTGACTGTGGCTTGTGTTGCTGCTAGCAGTGCTTCTGAGGTGTCAGCGGCGTGTTCTTTGGGGAAGCAAACCCGCAGTGCAGTGCGAGTGGGCATCAGGGAGATGAAGATACCTGTCTGAAAACAAACCACTGGGGAGCTTGTTTGTGTCTGGCTGCCAGTGCACCTTATGTAAAATCAAATCTCTTCACCCTGCTGTACTTCTGACTCTGGTTTAATCTAGTTTTATAACTTGGCAATTGGCAGAGTGTTCAATATCCTGAAGCCTCTTCCCTCCTGGACTTTCTTTGCTATTGAGAGATGTAGAGATTTTAAGTGAAGGATGATTTTTATTAGGATTTTGTCAGTAATATTGCTTATCTTTGATTCAGCTTGCAGCAGGTAAAGTTATCTGTGCCTCAGCCTGCTTTTGAATCAGCAGTGTGGAATGCTAGAGCCCAGTTGATCCTGAAGGAAATAATCAATACCTTAATTCAGTTTCTTAATGAGAAACAGGTGTTCCTTCCAAACTGATACCACAGAAGGGGCAAGAACCTGTTTCCAGAGGGGCGAAAAATGGAAAACTGATTTCATCTGAGTGACAGATATCAACAGCTGACTAACAGGTTGGGCCATTTGAGAACAGTTAGGAAGCTCAGGACACTGAAAATGGTAACTCGTTGGGGTTTTTGCACTAAGGTTTATAGATCTTTAGAAGCCAGGGATACGAAATGCAAACGGTGCAGGGTTTGTGAGGACTCAAACTAAGGATGCCACAGGAGCTGCCTTGATGGCTGTCTAGTCACTTCTGGTGTATTTTCACACGAGATTGGTGCCTAGACACATAATATCCTGCCCAGTATTGGTGACTGGAAGGCTGAGAGCTTTCCGTGTTTGACATCCCGGTGCGGGGTTTGTGGTAGGAGGTTGTGTTGTCCTGTAAGAGTGAGGCAGTGACTAACCAGTGACATGAGTTCATGTGACTGCTGCTAATGACAATCATTATGCAGTAAGCTTCTGTTACCCTGCTTGGTTTCAATTGCAGAACTCTTCTTCACTGATCAAGGCTTCAAGTTTCAAGAAGAGTTCAGCATAGGAGTCCACCTGCCCTGCCTCCCCTTAACTTGCTACTAGAAGCAATAACACTGCCAGTCCTGCCTCCACTTCTGGTGTCCCCAGCACAAGAAGGACACAAAGCTGTTGGAGTGGGACCAGAGTAGGCCACAAAGATGCTCCAAGGGCTGGAGCAGCTCTGCTGTGAGCATAGGCTGAGGGAGCTGAGGGGGTGCAGCCTGGAGAAGAGAAGTCTCTAGGGGGACCTCAGAGCTATCTGCCAGTGCCTGAAGGGATCCTGCAGGAAGGCCTCAGAGGGACTTGTGCTGAGGGTGTCTAGAGACAGGCCAAGGAGGAATGGTGTGGAGCTGAGGAAGAAGTTGTTGAGTGTGAGGGTGGTGAGAGTCTGGCACAGCTGCCCAGGGAGGCTGTGGCTGCCTCCTGCCTGGGAGTGCTGCAGGCCAGGCTGGATGAGGTCTTGAGCAGCTGAGTGCAGCTGAGAGGTGTCCCTGGGCACGGTGGGGAGGTTGAGGCAGCTGAGCTCTGAGCTCCCTTCCAAAGTGAGCCATGCTGTGAATATTTTCTTAAGCGACTCTTCTTTGCAGGCTGTTTATTTGCCGTGAAGTGGTGGTGCTGGGGGGGTCTGGATGTGTAGGTCATGCAGAGCTTGTGGTTGTGAAATGTCAGCCATGAAGGCGTTTTCTCAGGCCGCTGAATGCTGGGTTGTGTGCTTGGATTTCAGGTCCGTAGCAGAAGGGAGAATGGCTCAAGAAACCAACCGCAGCCAGGTGCCCATGCTGTGCTCCACTGGCTGTGGCTTCTACGGCAATCCCCGCACCAACGGCATGTGCTCGGTCTGCTACAAAGAGCATCTGCAGCGGCAGAACAGCAACGGTAGAATTAGCCCTCCGGGTAAGTAGTGCTGACACTGCTGGCCGCACCAGGCGGCACGGCACAGCAGACAGCATCTTGGCCACGACAACCCCAGGCACAAATCCAGGCAGGATGCAGAGTGGGTCAGGAGTAACTCTGAAGACAGACTTAGGAGTGTTGGGTGTGGAGCAGCTCCTCAGGAGCCAGCAGTGCCCTCATGCAGCCCAGCAGGCAGCTGTGTGCTAGGCTGCAGCCAGAGGAGTGTGGGCAGCAGGGCAAGAGAGAGGATTGTGCCCCTTGGCTGTGCTCAGACCTCACCTCCAGTCATGCCTCCGGTGCTGGTGTCTCCAGCAGAAGGACACAGAGCTGCTGGGGTGAGGCCAGAGGAGGCCACAAAGATGCTCCAAGGGCTGGAGCAGCTCTGCTGTGAGCACAGGCTAAGGCAGCTGGGGGGTGCAACCTGGAGAAGAGAAGGCTGCAGCAGGACCTCAGAGCTGCCTGCCAGTGCCTGAAGGGTTCCTGCAGGAAAGCTGCAGAGGATGTCTAGAGACCGGCCAAGATGGGGAATGGTTTGAAGCTGAGGCAGAGCAGGGTTAGACTGGAGCTGAGGAAGAAGTTGTTCAGCAGGAGCGTGATGAGACTCTGGCACAGGCTGCCCAGGGAGGCTGTGGCTGCCCCCTGCTTGAGGGTGTTGCAGGCCAGGCTGGATGAGGCCTTGAGCAGCTGAGTGTAGCTGAGAGGTGTCCCTGATCACGGTGGGGAGGTTGGAGCAGCTGAGCTCTGAGCTCCCTTCCAACCTGAGCCATTCTAGGATCATTGTATCGGAATGCTGCAGTTGATGCTGATGTTTGTAGATGCTTTAATTAACCAAAAATAGGAACTGTTTCACAGCTTCAGCTTCAAAATCTTGTGTAATTTCTGGGGTCCTGGGGCTTGAATATGACCAGAATATGGCCAAACAATTAATGTCTGTAAAATTACCTTTCATTATGATCTCAACAGAGTCAATTACTTTCCTGGCTGGTGTCACGGGGGTCAGAGAATAATTGCATTGTTGGCTTTTGTGATCCCAGGGAGCAGCAGAACACACTGACATGAGTGTTTTCCTTCCAGCAACTTCTGTCACTAGTATAACTGAATCCTTACCAGTTCAGTGCACAGAAGGCAGCACCCAGGAAACTCAGTCACCTTTAGATTCTACATCGACTCCATCTATGCAGCCAAGGTAAGCTGCTCGTTGTTGTGCTGCCTTCTTGGGTTAAAGCGTGTACCAAGGCTGTGCAAGCCCAGCCTTGGTGTGTGGTGCGCTGACATCTGGGATTGAAATGTTAGGACCCGCTTAGGCAAAGGTAAGGACTAACAGCTCACTTGAAAGCTCGGGATCTGGCAGTTAGTAGTAGCTGATCTGTCAGCTACATCTTGCATTCAAATGCAAATTTGTCTTTGGAGTTTAGCCTCAAATAGGAGCATTGCCAGCTTCATGCTGTTCTACAGAGCTTTGTCTGGCTCGGCTTCTGAATCCACAATCTGCACCAAAGGAGAGCTCTTTACAGCTTAGAAATGGGAGGATTTTGTTACGAGACAGGGCTGGGCGCTGAGCTCAGGTGAAAGCAAGATGCTGCGTTAAACTGGTAGGTGCAAGGCAGTCCCGAAGGTGTGCCCGGATGGCATACACCTGGGGTGTCTGCTGCAGACCTCCTGGGCAGCTCGGGCTCTGTCAGTTCAGCTCTGCACAGGCGTTTGCTGCCGCAGTGCCAGGGGACAAATGGTGACTCTGTGGTAAGCACTAGCATCTGACCACCGACTTCCAGATCCTTCCCCCTCGCTGCTCTTACCTGGGTTTGTGGTACAGTGGGGTTCTGGCTGGGAGCACCACTGAGGAAACTTGAAAGTGGTGATGGAACAATGAGTGGCTCAGGACAGGCAAAGCCACTTTGATCACAGCTAGAAATGGAGTCTGCTGTCCTCATCACAAGTGTCCGTGGCATAGAAGCTGTTGCACCACGACCATACTGTGCCCTCCTGGCTCACAAATGGAGCCTGCTAGAAGTGCAAGCCTTGGGTTGCTCCACCATTGGCACCTGAGCCAACAGGGGAGATGGCAGGATCTTAGTACAGGTTGTGCTACTGAGCTGACTTCTTCCTAAACAAGTAAGTTCAACTGGCTTGTTGAAGGAGACACAATGTTCTCGTGTAAATCACCCATTCTGTGCTCTCCATGTCTGAAAGCCAAATTTGGTCCTGTTTAGTGGCTGCATTTCACTTCAGATGACACAACCAGCAGTGACTTCAGTGCTTTTGGAGTGAGAAGTGTTAGTGTTACACTGTGGCAGGTGACCTGCAGTAACAATCATTCCAGCTTTCCTTTTTAAACCCAGAGTGTAGTGAGATGCAGCCCGAGGGGGATTTCATCAGTTAGCACTGGTTGATTATGTTCAAACTGTCTTCTGCTCCTTAGCTTTTTATAGGAGGTGTTATCTCAGGCTTGGAAACTGTCTGTGCACCAGTGTGAGGTGCCATGCCTGTCACTATAGCTGAGCTTTCCTTTCTGAGCTTTCTAATTGGGATAAGAAAGGGACATCTTACCCTGGTACAACTCCTGGTATGTGTTTAGAAAACAAATCAATTCATCCAGGTCAGTGCTCAGAAGTGAACTTGACAGTGCCTTGGGTTTTTCTCACACCACCTTTCTAATGCCATAAAAGAGGGAAGAAAGCATCTCTCTGGTCACTGCTTTGATTACTGCTTTCTGGAGAAGTGAATGGATGCTTGCTCACAGACTTGCACTTCAAAAACCTGTCTGCTTTTTAAAGAAGGAATTCAGCTTCAGTCTCTGGTAGTGCCTCAGTTTTGATACTTGCAGGAAATGTTCAGTAAAGCAGCAGTGCCCTGTAGCAGATGCCCAAGCCTGCAGCTCCAGGCCCACCTGCAATTCCAGGCAATTAAAATTGTGACCCCCCAAAGTCCTGGTTGTGTCATGGACTGCTGGTGGAGCTTTGCTGGTGGTTGAGCTGCTGGATAATCCAGTTTCCTGGATCCAGAGTGCATCTCTTGAGTGTAAACCGATGGGGCAGTGTCATGTCTCACCTGGGGCTCCACCAGTGTCTGGTTGCACAGCAGAGCTGCTGGCTGAGCAGCCTGGATGTGCCCAGAGGCTTCCACTGGGACTTCAGTGGTGTGGCTGCCAGGGCTGGGGACTTTGGCCCACACCACTTCACACTGAAAATCTGAAGGGCTGTGTGTGCAACTGCAGATATTTTCCTGCTGCAGACACTGCCATGCTGAAATTTTCCTGTTCATATCACTGGAACACCAGAGGCAGCTCCTCTGCAATTATCCTGCTGACTTAGGGTGGAAAAATCCTTGCTTCATGAATGTTGTCTTGTTGCTTCCCTGTTGGAGGATGGCATGCCAAGCCACCCCAAAATGTTGTGTTTTCCCTCCTTGTAGGTGAAGTGGTTGATTGCCTTCAGTATGGATGCAAAAACGTTTAGCTTCCTACATGGGTTTACAGGGTTCTTAGACACTGATGGTCTGAAGTGGCTGCAGACACCCTCGGGGGGAGCAGTTCTGACATGCATCAGACTAGATATTGATAGGAGAGTGGTTTGGGTTTTTTCCTCAGGAATGCTTTATAGAATGTGCCTGTGCTCCACATACAGTAACTTTTCTCTTGCACCCTCTTCTCCCCCATTCCTTCCAGCCCTGTGTCCAGTCAGTCCCTTCTAACAGAATCTGTAGCATCATCCCAAGCGGATAGCACAGCTGTGGACAAAACAGTACCTGAGACAGAAGAGTTGCAAGGTTGGTGCCTACTTTTCAGACACAGAACTTATGAATTACTTTATCTGTTCTCTATTATTCTTTTTTTCCCAAGAGATGCCTTATTCTGAAATCCAACTATTCTCTGAAACCAGACAACACAATAAGGCTGAGCTTTCCTTTAAGAAAAGATAAGGCTTAAACTGAAACCTTTCATGTTGAGCTGGTGATTTCAGTACCTGCCATAACAGGTAATAATTGGGCTTGGGAATGCACACCATAAACCAGTCTGCTTTTCTGGGTTTGTGCCACAGCTGTCCAGTGTGAGTGGCTGTGAGTGTCTGCTGCTTCTCACTGTGGTCACTTGCAGTGAGTAGCAGCAGTTTGTGCCTCTATCTGTGGTGGGAGGGGTGTTAGGAGACAGCTGTTGTGAGAACAGTGTCTGCTAGAAGCTTGAAGCACCTAGGAAAGAGCTTTTCCTCTGAACCATAGTGGGGTCATATTTTGACCCCCTGAAGTTTACTTCATCAAATACAAAATTACCAAACCACAAACTCTGCTTGAAAAGAGCTGAGTGACTTGAACTGAAGTCCTTGCTGCTTGTACGAGGCAAAGTTTGGGTTTCTTTTCCTGGGCAGGTTTGCAGAGCTTTCTAATAATCTTTCCTAGGCAAAGGCAAAATAAAAGTCAGATCATAGCCAAAATTCAGTCAGACTTGTAGTGCACAGACATCAGAAAAGGTGTGTAAAGGCAAGTCAGGAAGTGTCCTGTTTTACTTCTACTGGCATAGCTGAGGCTTCAGTGGGTTGTGTTTCTCTAGACTACTGTAGCCACAGGAGCTTGGTTTTTCCACAGATACATCATCTAATTCCACCTAAGATGCTAAATATGTGGGTTTGTACTTCTGGTGTCAAAGTCATGCTCTTCAGATACTTAGAAAACCTGAGCTGTCCCTTTTCTAGGGGCAGTAGAGGAGTCATTATTCAGCTCCTGTGCTGAGCGAGGCCACCCCAGTCCCACAGCAGCTGTGAAACTCGGAAGGTTTAATACTAACACCATTTTTGTACCAGCCCTTGAGGTGCTCCATCTGGAAACGTGTTTGCTCTTCAAAAGTTAGATGCCAGACAGACAGTTCCTGCCTTCTAGCTTGCTTTCTGGAGCTAGAGCTGGTGCTGCCTCAGCTTTGTCAGTGCACAGAAGGCATGCCTTTAATGCTGACCAGCTCCAGAGAAGAGCAAGTGCTGGGAAGGTTTATCAGCCTTAAACTCTCTGTATTTGCACAGCAGAGGGAGGTTTGCAGGCTGTGTGTAAGGAGCACAGGTATAGCTCTGCTTTCATCCTGATTCTACAGTGTGCTATGTGCCAGCTGTAACCCAGCTCCCACACAGTACATCCTTTTTTGGATCCCCCAGAAGTAGAACGTCTCAGTTCAGGCACTGCAGGTTTGCACTCTGGCTGTTGCATATCCGAGAACATCAAGGCAGCTCCTGTAAGCTGATCTTGCTGCCTTGTCTTTGTATTTTTGCCACACTGCTGTGGTTGTCCATCTTCTGTCCAGTGCCTGGCTCTGACTGTTTACCTTTGCATCTTGTTTGGCTTAGCTGCAGACCCTTGGTTTGCAGCTTCCTCTGTCTCTTCACTGGAAGGTGGAGAGAGTGCCCTAATCAAAAACAATCTTTGATGCTTGTGCTGTGAGGTGAGCTGAGCCTGTGGAAAGGTTTTCCCAGCTGCTCGCTTTGCCCAGCTGTGTAAACTTAGTCCCCTTCTAATTCCCCACCTTTACTTCTCCCTCTGGGAAGGTAAGATGGGGTTCTTGGCTTCAGGAGCCTACTCATATTTTACAGTGTGTATGACAAGGATCAGCCTGTCGCAGGTGCACTCAGCTGTGTCCTTCTCTCTGTCCCATGGCGATCTCTGAGCTGAGAGCACCATCACTTTGTAATTGCAGCTCTAAATTACAGTCCCTATTTATAACTCAGTGGCAGGGTCAGCCTCATTTCCTGCGGAGGTGCTCCTGTGCTGTCCCTTAACTAAAAATCACAGCAAATGGCAGGCTGCTTTTAGAGTGTTTTGCTTTGGAAAGAAAGTAGCTTCCCCTGGATGCTGAGTGGATTTCCTGGAGTTGCTGTTAAAGTTGTGCAGCCTAAGGTTCAGGGACCTCCTGAATTTGAGTTTTAGGCTGCTGTCAAGAGTGTAATACAAGTCTGTGCACCAAAGGTATTTAGTATTGTCTGCCTCTCTAGTGTTCAAAACTAAAAGCAGTGATTGAGGCAGATGCCTGCAGCCTGCTGCACTCTTAGGGTTAGCTTCACCTTTCATTCCTCCACAGCAGTACCCGTTCTCCCTAGGCTTGCTCAGATGCACTGAGTGCAGCTTCTCACAACTGCCTTCTGGGGCTGAGGAACC
Organism: Pogoniulus pusillus; assembly: GCF_015220805.1. Classification (NCBI taxonomy): domain Eukaryota; kingdom Metazoa; phylum Chordata; class Aves; order Piciformes; family Lybiidae; genus Pogoniulus; species Pogoniulus pusillus. The sequence continues at coordinate 24,495,524 of NC_087280.1, forward strand.
TTTGTCTTTAAGAAACTCAGCCCAGTAATGAGGAGGTGACAAACGTGAAGCATCCACTATAGGCAGCCGAGAGCAGAGGAGGTGTCAGGAGCCCTGCAGCACAGTTGCATGGTGTGGCTGCAGGGGTGCAGGCACTGCAGTTTGCTCCATCTCACAGGTGCTGTTCTCCTGGTCAGTCGCAGCACACTGGAGTTCAGGCAGGTCTGGCACAAGCAAGGCAGTGGCAAAAGCTGCTGCCCTAGGAGGAAATCCAGGCTCTCCTTGTTTTGCTCAGCTGAGAGCATGCTTTAGGAAACAGAACTTCCAGCAGCCAGCCCAGCTTGTCAGCTGCAGAGAAATGAGTGCACTCAGCTTTATTCCTTCTGGTGAGCTGGCAGCTTGTCCTGTGCTGCCAGTGCTTTCCTTCTCTGGCTAAAGGTAGAGCTGGGGGAAGGGAGGGAATCACTTAGAGGAAAGCAGTGGCCTGGGATCTAAACAAAGTACAGCAGCTGGGAGTGGCTGCAACCTGTTTCCTGCGGTCTCCAGAGTGGGTGACATTGCATTGTGCCTGCCTTTTTATTGCCTTGGTCACAGCTGGCATGGAGACAGAGCACTGAACCCTAGCACCTTGTCATCCAAAGGTGGCTTAAGGCTTTGTTGCTGTCACAGAGGACTTGGGGTCCAATTGCTGTCTTCCTTGCAAGAGCAACTTGAGGTTACTACGGTAGATGCAAAGTGACTTGTAGCGGCAGCAGCAGCTGCAGAGTCTTCCACTCGGCTCTACAGTGAGCAGCAGCCCTTAAATATTGTTAAACCTTTCCAATGTGAGAGCCACTTGGACTCGATCTCCTTGGGTCCCTTCCAGCCCCTAATATCCTGTGATCCTGTGATGTCTTAGGCTTGGCTGCAGAGAACACGGCCACTTTACCCTGCACTTGGCTGGGAGGCTTCAGTAGAACTTGTCTGGAGGTAACTGCATTTGAGTCACAACAGCAAATGCAAAGCTGAGAACAGTCACTGCTCAGCACTGCCTCACAGCATGCAGCTCTCTTATGCAGTCAGGAATGCTGCAGTGGCTGTGCTGTACAGCACTGCAGAATCCACGGGAGGAAGTCTTGCTGCTTCCAACACTTGCCTCATCTTTTAGTCTTCACTGCTTTTGATTTGTGGAAGTACTTGGATGCTGTGGGTCAGAAATGTGCCCTTCAGCAGCCATTTAAAGCTGCTGGATGTTGGGGGGTTGGTTGTGGTGGGGTTTGTGGGTTTGTTTGGAGATTGAAACTGGATGTTAGGAAAGGGTTCTTTGCAGTGAGGGTGGTGAGACACTGGCACAGGTTGCCCAGGGAAGTTGTGGAGCACAGAAGCACCAAATGTGATCTTCAATCACATTCTGTGTTTCTGTGCTCCACAACCTCCCTGGGGGTGTTCAAGTCCAGGTTGGATGAGGCCTTGTGTGACCTGTTCTAGTGGGAGGTGGCCCTGCCTACGGCAGGGGATTGGAACTGGCTGATGCTTGAGGTCCCTTCCAACATCAACCATTCTATGACATTGGGAAGAAGTTCTGTACTATGAACACTGGAATAGGCTGCCCAGGGAGGTGGAGTCTCCAGCACTGGAGGTATTCAAGGTCAGGCTTGATGGGGCTCTGAGCTGCCTGATCTAGCAGAGGATGTCCTTGCTGACTGCAGGGCGGTTGGACTGGATGCCCTTTGGAAGTCCTTTCCAACCCAAACCATTCTCTGATGCACTGCAAGAGTGGAAAGTGCCAGCATGGGCCAAAGCCACACCAGAACTGGCATGCATGATGGCTGTCAACTGGCACAGCGCTGGCACACATATGACAGCCTCTGCCTAACAACATCCAGCTGCACAGAGATGTCTGCAGCTCTTTCCCTGACAGAGGTCTGCCTTTGCTGCTGTTTTCTCTCTGCAGTGCTGGCCCAAGCTCTGCTGCCATTGACACTTCTCCCAGCTGCAGCTTGTTTTGCTGCAGGTACTCCTAGCTCTGTGTGTTTCCCTCACTGGAGATCTAACAGTGGCTGCTAGGCAGAAATTGGCTCTTAGCCCTCCCTGAAGTTGGACTTTTTGGTTTCTCTTTCTGTTTTGTAATGTGAGGAATGTGCACATAGCTGGGGAAAAGGAGCCAGTTTCCATTCTCACCTGGGTCAGGCAAATACTCCTATGACTCGTGGGTATTCTCCCACACCACCTGGAGCCAGGCTCCTGCAGAAGAGAGAGCTCTGAGGTAGCTGAAAGCTGTGTTAGCAAAAGCGTTTGAGATGTGGTATTTCCCTGCTCCCTTCCGGGTCTCAGCATGGTGTCATTCTGCCCTGGAAGCCTGCCTTGAGCCGAGGGGCCCCTCTGAGGGCTCTTTCCAGGTGTGCTACAGCAGCAGTCTTACTGCTCTGAAATGCTGCAGTTGTGTGGCCTTTTACTGCAGCCTTCAGCAAAAACAGTGCTGGCTCAGTATTGGAAAGGGAGAGTTTCACTGCTCTGATCCTAATGTCAGTGCTTTTCACAAGCAGATGTTGGTTACCCTGATGGGGAAACACCTGAGTGTGCATTCTCTTCCCAGAGCTGTCAGCTGCCCTTGCAGCTAATTCCTAATTCTTCTGTTTCTTGATGGTGTTTCTGTCTTGTGAGCATCAAGCATGCAGTGAACTCTCTCCTTATGGGTGTCCAGAAGGAAGTTCCTGTACCCTGAGTCTGTTGTACTTCAGATGTGAAAGCTACAGCAAAATGGTTAAGCCCAGAACCTAAATTTACCACAGGAGCTTTAAGATGATCATGTGCCTCAGAGGGAGGAAGGGGAGAGGGACTGACTCGGTTTCACTGTTCTTATTCACCTCTTTTAACGGCAGCTTCAGTGTCAGAGCATGCAGAGCCTACAGCTGAGGAGCAGGAGAAGTCGCTTGACAAACCCAAACAGAAGAAGAATCGTTGCTTCATGTGCAGGAAGAAGGTTGGGCTGACTGGTAAGGAGCACTCATGTCACTGCTCTCAGACTTGCCTTGGGCCTTTTGCCAGGCCCTAAGGAAATGGGGCATGGTCATCTGGGCTGCTGATTTGAAATCAAACTTGGCCAAAGGTGCCTTTGCCTGTCGCTTCCTACAGTTAGTCACAGAGTGCTAGGGGTTGGGAGGGACCTCAGAAGATCATCCAATCCAACCCCCCTGCCAGAGCAGGGTCACCCAGGGCAGGAATGCATCCAGGTGAGTTTGGAAGCTCTCCAAAGGAGGCTCCACAGCCTCTGTTCCCCCCTGCTCCAGCTTGCACCCCTGTCCCTTGCCCTGTCACTGGACGTCCCTTAGAGGCAGTCAGTCATGAATCATTTTGTTACTCAACTTCCTGTCCTTAAGTGAGGCTCACAATTTGAAACACTTCCCTTTTGGAAGTCTGCTCAGCTGAGGAATTGGATGACAGTTGGCTGCTGTTCCCCAATCAGCTTTGCACTGGTTGAGCAAGAGGGCCTGAGAAAAACTGGGTTGTGTGGGGTGAAGGCATAACCCAAGGAGGAGAGATCTCCAGAGTGTGGTGTGGTAGGAATGGGCAAGCCAGGCCTTCCCGTAGCCACTTCAGAAGGGGCTCCCTGCGATGGTTGTGCCTTCTGCAGCAGAGGCCCCTTGGCTGGTTGGCACAGGTGCCCAGGCTGGCTTGCTGGTGAGTGCAGAGCCCAGGCTGTGCAGGCAGGGCAGTGCCTGAGCAGTGCTGCTGTTTGTCCCCGCAGGCTTTGAGTGCCGCTGCGGGAATGTGTTCTGCGGCATGCACCGCTACTCAGACGTGCACAGCTGCTCCTACAACTACAAAGCTGATGCTGCTGAGAAGATCAGAAAAGAGAATCCTGTAGTCGTTGGGGAGAAGATCCAGAAGATCTGAACTGCTGCTTCTGCTGGAACACGAGAGTCCTCTGCCCGTCTGCAGATTGAATTGACTTGAGCTTTCTTTCCTTAGTCACCGGGAGCGTAGCGCAGTGTCCTTGCCTAGACCTTTAATCATGCATGTCAGCAGATGAATAGATTTTTGGGGGTTTTGGGTTTGGTTGTTTTTTTGGTTTGGTTGTTTTTGTTTGTTTCTGTTTTGAACATGAGACTGAACCTTTTCCTCTTCATTGCAGTTTTCTGTGGCTGAAGACTTCAGTAAAACTTTACAAGTATTATCCTTTAAAGATGATTTTAATCCTAGTGGAGTGCAGAGGGCTTTTATAACCAACGTGGAGAGAGCGTCGCGGGGGCTGTGCTCTCCCAGCCTCCAGCGTGCATGCATTACCTTTTGCAGTTCATTTTCCTGGTGTATATAGCTTTCCTCTGCAGCACAACTTCCTTTTTGGTTTGTTTTGGGGGTTGTTTTGGTTTGTTTTTTTGTTTTGATAATGCCTTGTATGGCACAACTAGTTATCAGTAACTGAATGTATTTTAATCATTATGGCTGCTTCCCTTGGTTTGTTTTTCGTTTCCCCATTAATGAGGGGTTATACCTGTTGGCATATTAGCTTGTTTGCACCCTCTACCTATTTATGTATGAATCATTTGTAATGAGAGTGTGTGCTGAGGTCTGTCTGCGTGGACTTGGGTTTGGTTTGGGTTTTTATTTGCCCTCGGGGTGGGTTGGTTCGTGCGTGTGTGTGTCTGTGTGCGTGGGGGGCAGGCTGTATGCACTTCACTGACTGCAGGTTTCCTTGGGGTTACATCCATCAGTCTGTCTGTACACAAATATGAAGAATGATCCGAAGTTCTGTGCTGTATTTATGTTTATCCATGTCTTAACTTTGATTAAATAAAATTGGGGGAAAAAAAAACCATGGGAGCCCTTCTGCCTGTTGCTGCTGTGTGCCGGTTGGGCTCCTCTCGCTGGGTTCTTGTCCTGCCTCTGCTGAGTCCTTTGTGTTCATTCACAGTGTCACAGAATGGTTTAGGCTGGAAGAGACCTCGAGGATCAGCCAGTTCCAGCCCCCTGCCAGGTGGTCTTGAACACATCCAGGGAGATTGTGGAGCACAGAAGCACCGAATGTGATCACAACCTCCCTAGGCAACCTGTGCCAGTGTCTCACCACCCTCAACCTGTGCCAGTGTCTCACCACCCTCAACCTGTGCCAGTGTCTCACCACCCTCAACCTGTGCCAGTGTCTCACCACCCTCACTGCAAATGACCCTTTCTTAACATCCAGTTTCAATCTCCCCTCTGCCAGCTCAAACCTATTCCTCCTTCTCCTGTCATTACCAGACCTCATCAGTAGTCCCTCCCCAGCCTTCCTGTAGCCCACTTCAGATACTGGAAGGCCACTCCAAGGTCTTCTCCAAGCCTTCTCCAGGCTGCAGAGCCCCAACTCTCTCAGCCTGTCCTCATAGAGCTGCTGCAGCCCTCTGATCATTTTTGTGGCCCTCCTCTGGACTGGCTCCAACAGTTTCATGTCCTGCTTGTGTTGGAGGGTCCAGAACTGCACACAGGACTGCAGGTGGGGCCTGACATTACTTCTCTTCTGATTCCCACCTGCAGCTTTCAGACACTGCAGTTCCCAGAACTTCTGCACCTGCTGCACTGACCCTCAGGAGCTTTCTGTGCTCCTTGTGCAGCCTGTCACTCATGCAGGAGTTGGTCGTTTGTGTCAGTGCCCTTAAGCTGGGGGCAAACCTGCAGTGAAAGAGTTGTGGATCCACAGCCTGCTCAGTGTCTGCCTGTGTGATCCTGTCGCTGAGAAGTGCAGCAGTGGGAGTGGGATCCACCATCTGACAGACAGCAATTGAAGGCAGGTGAGAGACTGGTTCTGGAGACACCTCCTCTGTTGAGATGTCTGCTGCTGGGGTTTGAGATCAGTGGGTTTTAGTGTTGAACGCTGCCACAACCTCCCTCCACAGACTCCTTAGCAGATCTGCAGGCCTGTAAGTGGTCCCTGTTGGGGGCTGTCAGTAAGTCTCCAGTGAAAATGGCCCTTCCTTGTCAGGCTGTGCCTCGGCCATTCAGCCTCCCTGGTGAGCCAGATGACTGAAAGGCTGAGTGGTTCATGCAGTCATGGTAGCTTCAGCCTCTGCTGCTTATCAGCAGCCTCGACAGCACCCCAAAGCAGAACTGGTTCTGCTCCAGGTGGCACGGGTCCGCTGCTGAGGCTGCGCTTGGTAACTTGCTGCTGCTCTGAAGCCTTTGTGAGCTGAATGGAGTTTGCCTTTATTTGAAGCATTAAGTTTCTCACCAGAGCTGCCCCCAGCCTTGGAAGTGCGGAATGCTCTTTAAAAGCTGCGGCTGGCAATCAGCAGACAAAGCACCCCCCTGAGCATCTGAACACCCTGCCGCAGAAGGAGCTTTCTCCGTGGAAAGGAAGCTGCAAGGCCCAGTCGGTGAAGTATCTTGTGCCTGAAAATGGCCTAACCACAACCTCCGAGGCACGTGGGGTTGGCTTTTATACTATAGAGGGGCAGTGAGTGACTCTTCCAGGTAAGTTGTGGTAGGGGTCTCCCTTTGTGGGTGGTGGATCTTGTGTTTCCTTGGAGCATTTGCTGGACTCCCTCTGGCACAGCACAGAGTATGCGAGAGCCTCCTCTCCCTCGTGGGTGTTTCTGTTTGCTTTCCTCTGCTGCCACTTCCCCATTCTCTAATCCTTCCATCTGCCTCCTCCTTCTTCCCTGTTTCTGGTCTCTTCCTTTCCCACAGAGTGTGCTCTTCTTTCCCCTCCAATCTGGCACTTCACAGCTAAACAGAGAGGAGACTCTGGATTGCACAGTGTGGGGAAATCCAATCCTGGCAGCTGGGAGACTGAAGGAAAAGGTACAAGGAAAGCAACTGCCTTCAGCAGTCACATCCCCCCTTCAGCACCACCCGTGAGGAAGCAGCAACTCCTCTGACCCTCAGGTCCTCTGACCCACAGGCAGGGAACATACCTGTGCCTGGCAGTGCCATGGGAGTACCCGCAGCACCTGGGTGCAAGCACACTCATCATCCTCCAAACAGCCCACAGACCTCCCTCAGCCTGGCCTGTGCGGGTGTCTCAGAGTTAAGAATGCTCACAGGTCCTGCTGGATGAGCTGGAGCTCCACCTTCCCTGGTGTCTCAGAACTCGGTGCCGTCGGTGTGTGCTGTGCCGTTGCTCTGGGACCGTGGTTGGTCAGCCTGGCTGAGCAGTGAAGCTTTGTGTTCTGTGGCATCAGCCTGAGGTTAGCAGAGGACACGTTCACGGCAGCAGGGTGCCAGCGCTGCACAGCCCTGGGCAAAGCTGGCTTCTCACCGCGGGCTCTGTGCGCTGGGAGCGTGCCTGCAAGGTGCTCACCCACACGCTGGAACCAGCTCCTGCAGCGCTGGCCTGTACCTCTCCTCTGTGCCCAAACTGTTCCCAGCAGCCACTGGGCTGGAGCTGGGCCTTGGGTGCAGGGATTTCTGCTAGGCACTGTGTGGTTTGACCCAGCAGCAGGTGAGCTGCACTGGTGAGGAGCTGCCACAGATGGGCTGCCAGCAGTGCTTGTGGCACCTTACACGGAATGAGGCTTCTCTGCCAGAAGACAGGAAGAGTTGAGCATGAAAGCAGGTCCTTGGCTTGGCAGTCACAAGCATCTGATCCTTTCACCTGAAAAAGGACGGTCTGGTCTTTGCTGTTTGCCTCGAGTTTCAGGGTCAAGATGGGGGGATTCTGCCCCTCTGCTGAGACCCCCACCTCAAATACTGAATCAGTTCTGCTGTCCCCAGCAGAAGGGCACACAGCTCCTGGAGGGAGTCCAGAGGAGGCCACAAAGGTGATCCAAGGGCTGGAGCAGCTCTGCTGTGAGCACAGGCTGAGGGAGCTGGGGGGGTGCAGCCTGCAGAGAAGGCTCCAAGGGATCCTGCAGGAAGGCTGCAGAGGGACTTGTGCTGAGGGGGTCTGAGACAGGCCAAGGGGGAATGGTTTGGAGCTGAGGCAGAGCAGGGTTAGAGTGGAGCTGAGGAAGAAGTTGTTGAGTGTGAGGGTGGTGAGACTCTGGCACAGCTGCCATGGGAGGCTGTGGCTGCCTCCTGCCTGGGGGTGCTGCAGGCCAGGCTGGGTGAGGCCTTGAGCAGCTGAGTGTAGTTGAGAGTTTGGAGCAGCTGAGCTCTGAGGCCGCTTCTGAGCTGAGCCACTTCAGCACTCTGTGGTGATTTGATGATTTCTCCTTCTCCTGAGCATGGGTGAATGTTCTCCTGCAAACGAGGCAGCTGGGCTGGGGCAGGCAGCCCCGGCTCTCTCTGGTGGGCTGCACATCCATCTCTGTTCAAGCTTCCAGAGCTATGAAGAAAGCAGACTCCGGAGCAGCACTACAGAGCTCAGAAGCACTCGAGAGCAGTTTCAGATGTGAGCTGTGAAACTTGCCGAAGGCTGCAGAGCTCCTGGTGAAGGTCAGTGTGGGCACAAGCATCTCACCCTCACTGTGGCACATAAGGACCCCTGGGAAGTTAACGAGTGGAGCTGCCTCTGGTCTCAGGGCTGCCTGCTTGGACCTGTCGCCCACCCCAGCGCCCTGGCTGGTACTAGGAGGCCTCTTTCACAGGAGGGTTCCCCCAGCAGCAGCAGGAGCTGCCTCTGCGCCATCGCCGCTTGGCCGGGGGCAGTTCGCGGCCGCTGACTCAGACCTCTGGCACTCATTAACGGCGGTCAGGGGGAACAGGCGGAGGCGTGGGACCGAGACCGGACAGGGATTGGTTTGGGGCCGAGGACAGGGGGTGGGATTTGGTGCTTCTGTGCTCTGGGTTGCAACATCTGGAGGGCTCTTGCCCCCGGAGGACGCGCGGCAGCCCGGGCAGCGAGGGCTCTGGTCCGCGGGCAGAGCCAGCCCTGCGCCGTGCCCACCATGTCGTTCGTCCAAGTGGACAAGGACTCGCATTTCCCTCTCCAGAATCTCCCCTACGGGGTTTTCTCCACTAAGGAGGAGGTAAGAGCAAACCGTGTCCCTGGGGCATGCTGTCCCCGCCCCGAGGCCGTGCATTAGAGAGGAAGTTCCCAGCGAACAGGGGCGCAGCAGAGCCTCAGCCGCAGACACGGGGCAGGCTCCTGCCCCCCGCCCCGGCACAGCCGCGGGTGCCACCTTCCCTCTGCCGCCTGGAGGCTGCGCCAGAGAAAGCTCAGTGCTGATGCTTGGGGGAAGTGCTTTGGCTACTGCAGGCAGCAGTCTAGGGGCGAGGGGTGGCTGAGGTTTGTGGCATCATTAAGCCTGTCTCTGATCCTTTCCCCTCCCCAAGCAGCTCACCCGGGTTTGCTTGCATTAAACTCAGTGCTTCGCTTTCTGTACAGCTGAGGGTGACCACCCCAGCGCCCCTCAGAAGCCACCTTCCCTGTTGATTTCACTCTCCTGTTAATTCTGTGGCACCCGGACCCTCTTACACAACGTTAATTAACATGGGGGACGAGTCAGGTCTGGACTGAAGCACATTTGCAAGCGAATGGTGTCTCCTGGTCTGGCTGCAGCCTGCTCCCGGCGAGCCTGGTGGCTGCAGAAGCATCAAACCAGGGCAGAAAATGAGCTTTGCGTTCTGGCGCTGGTGTTTCTTTGGGCACGGGTTCGTGCCGTGGTGAGTTCCATGTGCAACTGTCACGTCTCAAGCTGTGCCCAGCAGCTACGGGCTGGGCCAGCTCCAGGCCTTCTATTTTATGCTCCCATAAGACAAGTGGCTCAGCGTCTCTTCCAGAGCTGGAGCTCCCAGTTCCCCTCTGCATGAGAGATGAGCCCAGCTAGGCTGGAACTCGCACCTCTGGGTGCCTGATGGCATGGAGCCCTGACGATGTGCCCTCCTGGGGAGAGGGGAGCAAGGCAGGAACCACATCTCAAAGAGAAGTGGAGGATTTATTTACCATTGCTCGTGGAAACTTTGTGATTATCTCCTGCTTTCTGCTGTCTCAGCTCAGCTGCCAGGCTCAGGAAGAGTTTAAACTGGAAGATTGTGTTTTCTGAGGGAGTCTTTTCCACAGATGAACCCAGAGTGGCTCACTTAATCTCTTCCTGGGGCGGGGGTGGTGCTTATCTAGCGAGTCTGGGTTATTTTTCTGCCTGCTCCAGTAGCACTCCTCTGAGCAAGCATCTTCACTCAGCCCCTGCCAAAAGGCAGGCAGGGACTTAGGGAAATGGAGTTCTGAAAGCATCTCAGTGGCTGCAGGACTTCAGGCTGAAGCAGTTGCTGCCGTTCCTGCCTGTGCCAGTTACAAATTAACCTGCCGTGACCCGGAGCCGCTGCCGCAGCGGTGTTTGCTGAACACATGTTGCCCGCCGCATGTGGCATCCTCTTCAGACAGCAAAGCTAACCAAGCAGGCTGGGGCGCCTGGGTTGGCAGAGCTGCTGCTCCCCCTTCAGCCAGCTGCTTTCGCAGGGACTGGGACTGCTTTGCCTTTGCCTGAAGAAGTGAAGCACTGACAGCTGCCTCTGGACGCTGCAGCAGTTTTCTGGTCCCCGTGGGGTGCAGATGTGGTGGAGCTGCAGTGGCATCGCCACCAGCTGCACACGCACTCGGCGCCAGCCCTGCCAGAGCTGCGGTGGCTGAAGGGAGGCTTTGTGTCTTCGTGCCCAGGGCACGTGTGGGCAGCTGTTCCTGCAGCAGGGGCTAGGCCAGGGGCTGCAGGCCAGTCGTGGGCTCCTTGTGTGGCAGCCGGATGGGCTGTGTAGGGCAGTCTTGTGGGGCAGGCTGGGCAAGGTGTGCAGTGTTCCTCATGCCAGTAGAGTGCAGAGCACCCTGCACCTTCTGGGGACCAGCCCTGTGCAGAAATGCTTGGTTCTCCAAACACATGCCTCTAGGGATGGGATCAGTCCTGCCTGTGGTGAGTCTGTGCTGCATTTTCACACCTGTGGAAGGACACAGCATTGTGCTACTTCTCATCCCATTGGAGATGTATGGGCTTGTGTGGCAGTGCTTGTCCAAAAGAGGGGTGGGCAAATGCCTCTGGGGAAAGGCAGCAGTGAAAGAAAGCTCTGCTGCTTGTCCTGACCTTCCCCTAAAGGATGAGGAGAAGGCTGTCTGCAGAGAGTCTGCAATGATGCCTCTAGGTCTCATGGACCAGCTTTTGCTGGTCAGTTGCTGTGCTGTCAGCCCCTGGTTCCTGATGGATGGAGCTGTCTGTGCTGCCTGGCTTCCCCCATGCCTTCTCTGGAGCTGTGTGAGTACAGGCACAAACAACTCCTCCCCACCTCCTCTCCCTGCTTTGCAGCCTAGGCACAGGCTCGGGGTGGCGATTGGAGACCAGATTTTGGATCTCAGCGTCATTAAACATCTGTTCAATGGACCAGCTCTGGCCAAGCAGCAGCATGTCTTTGAGCAGGTATTTATCAGCTCTTCTGATTTCCATACACACCGCAGGAACATTCCAGGAGGGCTGTTAGCAGCTCGTGGGGAGGCAATGACCATGAACAGGCAATGCAGGGCCAGGCAAGCTCTGCTTGCAGGGAGAGCTCCTCACACCTGTGGCAGCAAGGACAGCGCTGGGGGCCAAGGGGCGCTTGCAGTGGAAGTTTCATCAGACTTTGGCAGTGCAGACTCTGGCACAAAACCTAAGCATCCCTTCAGTCCTGCTTGTGCCTGCTGTGCTCTAGGGCACCAAATCAGGCGGGATTTTAACGGCAGGGAGGCCGTGTTAAGGGCAGAGGTAAAGACATGATCTCTGGTTGCAGCTGGGTGAGGTAGCAGAGCTGCCAGGATCTGAAGCGATGTGTAAGGATGGGCATGGCACAAGCATGTCCTGCTGCAGAGCACTCGTGGTGGGGGGCCAGGAGGGGGCCAGGCAGTGTGGGCAGGCACCCAGCCCTGGGGTGAAAGTGCTGCAGGACATCTTCCATGTGTGGAAGGTTAAGGGAGATGTGGTCTTTTATCTGCCACTCCTTTCTGTCTCACCTGGCAGCCTACCCTGAACGCCTTCATGGGCCTGGGCCGGCCGGCGTGGACCGAGGCAAGGGCTGCTCTGCAGAGGCTGCTGTCAGCTGAGGAGCCAGCCCTGAGGGACAACGTGGAGCTGAGAAGGAGGTGAGGGGACCAGGCTGTGCTGCCCTGCAGCCATCACCTGCACCACTGGGTGGTACATGGCACCAAAACCAAAGCTCTGAATGTGGCCACCTGCCACCAATGTGGCAGTTCCCTGGGCCTTGAGCATCCTGAGGGCTTCCTACTCCTAAGAGGTTCATCAGAGACATCCTTAACTGCCCGCACATCTGGGGTCTCTCCCTCTGCTTGGGAACACCAAGTTCTTGGATCTCCTTCTATGGAGTCTTTCCAGGCCTGTCTGAATGTGTTCCTGTGTGATCTGTGTTAGTATTATCCTGCTCTGCCAGGGGGTTGGCCTCGATGATCTCCTTGGGTCCCTTCCAACCCCTAACGTCCTGTGAGCTGTGATCCTGCCCTGGGGCGTGCCCCCCTGGAAGCAGCCGGCCTGCAGTGCAGAGGTGCTTTGTCTTAGCTTTTCTGCGAGGTTTCTGTGCCACAACATAAAGGAAGGAAGAGGCTGGAGAGAGAGTCAGCCTCTGTCAGGCTCAGCAACCACTTAGGGGGTGAGAGCTTCGGGATTTCTGAGAGCTGAAGGTGCTTTTCATTTCAGAGCATTTGTGCCTCAAGCCTCGGCCACGATGCATCTGCCAGCCCACATTGGTGAGTCTGCAGCTGAGGGATGCTCAGCGCTGCCCTTCACTCCCAGCCAGAGAAGCTGCTTATTTCCAGCCTGCCAGACAGACAGATCATAGCCGAGACAGAGAATGGCTTTTGCAGGAGCCAGCAGTAGTTTATTGCACACAGTGAACAGGAGGTGCTGTCTGTGGCACAAGAATAAAAGCCCAGGGAAGTTCAACAGCAGCCAGAAAATTCCTGGGTGCAGTTTTCACTAAATCAGGGCTGCCTGGTGCCCCATAACTTCTGTCATTGCCTTGGCATCACCAAGCACTTGTGACTAAAGCCAAGGCATAAACACTTGTTCAGTTTCCAGCACTTTCCCCAGCTGCCCTCAGAAGGTAAATCAGCTCTTCCAGAGTTTTCCATGGCAGATACTCTGGCACAGCCTCATTGTCAAGCATGAGTCTCTGCTCCCACACTATTACTCTGCATCCCAAATCCCACTTTTGCTCTCAGGAGGCCCTGAGATGCTTTGAAGTTAGTGTTTGCCCACAGATATAGAAATCTTTCCCTCCTCTTAACAGGAATGTATATTTGGACCCAAACGAGGTAGATCAAAGCCACTGGAGGGATGTGGCTTCGACAGGAGCAGGGACATCAACCTTTCCCAGCTGAGCCCTGTTCCGGCTGGGCTTTTGCCTTCTGTGGGGCACAGCCCTGGATGGGACAAAGTCTAGCCTGGCCTAAAGGAATTATAGGTGTGATTCCTTCCTGAAACCATTTCCCAGCTGAGTGTCTTGTCCCAGACCGGCCAGCTCCTGGCACTGCTGAGTGCTGGGGGTGAGTGCAGTGCCCAGGCTCTGTCCCGCAGTGAGGAGTTAGGTTTCCTCCGCGCTTCGCTTCAGCCCTGCCCTCTGCGTGAGTCCTGCTTGTCCTCTGCTGGGGCTGCAAGAGAACTTTGCGAGCTTGCAAAACAACCGAACGTGATGTGAGTGTCCGCCGGCGCCTTGAGAGCTGTCCCCCAGCGCCGCTGCTGTCCCGGGACCCCGAGCGGCGGGCGCTGTTCCCCAGGCGCGCCAGCAGAGGGCAGCAGCTGCCCTGCCTTGCAGCCGGCTCCCGGGCACCGGCGGCGCTGGGCTGGGCTCCGGAGCGCTCTGCTCTTCCTCTTCTGTACTGGAGGTTTCCCGAAGGCGGCCACTTCTGTAGGCACAGTTTATGGCCAGGTGTTAATCCCCACTGGGATGATATTAATCATATCCCTGTGCTGGTAATAGCAAGCGTCGCTGCCCGCCTCTGCTCCGCTCTGGCCGCCGCCTCTGCCGGCAGCCTGCCGTGCCCCAGCAGATGCCAGGTCAGTGCCCTGCCTCTGAGCTTTGTCTTACAGCCTTCTCTCCGCGCAGGGGACTACACTGACTTCTATTCCTCCCGACAACACGCCACAAACGTTGGGATCATGTTCAGGGGCAAGGAGAACGCTTTGATGCCGAACTGGTGGGTAGTTCCAGCCTCCCCCCGGGGCAGCCCTGGTTTGCCATATGTAATTTATTTGTAAGAACTGAGGAGTCTTTCAGCAAAATGCTGATCCCAGCTGCTAGCAGATGAGAATCTGAGCTGTCAGCAGCTCCATCCAGCAAGCTGCGTTTCCCCAGCCACATTTCATTGCTGCCACACTGTATCACAGTATCACAACCTCTGGTTCAAAGACAGCCTTAGCTTTGAAGCTGGGGTTTGCTGAGCGACAAGAAAGCAAGGTCGAGTGGCTGAGTGGCACAGAAGTGCATTATCAGTGCCACGTGGCTTTGGACTGTAGTTTGTCCACACCTCTGCCTCAGAACAAGTACAGTGCAGATGTCTGTGCCTGCCTATGCAGAGCTCTCTCCTTGCTTCTCACGCCCCTGTGGTGCTGGTACCGGGCCCCCCCCCCCCCAGTCTGCCCTGGATGGTGATCACACAGCTAACCCGTGCCCTGTGGTGCTCTCTCACAAGGCTGCACTTACCTGTTGGGTACCATGGCCGGGCATCAAGTGTTGTGGTGTCTGGGACGCCCATCCGGAGGCCTGTGGGGCAAATGAAACCTGACAATGGTAAGTCCCTGGGAGGCCTTTGCTGTCACACCTTGGGTTAGTTTTTATAGAGCAGTGGAGAGGAAGGACCTGGGGTGCCTTGGCTCTAGAGCCCAGTCTGGGGCTGAGGCAAGGGAGAGCCCCAGGTTAAGCCTCTCGTGTGTCTGCCAGGCAGGCAGCATTAGCTGCTCTCTTCCTTCTGGCTCTTGCTTTTGTTTCCCTGCCTGCCTCCCTGTAGTAAAATGCTCTTCTTCTGCCCACAGATAAGCCTCCAGTGTTTGGTGCTTGTAAGCGCCTGGACATCGAGTTAGAAATGGTGAGAGGCTTTCTTCCCCCTGCCATCTGAAAGCTACTGAAATAGAAACAGAACAGAAAAGGCAGCTTTAGTTTCTGCTCAGATGAATGTCTCCCAGGCCCACTCCTGAGCAGTCTGAGCAGCAGGCAGTGAAGGTGCTGTGGAGGAAGCCTTCCCACCTGACAGGGCTGCCTCGGCTCACCCAGTGCCGGCAGGCTGCAGGCTGCTCCTGCGGCCAAAGCTGGGCACTCGTGCAGCAGCCTGGGGCAGGCAGAGTTCTGTCTGGCACCAGAGGCTGCTCTCTGTTGAGAGCCACCTCCTTGCTGTAGCCAGGGCCCTGGAGAGGCATCTGGGGGGCTCTGAAAGTGCAGGCTGTCTGCTCCTGGAGTCTAGGGCAGAGGAAGCCCTGAGATATGGGGAGTGCAACTCAAAGCCCTCCTCTTTGTCTGGAGAGGTGAGAGCTGCAGCTGGGTGCTGTCACAAAACTTCCTTGAGAGGTGTTGCTTGTGCTTAGTGTGGTCCAGAAGGAAGGCTTCTAAAGGGTGGTGGCTTAGATGATTTAAAGCACCTGCATGTGACTTATTCCCCAGCTCTCTCTTTTTGAGAGGTCTAATATTAGAGGAAATGCTCCAAATGGTACAGAAGCTGAACTGAAAGCTGCTTTGTGCTCTGCAGAGCAGTGCTCTAAAGTGAGAGGCAGTTGCACAAAGGGGGGTAAAAGGTGCTGCCATACCCCTGTTTGAGTTCTGCCTCTGGCTGCTGTGGCAGATGAAGGCTTTGAAAGACAAAACTTGCCCATGGTTGGCAGAAAGACACAACCAAGGTTCCCTGTGGAACTCTCTCCGTGCACTCAAGCTGTGCATTTTCTAAGGCAGCAAGTGCTGACCCCCAGCTCAGGACCTGTTTTACTTGGTGGTCACATTTCCTCCACCAGCCTCCTCTTTCCCACTCATGTGTCAGGCTCCAGCTGCACTCCAGATCCCCTCAGATGACTTTAAACTCTTTCCTCCTCACTGCTGACAGCACAGAGCCACTTCAGTGGGCAAACCTGTTCTGCATCCAGATTGTTATTAGCAGGGACCAGTTTTGCTCCTGTGCTTTGCAAACATCATGCCCTTGTTTAACGCCTGTCTCTTAGCAACACAGCGCTCTTAAGGATGCCAAAGCTGCCAGCTTGAGGGAGGGGAAGAAAGAGGGAGGAGGCCAGGGGTTTGTCTAGTTGTGTGCAGGGAAAAATCCCATCCTGGCCAGGCTCTGTTGCCTGGGCACTTAACCCTCAGTGCAGTCAACATTTTTAGCTTCAGACACTCCATTAATCAGCATTTTGCTTTTCCACTGCAGGCATTCTTTGTTGGTCCTGGAAACAAGTATGGGGAGCCAATTCCCATCAGCAAAGCCCAGGAGCACATCTTTGGGATGGTGCTGATGAATGACTGGAGTGGTAATTGGTGCTGCAGGGGTGTGCCTGGAGAGGGGCTTACAGGGACACGGAAAACCCTACCTGGGGCAGAGGACAGCTGCCAATAGTGGGGTGGTGATGGCTGGAGGCAGGGCATGAAAACAAAATGCTGCCTGCAGTTTTCAGGCTTTATCTTAATCCACCTCTCAGCAATCAGCAGAACCACAAGCTGCTGTCTAAGGAAGATTTCTTTACTTATGAAAGAGCTCCTATCAGCCTGGGTTCTTCTGAGCAGGGCTGGAGCAGCCCTACAGCTGGCAATGCCAAGAGAGGATTGATTTTGGTGTCAGGGCTAGGAGAAGGATTTGGCAGTCACAGATCTGTCCCAGCAGGGGTTTGGCTCGCTGAAGTCGGCCCTGTGGCTGCCACAGGCCATTGGCTGGGTGCAGAAGCAAAGGAGTGGCTGTAGGAGGGCAGTCTGGCTCCTTTTAGTTGTTGCTGGGTTTGCTTCCTAACCTACCTAGTCTAGGAGAATTGCTTTGAGGGTCTGAATGGGGTAGCTCTGAATCAGGCCTTGGGCACAGTGCTAGACAAGGATGGTGGTGACACTTCCAGTCCATGTCACTCTTTCACAGCTGTGAAGGCTCCACAGCTCCCAGGCCAAGTTTAAATGCGCTGCTCTCAATTCTCTCTTCCTAGCTCGCGACATCCAGAAGTGGGAATACATCCCCCTGGGCCCCTTCCTGAGCAAGAGCTTTGGCACAACCATCTCTCCTTGGGTCGTTACCATGGATGCTCTCATGCCATTTGTGTTGCCAAACCCTGTCCAGGTTAGCAAGAGAAAGGGTTGAAATGGAGGCAAAGCAGAGCTGGAAGGCTCCCAGCAGCACTGGCAGGTCCCGTTGGCAGAAATCACTGAGCTGCATCACTGCCAAGCACTTTCTTCACAGAGCTGACAAGTGTGACCCTGCTTCCAAACTCAGGAAGGCCCTTGGGCCCCCTGAGTTCCACCACTCACTGTTGTCACTGGTACTGGCACATGGTGCCCTGAGCTGTCATCCTCCCTGCTTGAGCAAGGCAGAAAAAGCATCTCCTTTAGAACACCCAGAAAATAAACTGCTCAGAGAGCCTCTTGTTAGCCCTTGGTAGCACTCAGCAGGCAGTGGAGAAAGCACGGGCTGAGGCCATACCACTTTGTTCAGGCACTTCCACCTGTCTGCGTTGTGGAGCTGTTCAGTTAGCACTGGAAAGGAGAGCAGAGGCTTGCAGAGGACTGCCCACGCCGGGGCAGGCAGAGAGCAGAGGTGTGCTGGCACTGCATTTGGAGAGGGCTTTTGGAGCCCAGGGGCAGAACAAGGAACTCGATTGCAGAGCTGTCACACCTCTGCAGAGGGTCTTCAGATGTGAGTGCCTGAGGGCAGGCTCAGTCCCCCGAGCAGGAGCAGTGAATGGGGTGTGCAGCACAGGCTGCTTGAGCAAGGAGCCCCTGGCATGGCTCCTGGGGTCTTTCCTCTCTGTTTAGGCTGTGATGCCTCTCCTATGCCTTTAGGACCCCAAGCCGCTGCCCTACCTGCAGGATAAGGAGCCCTACACTTTCGACATCCAGCTCTTTGTTGCTATTCAAGGTATGGCAATGCTGGCACTGCCAGCTGGGGAGTGCAGAGCCACCGAGGGGCAGTCTGCTCTTGCCTCTGCACACCTCCTTCCCCGCCTTTGCCCGGGCTGCCTCTGCCAGAGAAAGGCAAAGCTCTTTGTGCTCCCTGCTGGCTGTGCCACAGTGTGGGGAGGAGGGGAGACCTCCCAGGTGAGGAGGGTCCCTGTGGGGTCTGCCTGTATGGGCAGGAATGACCCAGGCATGGCAAGAGCAGATGTGTGTGGGATTGAGATGTTCACCAGCTCATGGCCTTGCTTTAGGGCCAGGTGGTGCTCCTGTAGTGGAGCAGAGGGCAGGCAGTGGGCAACTTGGTGCTGCCTCACTGCCATCTGCACCCTTGTTCTCTGTGAAACCTTGGACTTCATTAGCAATAGCAAATGTTGCTGCTTGCTGGGGATTACAATGATGGAAGGAGCCTCCATCCATCTGTACAATCAAAGGCTCTAACCTCATTCCCTCAACACCAACGAACTGCTCCTCTCTTTCCTGTGTTTCATTTCCTGCAGGAGAAGGGATGAGCACACCAACCACCATATGCAGGTCCAATTTCAAGGTAAGACACCAACATCTGTTATTTGTTTGAAGCCTTGCTGATGCCATCAGCTCCAGCCTTTGGCCATTTCAATCCCTGACTTCTGCTGAGCTGAAGATCAGACCTGGTGCACTGAGGGCACAGGGGACAGTGGGAGAAGAGTGGAGAGTGATGAGAGTTCACCCTGACTGAGATGGAAGCAGCTGAATGCTGCATGGATGCATCTCTTCCTGGTGCTCAGTTTAGGCTGTTCAGAGCGTCCTACATCATGGCTCAGGACAGGCAGGCAATGGGAATGGCCTTTGCTGTGCAGGGTTGCAACACAGCTTCCCAGGCCCAGCTGGGATTCAGCTGCAGTCTTGCTGCTCCAACACAGCCTGAGCCTGGCTCTGTCCCAGCCCCTCTGTGGCTCTGCCCTGCAGGCTGATAGAAGCCAGAGGTCTCCATGCCAGCTGCAGGATTCCTCCATCAGTTTTATGGTCACTTTTGGCTCTTTCCATGGTAATTACCTTAGTCAGCAAATCAGTGATAAGGAGGCTTTCCCATAAAGCCATTAAAATACTGGATGCACTCATGGGGCCTGGGGCAGCAGTGCTGGCCTTGGAGAGGAGGAAGAGGGAAAATGGCATCCAGCTGAAAGAAGAGAAATGTTGGGGGCTAAGCTGTGCTTTAAAGCATGTGTTTGGTGTGCACACAGCAGCTTTTGGCCACCAAAAAGCAATCAGCCAAGCCAGACTCACTGCTGGAAACAGCACTGAGCAGCTCAGCAGCCTTTAGGCAGCTGGAGGTTCCCAGCTCAAGAGGCAAAGTTCCCTTTAGGCTCAAGAGGGAAAGTTCTCTTTAGGAACAGTCTTGGCAGCAGCATCCCAAGAATGCAATAGCTCCTGCACAGCCTAATGGCACACCAGAGAGGTTTGTCCTTCGCTGCTGTAGCCTTCTCTTCCTCCTTCCTCCAGCACATGTACTGGACTATGAAGCAGCAGCTGGCTCATCATTCCATCAATGGCTGCAACCTCAGACCAGGAGACCTCCTGGCCTCTGGCACCATCAGTGGACCTGTAAGTGTTTAAGTGTCACAGAACTGCTCAGCAGCCCAAAAGCAGCTGAGCAAGGCTTTGGGCCAAAGACCTCTTTGGTTTGTGCAGCCATGAAGACCTCTGCAGCTCTGCCTAGGCGCTTTGGGCTGACACTTTGGTAGCCCCAAAACCACACTGAGAAGTGCTGGGTTTTGGTTGGGTTTGGGGTTTGAGCTTCTCCTGTTTTCCTGCCCTTAGGAGCTGTGCTACAGATGCAGATTAATTTCTGGGCACAGTCTGCCCTGTGGCCCTTTGACACCCTGTGCAGTGCAGCTTCCCTGTTCCTGGGCAGCATGCTGCAGGTGCATGGCTACAGCTCTTAGTTCTCCTGCTACTGCACGGTTGGAGCTAACTTCACCAGCCACTGCTCCCCTTGGACTGCCCAAGGGACAGCTGTTGCAGGACATAGGTACCTTGCACTCTGTGAAACATCAAACATTAATCCCACTCATGCTGTTTGAAAGAGCCTCAGGTGATGGGAAGCATCTCTGTGCTTCCAGTCTGAGTGGTTCTGAAGTGCTTTTTGCTCCCCCCAAACTACTGCACTGCAGACAGGCACTGGGGGTTGGAGAAGATTACCTGTACGTGTCCCTTCCAAGCCAAAGCATTCTGTGATGAAGACTTAAACCCTTTGCCAGCTTTGCTCTTCTGAAGAGCAAAATGTAAACAAAGAGCAGTCAGGCACTGGGAGAAGTGCTCAGGGGAGTGATGGAGTTGCCGTGCCTGGAGATGTTCACAAAGTGTGTAGCCATGGCACCCTGGGATGTGGTTTAGGGAGTGCTGGGTTGATGGTTGGGATTGGTCTCAGAGGTCTTTTCCAGCCTTTACTGCTTCTGTGATTTCTACCCTGCTAAAAATCCAAGCATGCCTACCTACATGCTCTGAGCTTGAGAGGTGCCCTCGCTTGATTTCCATTCCTGCAGTGGCAAACCTGGGCCACTTGTAGAGGCTTTTGCACTGCTTTGCTTGCAGCAGAGAGTGGCTGTCGGCATGACTGCTTCTGGGGAGCAAGCAGCTGAACTGCAGAGGCAGGAAAGCGAGCTTGTGTGTCAGGGAGTCAAAGCAGCAGCAGAGCTCTGCTCTGCCAGTCTGGCACACTGGCCTGCCTCCTCCCAGCAGCAGAACAGCAGGACAGGCACTAAAAAGATGTTTGTTTGTTGATGAACTCTCGCTGCAGGAGCCAGAGAGCTTTGGCTCCATGCTGGAGCTGTCCTGGAACGGAACAAAGGAAATCCCCCTGGGCGGTGGGCAGACCCGGACGTTCCTGCAGGATGGAGATGAAATCATCTTGACAGGTAATGGGCAAGCAGCTGCTCCTCCGCTGCCCCGGGGACACCTGCACAGACCTCAGCAGGGAGCTGTTCTCTAGGTACCTGCCACACACACCCAGCCCTTCCCATCCTACCTGTCAGGGGGCAAGAGCAGGTGGATGGAGACCTCCCCCCAAGAAAGGCTCTCTAGAGTGGATCGTTTGCTTTGCTAAGTCCTTCGTGATCTCGCTCTGCCTGCGTGTGAGTGCCAGAGGGGTGATGCAGGTGGGCTTGCCTTTAGGGGGTAAAATGCCCTGGGACTAGAAGCAGCTCATGTGTTGTTGCCACCAGGGTCCAAGTTTGCCTGTGGAGCAGAGCTCAGGGGAAGTGATTTTGTGAGTCTAGTTGATTGGATGGGGCTGGGTACTAGGTTGGACTGGGTGAGCTTGGAGGTCTCTTCCAGCCTGCTTGATTCTCTGATTTGCAGCAGGGCATAGCCAGTGGAGTGTGTGGGAAACAGCATCAAGCCTACTAGAGCAGCTGAGCAGTTTCCTTCTGCAGAGGGTGGGCTGGCTCCTGCTGGGCCGTGGGGCTCATTTTCACCTTGATGAAGTGAGCATTTTATGAATTGAGACCTGCCAAGGGATTTTGCCATCTAAATCCTTCTCTTATCTCTTTTTAATCCAAAGGCTGGTGTAAAGCAAATTAGTTTTTCCCCTTTCCTCCCACTTTATCAAGCCCTTTGCAGCTCTGAGGGGCAAATGCTTGTCCCAGGCAGCCACGAGGAGTTTCGTTCCCAGCCTGTGTGTGTCTTTGCCATGTCACCTACTCAAGTTTTAGCAGCACAGTGTGCACCATCTGATGAGCCCCAGCCAGTGCCACCCCTGGCCCTCAGCATCTGCATCCTGCCCATGTGCTCAGAGATGGTCTGCAGCAAGGACAGGGATGAGAGAACACTCAGAGGTGGAAGTGACTCTTGCCTATGCAGCAGGACACGATGGTGTGCACTGGGGTGTGTTGGGCAGCCTGGGCCTGCTTAATCCAACCAGCACCTGTGGGATTTCGCCCAAAGAGCCCTTTTTTCAGACAGCTTTTTAGCAAGAGGGAGGAAAGGAGTATCTGGATGTATCCCAGTCTCCCATGATGGCTCTATGGAGCTGTCTGGGCAGTGCTGCCTCCAGAGCCCTGGTGCCTCCTGGCTGGCAGCCTGGGCAGTAGGTTTGGAAATCCTTTCTGTGAGGTGCTGCCAGTTCTGCAGAGACAGCCAGAACTTGAGATGTGCTGGAGGTGATGAAATTGAGGAGTGGCCAATCCCTCTGACATCCTTCAGCCTCCCATCAGCCAACCCAGCAACTACTCCCACTGCAACGTCCAGAGGTTGTTTACCCACTCAGTGCAGACACTCCTCTGGGAACTGAGCAGCACATTGCTCTCCAGAGCTGCACAGCTCCCTCCAGTCACTCTGCCAGGAGCCCTGCGTTAGGGCTTCCTATGGTTAGGAAGTTGGATCATCCACTTGGTGATATCTCTAATGGCAGTGAGCACCTCACAGTTTGGGAGCTGCTGGCACAAGATGGACAGCTGAGGGACCAGTGGGAGCAGCCCATGGCACATGTCCTTGGTGCCCACAGCCAGCTGTGTGCCTTCAGCTTTGGGAGATGAGAGGATGGCATCGTGGGTGGGGGCACGGTTGGCACAGGGGGCAGCTCACCTGCAGCAGTCTGCTCTGCTGTTGCACATTAGCAAATCTGTGGCTGCAGTTCAGAGCATCTCACCACTGATAAGAGCCTGAGGCTGTCTGCTGCCACGCTTTGGGATCTGCTCCTGTTCAGTGGTGCATGGCAGGTCCAGGGCCTTGGGGCACCCTTGAGGCAGGGTGAGTGCTATTGTATCCCCTCCTCAGGCAGTGCCACCAGCTCTGCCAAGTGCCCAACCCATCATTTCTAGTCTCCTATTTCAATTTTGTGTTCTGGCTCCCCTTGTGGGAGCTATTGCAGAGCACTAACATAAAATGAGAGCAATATATTTGCCCCCAGCAGCACACCTGGGGGAGAGAGCTGCTGCTGGGGTGCTGCAGCTGGCTGCAAACATCTCTGTAGCTCCTTGGCACAGCTGCTGGCAGCCCAGGGCCTGCTCCACGGAATGTGCTGTTCCTTGGTGCTGCTGTAAATCGTAGCTGACAGCAAGGATAGCCGAAGTGAAATGGTGAGGAGGTGCCCAGAGGAGAGCTGGCAGCACAGCCTAATGAGGCAGGTGGAAGCTGAGCAGGGCCTTACAGCCAGGGTCTTGCTCAAGCACTGCTCACCGTGAGGACTGCCCAGCAGGTGCTGGGCTGGTGTCTGAGGCCAGGCTGTTCCACAAGCACAGACACTGCACCTCTTGGGAGGGCAGCACCTGGGGCTGGCTGTGAGAGCTGCACTGGGGGTTACAGCTGGCAGGGGCTGTCCCCATTCATTCTTCTCTTCACAGCAGGTCTCCTCAGGTGCTCCTCCCCACGACAGCCTTTCCACACGGGGCAGAAGCCCCTGGCTGTGTCCCCTGCCCTCCTTCCTCTGCAGCCCTGCCGCTGGACCTGCTCTGGAGCAGCTCAGCTGGCCCGTGGCAAGGGGCACTGCAGCATCTGCCTCCTGCCGTGCAGGAGCGGGCAGGAGTTGCACCCTCCCGGAGTCAGAGATGCTGTCACAGGCTGGCGACTTCAGCAGCAGTCAGCAGACCTTCAGTGCCTGGTTATAACAGAGAGGATAAATCAATGTTCTGAGCCAGATGCTGAGTTTGTCATGGAACTAAACTGGTAGATTCTGGTGAGCTAAGCAGCCCCTGCCAGCCTAGCTCCTGCTGTTTGAGGGGATTCTGTGCTTGCTTTTCTGGCTACGGGCATCTCAGGGTCCCGGGAGCAGTCCTAATGCTGCAGAAAGAGAATCCAGGCTGACTCTTAATTACAAGCTTGTGCCAGGCAGCAAAGCAGCTTGGCAGTTAGAGTGCTGCTGCTGCAGGTCAGGCTGGCAAGCAGAGGTGGCCCAGCCTGGCTGCTCTGTGACCAGCCCCCAGAGCCTGCACGGGGCTGTGCTGGGCACTCCTCTGCTGCTGCTCCTCTTTGCTTTTCTGTTCCTGGGCCGCTTGAACTCTCCCAGGTGTGTTGCTTTTCTGTTCCTGGGCCACTTGAACTCTCCCAGGTGTGTTGTTTTTCTGTTCCTGGGCGCCCACTCAAACTCTCCTAGGTGTGTTGCTTTTTCCCTACCCCTCATTGCAGTTCTGAAAAGTTCCTGCTAGGTTTTGGTCTCTTTATGCCCTTATTCCCCTTCAGCCCTGTCGAAGCCTGCTGTGCTCCCAGAACAAGCTGTCTGCTGTTTTCTGCCCCTAGGTTACTGCCAGGGCAAAGGCTTCCGTGTGGGATTTGGGCAGTGCTCGGGGAAAATCCTTCCTGCCCTGGCAGGTCCCTGATGGCTGGAGGAGGGAGATGTCCGAGGAGGAGGATCTGTCTCTGCTCCACTACCAGTCTTGCTGCTCCATTCAGGCCTACTGTTTTTATATGAGTGATTGGAATCTTCTCGGGTTCAACGAGCAATAAATATCTCAAAGCTGAATGCATCTCTCCGGTGTGATCAGGAGAAGATTCCAACAAATGCACTGCATAACAAGGAGGTGACTGCAGAGGAAAGTGAGGTTTTAACTCTTCTGCTGTATTACTGTTTGCTTCATAAGGAGTCAAAGAGGCTTTGAAGTGAACTTAACCATTCAGGCCCCTGGGCTGGTGGAGCAGCTGGAGCTGCATGCTAACTTCTTTCTTTCACAGTGGGAATATGCTGGAGGTAAAATCCTGAAGGAGAGCTGCATCTGGGTCCTGCGAGCTCATAGACTCTTCTGAGTACAAGAGGTTCCTGACTGTGCTCTAGACTAATTTGCAACAAAGCAATCTGCCAGTGATAATCAGTGACAGCAGCAGGAAAGCAACCAGGCCTGTGTTGGTAAAACAGCAAAGGCAGAAGTGTGCTGCACATAACCCCACAGGCAGGAAGCAAATGGAGGCCGAGAAGGTGAGACTGCAAGCACAAAACCCCTGCAGCATAGAAGGAAAGGCTGTGCAGGCTCTGGAGTTCAGCCCTTACGCTGCAGCACTGGAGAAGAAACCCCTGCAGGCTGCAGCCTGCAGCTGCTGCCCTCCCCTTGCCCCAGGGGCAGGCAGCTTCCCCCTGCCCCTCCTGCCCTCCCCTTGCCCCAGGGGCAGGCAGCTTCCCCTGCTCCTCTGTCTCCAGGAGCAAGCAGCTTCTCCTGCTCCTCCTCCTGCCCTCGCAGGTCTCCACCCTCAGCACAAAGCCTGGTGCCAGCCCTGAGATGGGCGCTGGTGTTGGGGCACCCCTCAGAAGCCGGCCTGGAGACACCTGGTGTTCCTTGCTCCTGTTTTGCAGAAGAGGCTTCCCCCTCCTGCCATCCTGTGCACCAGGGGAGGAGGCTGAGCTGCCTGGCTGGAGCGATGCTCAGGCGCTCGCTGGTGGCAGCCAGACCTTGTCACCGAGCAGGGGCTGCGGCAAGAGGACAGCGAGGAGGCAGACCTCCCTCCTGCGCGCCTGAAAGCCTCTCCTGCTGCGGTGTCCCCTTGCAGCAGGCAGTAAACAGAGCCACATGCCACCGTTCTCAAGTGGAAAGGGCATTTGCCGTCTCCTGCTGGTCTACAAATCAATTTAGCTGCGTGGCCAAATGCCAAATCACATCAATTAGAGAGTATTACTGACTGGAGGAGCTCAGGAGACCGGATAATGAACTCTGCTAGGGTGCAAGGGGAACTTGTTAAATATTTGCTTGGTCCTCCAAGTGGAGAGCCTCAGAGGCTGCTGGTTTCGTGCAGCGGCAGCAGGATGAGCACAGGCTGCTGCTTTCCTGCTCCTCCCCGGCTCTTCGCACCCTGGCGAGCAGCCGGTGCTGTGCGGCAATGTGAGCCTCTTGGGCAGGCAGGAGAGACGAACGCGTCTGAAACTGAGGTGAATGAAGCACTGCAGCAGTGTGGATAAACAGCGTGCAGCAGTAATAGGCCCTTGCAGAAATGGTTCGTGGGAAATCATCCCCACACTCCTTACAATATTCAGCCTAGGACCTTCTCCTGTCACCAGAGGCAATGACCTGGCCAGCAGAGGAGTGCTGCTTGCTTAGCAAGGAAAAGCTGCTTCCTCTCCACGTCTGGTGGAAACCTGGAGCTGCACCAGCAGGCAGGTATCCATTTAATGTACTCTGGCTCTCTTGTCAGGTTATGGGATGCCCTTTTGTCCGCAAAGGACAGCTACAGGTTGACACCTTCCCTCCTGGGTTTAGAAATGAGTCCTGCAGCTCCTCTGAGCTCAGCCTGGCTGCGCTCCTGACAGGAGCAGGAGGACGCAGAAAGCATTTACCCAGTGGAGGATTCCTCTGCACGAGCAATAGCCACACTGCTGCTTGCTGTGCCTGTGGGGAGAGGGTCACCCCCAGAGGGGCAGGATGGCATTACTCCTGCGTCTGCACCTTGGTGCAAGGCAGTTGGCAGCTGGGAATGGCCAGTGCCAGTGCTTCCTGGGTGCAGGAGAACTGATAACAACTGTTAGCTCCAGAGTGCTCTCTCCCAGTTTTGGGCAGGGTGAAGGAGCCTCCCCAAGAGCAAGCTGGTGCTGCAGTCGGTGCTGACAAGAGGGGTCTGGGTGCTCTGCTTGGGCAGGCAGGAACAGCCCCTGCAAACCAAACCCTGGCAGGATTGAGGCACCTAGCAGCAAACTCCTCCAAGCTGATCCCAGCCCAGAGCCAGGCTGCCAGCAGCAGCCTCAGCACTGAGGCACAAGGGTGGCTTTGGATCTGCTGTGGCCACAACTGCCAAGCACCCCCACACCATGCTGGGGATGGTGGTAAGGTCCTTCCTGTGACCCAGAAGTGATAGAGCTGAGCTGCTACAGCCTGGGGACATCTGGAGAAGCCCCAGGTGCCAAGGAGGTGGAAATTTTCTGGGAAGGAGCTCAGACACAGCTCTGAGAGCAGGTTTCAGAGGGAAGCTGGAGAAAGTCCAAAACCTGGCTCAGGACAGAGCTCAGAGACATCTGCTATCTGCTGCATGGATGGGGGCCAGAAAGCCAGGAGATGCTAAACAATGAGAAGTTTGGGTTTTTCCATGCCCAAGGCCACTTTCTTTTCACCCCCAGGAGAAGGAGGTGGGCACTGGGGATAAGAGGGGTCCATAGCTGGCCTGCCCTCACTGACACAAGAAGCCTGGAGCCACCAGCATTGCTGATCCTCACCCTTGCCAGGGTGCCCTGTGTCAAGAGGCAAATGGAAGGTGAATGGAGACTGCAGCATGCTGCACTGTCCTTGACTGGCATTGCTTTGGCCAGGACCAGCAGCACAGGAGCCCCAGCAGCACCCATTGCCTGGGGAGGCAGCAGCCTCCAACCCAAGCCTGAGGAGACACTCAGGTGTTCTGGCATCTCCCATCCACTTCACCTCCACCGGGGCAGCTGTGCTCACAGCCTTGGTCTTTAAAGTGAAGGTCACAGAGCTTTCTCCTGGTTTGGGTGCAAGGTGGCTATAGAGTAGCTGGAGCTGAACAGAGGAGAAGAGAGGAGGCTTCTAGAGCAGGAGGCTCCTTCAGCTTGGGTGCTCTTAGTTCCACACACCTTGTGCTTAGAAAGCTGCTTCTGAAGTGCCATTTCAGCTGGGTTGGCTCTAGAGAAAGCTTCCCCACCTCCCCTGGAAGCTTTTGCTGCCATCAGGTGTGAGCATGGCTCCGTGTCCAGAGGGCTTTCATGTTCTCTGACGAGCCCCTGTTGTGCTCAGTTTGCTGGTAAGCCTTTGCCTTCCAGCAAAGGTGAGCAAGTGGAAAAGCCGACCCAGCCCCGAGCCCCTTGCCTCTGCCCTGCCGCAGTGCCAGGCCTGTGGGCTGCCTGGCACAGGGGAGATTCCTCCTTAGCTCTTCAGAGCCCAAAAGAAGAGGTGAACCTTTCTGCTCTCACCTGGAGGTCTTGCTCAGAGTCACACAGCACCGTGTGGGAAGAGAGCTCCTGCTCTCCTAGCCAGAAGGGATGGAAGTGTGTGCCTGGAGCTTCCTCCCTGCTGGCCAGGTGTGGCACACGGCTGGGGTCAGCAGCTCCCAGCGGCCACCTGCGCTGCAGCGCAGGGACCCCGGACCCAAACAGTGCTGAGGTGCTGGGTGCAAGGTCTGGGGGGCATGCAGGAGGTGCCTCTGTGTTTGCTGCTGTGTCCTGGAGTGGTTGCATCTGCAATGAACCAAACTGGCTGGTGGTATTTAGTCTGGTTTTGTTATATTGCTGGTAAGAAAACTAAGAGCAGCCTCTGTCTGATAGTGTTTGAGGGGCATTTTCTGGCAGCTGAAAGCATCAGCTGGTTGGCAAGGAATGAACAAGCTGGGTGTAACTCACAGCAGTGCTGGTGCTGTAATTAGAGGTCAGAAGGGAAGCTGGAATAGACCCCTCCAGCATATCTCAGAATTCAAAGGAAAGAATGGGGTTTGTGTGTGAAATGCTGATGTTCTTCACCCAAAAAAGCAGCTTTCTGCAGAGATTCTACTTAGAAATGGATGCAATAGCATGGGGGGAAACCCAGTGATGACGAAAACGTTTGGGTCAGCAATACTCCTAATTCCTTTATTAACCAGGCAGTAATAACTCCAAGTAAGATGCCCTTTCAGTGGCTGCTTGGTAAGAGGGTGAGAGCTGGGAGGAGCTTTCAGCTCTAAGCACCCAGGCAGGATGCCATTTCTCAGGCTTGATTGCTGCTTCTGCCCTGGATGCCCACACAGCTGCTGCTTAGTGAGAAGGAAAGAGATCATTCCCGGAATTTTAAATTGCCTGAAGGCTCTGGGTGTGCATGAGGGACACGCTGAAGGTCTGCTGGGAGCCAGGTGGGGGGTGTCTTTTTCTCCCAAGCAACCACCAATAGAACAAGGGGACACAGTCTCAAGTTGTGCCGGAGAAAATGTAGGCTGGATGTCAGGAGGAAGTTCTTCACAGAGTGGTTGGCATTGGAATGGGCTGCCCAGGGAGGTGGTGGAGTCATCATCCCTGCAGGTGCCTGCCCAGGCAGCTGCTGGCTCCAGTTCAGGTCTGCTCTTAGCTGGGCTAGAGCAGCTGCTCTGACAGCTGTGAAGATCTGCTCCTGGGTAGACGAGAGTTAATGGTTCATCAGTGGGGCTTTGTGCAGCAAGCTGAGTTTCAGGCACAGAGACCCTTCTGCCAGAGGACTCGCTGCAGGGACAAGCATCTCTATAAAGCACCTAACTTTCGGGCAACAGAATCCCTTTCCAGGATCAACAGAATTAGCAGTTTTCTCTTTGCCTTTCTCAAGAAGAGGAGCTCCCTGAAGAGTGCTCTTCCTGACCGAGGGAGCAGCTGGGAGAGCCACTCCGGGGGGGCTGACCTCACCGCGGAGCTGCAGGCACACCTGGAGCTCCACCAGCTCTGTCCCCACCTCAGGAGAGCCTGCGGTGGTGCTGCTGCAGAGGGAGCAGTGCCTGTGCGCCTCTCCTGAGGACCACGTTGCTGTGAGGGTGTTCTTAGGGAGGTCCTGGCAACCAGAAGCAAACCACAACAGAGACAAGCGGAAGGTTCTCCACGTGTAAGCCATTTATTGTGTGAGATAAATACATTTGCAACAAGTCTGAGTTATCTCCTCTGAGTGCAGGTGCTGGTAGTATGGCAACATGAAAAAGAGCCTAAAGCAGCAGAGGCACTTGTTGCATGCAGCTGGCATTGCGACCCAGCCCAGCGACGCAGCCCTGCTAGGAGGGACCTTCCACCGCTGCGAGCTGCCAGGGCTCACGGCGCCGGTGCCAGGCAGGAGCTGCCACGCTGGCCGCAGCGGGCCAGTCCCGGCTGAGGGAGGAGAGCACTTCTGCTCCCCGCTTGGTGTTCGGTATTGCTGTGGCTTGCAGGGCGGTGCGCGGCTGCAGCCGGAGGGCGAGGCGGCGATCCGAGCGCATGTAGGTTGTCTCTCTGAACGCAGCCAGGCTGACTTTGCACGGCCGTGAGCAGGCTGGACGTGGGCACAGATGCTGTGGAGACCTTTGTGGGCAACAGAAGGATGAACTTGCCAGGCCGTGCCAGGAAGACAAGTGCTTTCTTGTCAGAAAAGAGAGCTACCCACAGGGGTCTTTGCCCTTGGGCTCTGGGGGAAGCCCATAAAGTGGTCTGTAAAGCTGGTCCAGAGGCAAAGGCCCTTGCAGAGCAAGCTTGCTGCCTGCGGCCCCAGCATCCCTAACCCTCTGTCCTCACACAGGCTGTGCTCCTGCCAGCACTGCCTGCTGCTGTCCCTGCCCTGCCGAGAGCACAGCACACGACTGACCCTGGTCTTTGTGTGGTCAGGAAGCCCGCTCGGAACCTTCACTTCAAGCATGTGCTTAGCAGTGCCCCGTGGCCAAGCCAGAGTCGTGCATGCAGAGAGCACTGAGTGGAGAGCTGGCCCTGGGAGCTGTGATGGCAGCAAGTTCTGTCCTCACTCTGCATCAGCTGTGAATGCAGCCAGCTGCCCTGCAGAATGCAAGCATCTGTAGCCTGGAAATAGAACCCTTTTCTTCTTCTATTTATAGTGTCAGTAGCCTCACTAGTACCAGGGTAAGAGATGAGTCTGAGACACACAGTGTGCGTTCTAAATCTT
The DNA here is from genome assembly GCF_015220805.1 of Pogoniulus pusillus. Taxonomy (NCBI): domain Eukaryota; kingdom Metazoa; phylum Chordata; class Aves; order Piciformes; family Lybiidae; genus Pogoniulus; species Pogoniulus pusillus. The sequence continues at coordinate 24,525,904 of NC_087280.1, forward strand.
AGCCCAGGGAGCAGAAGCAAGTTGCTCTGAGCTGGGACATCCTCTCCTGCTTTGGATAGACACACTCAGGCATAAGAGAGACCAATGTGTTTGCTCCAAGTATGGTGATCATTAACACCCACACCTGAAAATCTCCTCAGTTACTGGTGGTTAACTGGCTAGCAGAAACTGAGGCTGGCTAGCAGCCTGCTGAGCAACCTCACCCACAGCCAGTGGAGGTCCCTCATCAGAGAACAGCAAGGTTAAAGCCAGTCCTCATGTTCCCTGCCTCCTGGATGGACTCTCCTGCAACAGGTGAGCAAACCCTGTGTGGAAGAGCCACGCAAAGGTACCCCTGTGCTTCACAGCCTGCTGTGTTGGGAGTCTCTGATCACAGTGCTGAGCACCTCGGGAATCAGTGGAACAGGTAACAAAGCCAGGTGCCACTTGGCACAACCGAGCACACGCTCTGAGAGTGCAGATGGAGGTCTGAACGAGTCCTCTGCCTGAGGAGTGCTTCCCTCACTGTATGCTGAGACTCAGACCTCCCCATTCCTTTCAGGAGGAGTTGGGAAGCAGTGTCTCATCTCTGTGTCCCTGTCCAAGACTCTCCAAGTGCTCTCTGCCATAGAAGCCAGGTGAAAGGCTGTGAGACAAGCTGATACTGCTGTCCCCATTGCACTGATGAGTAGACTGAGGCACATAAAGAAGTGACTTGTGTGGTCTGTCAGAGCCGAGAGTAGCAACATACAAAGCCTACATCCTGATTCCTTGCCACAACCTTTGGTTCTGCCTTTCTGACCCACTGGATGCTGCCTCATGGCAAGAATTCAGAGATCAGGGCTGATGTAAGGGAGAGGAGAAACAGTGACACATCCTTCCTGCAGGGCTGCTCTTTCAAGCCTTGTCTGCTCACGACGCTTGCTGGGGCTGCAGGATCTGCACCTTACGAAGCCATGAGCCAGGTGTGGTCACTGAAAAAGGCAGCTGTGAGCAAACCTTAAAATCTGGGGGGCAGAGGACAGGGGAACCCCCCCAGCCCCCTCTCCTTGAAAGGTAAACAATAACTTGCCAAAGCTCCCACATTCCTTTATGCCTTCCTGCATAGTGCCCCTCTTGATGTGCTGGCAGAAGGAAATGGAGAGCTCTTCACCTTAGCATCTGGGGAGAGTCTTCTCTGCAAGGTGCTGCGTTTCTCCGAGGTAGAATGCATCTTACTGCGTGGTGCTGAGGAGTCTGAGTGCTGAAGCAAGGAGCAGTGGCTCTGCTTACCGTCTTGGCCATCCACTGAAGTGCTCCTGAAGCCAAAGCTGGGTGGAATGGCAGAGGCAGTTCTTCTTGGAAACTCACATCTGTGCAGCTGGAACCAGCAGTGCCCAGGCTCTGCTCCGTAGGCTCTTGCTGGCTACCGAGCCCACAGTAAGTGGTCTGACACCTCTGGCTAATCCACAGCCCCACAGCAGCTGATGTGCCTGGCTACTGCATCACCCAGAGAGAGCCAGGTGGTGCTCCAGGGTGCCCAGCAGTCTGTGACCCCCGGGGGGAGCATGGTCTGACTGCTGCTGTGTCCTGATCTCTGGAAGCAGGGCTGCAGTGGGGCAGGAGTGTGCAGAGCCAAGTGAGCTAAGAGGAAACCTGCTGGCATAACCCTGCTTAACCAGGGCTGCCAAAGTGCTTCTGCTGAGCCTTTCCTGAAACACAAACCTAGCGACTGAGGAAGACCTTTGGAGCAATCTACTGCCAGGAAGACAAAGAAAAGGTTGTTGCTTCCCCAGATTCTGGTGGTGACCCTGGGTTTGTGGCAGATCATGAGGGGAGGACAAGCTGTGCTAGACCAAGAGTTCTCTTAGGAACTGCCTGGAGGATCTTGTGCTGCTGGAGTGACCACGGGGCCTGTGCTCAGTAAAAGAGGGGTTGCTGCATAGTGTTAGACTGTGCTGCCAGCTGAGACCCTGACCTGCTGAGCAGGGCTCATTTCCACTGCCTGCTCTTGGAGCCAGTGCCTCTGCCCTGCGTCTCTGGAGGTGGCTGCTCGTGTGGCAGCCTCCCTGCTGGGAAAGGCCTCCTGGCTTGCAGCATTCTGTGGCTCTGGCCAGAGAGGCCCTCTCAGTCATCCAGATGCTGCTCCTCCCAGGTGGATGTAGGGATGGCACTGTAGGGGTCCATGATGACTTTTGCACAGCGAATAATCATCACAATCAGGAAGAGGCAGAGGAAGACAAAACAGGCCAGCGTCAGTCCCTTGTCCACGTCGACATACACAGGCTCTGGGGTTGGTCCCTCCATGGCTTGTGCCGCTCCTCATCCAGCCTTATGCTTGCTCCTAACATCATCAACCACCTGCAAAACAAACACGGGTCAGGCACAGGCCACGGTGCGAGGGGAACTCGGGAGCAGGACTGCCCCCACGAGGGGTCTGTGCTGGGTTCCTGCAGGGCAGTAAACCTGCTGCAGATGTCCCCAGGCAGGCGGCTCAGGGCACCAGAAACTCCATCTGCACCTGGGCTCACCTGTGAACGCTTCTGGCTGAAGCATCAGCCCGCAGGAGAGGTGCTGAGGGGAAGAGAAGCAGTGGTGAACGAACACAACCCACTTGGAATCGCTAAAGGCACTCTTCTTGTCTTGGCAGCTCTCACTCGGGACAACACTTCCCCTCCTCTGCCGGTGTGAAAGAGCAGACAAAGGGCAGAGCAGACTGCTTCCATCCCGATTCCCCTCTGGCCAAACATTCCCTTCTCTCACTGGCACAAAGCAAAGTGAAAATGATGCTTTCCCCCCCACACCAGCTAATCTCTGGGACTCGCAGGTTCTGCAGGCAAGAGGAGATTTTCAGGAGCAATGTCATTTGCAGGTGGGTGTTTTACCATGCAGAGAGGTGCAGGTGACTGGCACAAGCATTGTCTTAGTGCAGATGCCTGCATAGCAGAAGGGCTCTCCCAGCCTCATCAGCTGAACCCAGGGCCAAAATATCTTCAACAGACACTGACTCCCTTCTGCCTCTGCAAGTTTGCCCCATTAGCTGCTGCCACAAACTGCTTTGCATGCTAATGCTGAAGGAGAGGGACTGACCTGACTCGTGGAACTGAGTCACTGCCTAGGGATGAGGGAAGTCACTCCTGACATCCCCTCTTTGGTCAAGGTGGGAGGCAGAAGTGTTGAGGATTGCTACTGTAAAAGAGCAGGAATGTGGAATGCCTCTTTAAAGCAAGCAACAACAAAAGCAGTTCACCTCACAGGATGTCAGGGGTTGGAAAGGACCAAAGAGATCATCCAGTCCAACCCCCCTGCCACAGCAGGACCATACAATCTAGCTCAGGGCACACAGGAACACATCCAGAGACAGGTCTGGAAAGGCTCCAAAGAAGGAGACTCCACAACCTCTCTGGGCAGCCTGTGCCAGGGCTCTGGGACCCTTCCAGGCAAGAAGTTGCCCCTTGTGTTAAGCTGGAACCTGCTGTGCTGCAGCTTCCATCCATTGCTCTTTGTCCTCAGATGCAATGGTCAGAGCATCACTGCACCACTGCTTCAGTTGGGGAAGAGAAGATACTGAGGCATGGGGAGAACTGAGTGAAGCTCAGGTCTCAAATGGTCCAGGTGCTCTCTAACTGCATGCAGGCAGGGAGGAAATCTCATGTGTTAGCTGCACAGCCACGTGTGCCTGGCTGTGCCTGCAGTGAGCTGAGGCTGCTGGCAGGGCTGGTTCAGCAGTGGCTCACATCTGGCTGGAGCACTGTGTCCCTGCAGCCTTGTGCCGTGCCAGCTGTGAGTGGGTGTCCCTGCGACCCCTCGACCCTTGTGCCCTGCACATTTGTCTCAGGGCGAACTGAGGACCTTTCACTGCAGGAGTTCAGCTCCTTTACAGTCTCATCATTTATTCCTTTTCAAGTTGTTTTCCGCTCTCTCCACCTCCTGGATCCTACAAGGCAAGGATAAATCAGCTGGGCCCTCCAGTCTATTTTAAGCACAAGGGCAGCAGATCTTTTGATTTCCCCAAAGCACAGTAATTCCTGTGCCAGGCAGCCCTGCAGCAGGCGCTGCAAGGGAAGCTGATGACCGAGCAAACACTGTGTGGCCACCAGTCCTGAGGACCAGTAAGCTGGGGGCTGTGCTGAAATCCTGAGGGAGAAGGGCCAGACTTGGGAGGCTCAGCTGGCCTGGCCAGAGCTCTGCTGTTCCCAGACTGGTGCCACTCTAGTTCCCCAGCCACGAGACCTTGCAGTACAGTTCGCAGCTTCACCTGGTGACAGAGACAGGACTTTGGCAGCCAGGCTGAGGACTGACTCTGGGCACCTTCTATTTTTTTTATGAAGAAGAGTGATCAAAACTACTGCTGAAGTCCTGTGAAGGTCCAGCAAGGGTGGGTTGAAGTTTCTCTCTCCTGGCACCCTGGCTCTTGGCTGCTGTGGTGGTTGCTGTGGTGTCATTTCACACTGAGCTGCCTCCTGCAGGCTGTCAGAGCTCCCTGGTAATTTCCATCAGCTCCTTGATGACAAGCTGCATTTTCAATCAAATGTGCCTACTGCTGGAAGGTGAATCATTGCTCAGAAAATGATCTGAGGCTTTCAAGCAGACACCCATCCCTTGGAGGCTTTTCCCTTCAGAGTGACGTTGCACAATCTCCTGAGAGCTGTGGTTCAAGTGTCACATCCTTCTGCTCGCCCCTGCCCCAGACTGGGCTGTGCTTCCTAGGACACACCTGAGCCGTGCTGCAGCCTCAGCTCCTGCCGGAAAAACAGGTGCTGGAAAGGATGTGCCAGGCAGCAAGCTTTACCCAGAGGGCAGTGAAAGCCTGGGGCATCTGAGCTGTAGCTCAGGGAGGAAATCACAGTGACAGCTCAAATCAAGTGGCTGCAGGTTTAGGTTGCTCCGGTTTGCCACAGCCAGCACTTTCAGTGGCAGTTTCAGTGTGCTTTTCAGCAGAGGTGTACAAAGCACAGGTCCTCCTCCTTAGTGCTTCTAAGGTGATTGCTGCTCTGCAGTAAGTCACTGCTGCTGGAGAGCACAGGTCTTGGGGCTGGCCAGAAGGGCTTGGCTGTGCCAAGCTGTGCTCTCTTCTCCCAGCTTGACTGCTCACCTGAGTCTGTCTAAGGGACAGCACTGTCAGAGGGGAAAGCATCTTCTGCAGGTCCAGCTCATCAGAGCTGTGCCAGTCTACTGCTTGTGCACAGTGGATTAGGTGTCAGAAGGCATTTTGGGATGTTCCACACTGTTAGTTAGTGCAGTTGCATTTCAGCAAACTTGGCAGTGTAGAGGCAGCTGTTGGCACTGAGCAGATCTAGTGCTGGAATGGAGCTGTGTCTGAGGCAGTTGTCTCCAGCAGATGAATTGATTCCTGCTGTCACATGCTGCTGTTCTAGACCAGGTGTCTAGGAACCAGCAAGAGATGTTCCCAAAGTGTGTAAGGAGTTATTTGTGTGTGTTGACCAGGACTGCTGGCTCTTGAGCAAGTCCAGCTCCCTGGCTTTGTCGTGGACACGTTGGTCATTCTCTGGCACCACTGCAGCAGGGAGCTGCACTGCCTCCCAGCACAGCTTGTGCCTCCCAGCACAGCCAGCTGCATGGCACTGATCACTGCACGCACCTAGACCAGCTCCACGTTGCTCCCCTCTGCCTGACAGGTGCTCGTGGTCTTCCACCTCTGGACCAACTGAACAACTGTTCTGGTTGTTTTCCATTTCCCTGGCCAGTGCCTCAAATGCCCCTTGCACTTCCTTGGTGCCCAGTGGCACAGCCAGGCTTGGTGCTGGGTGTGGGAGTGCTGTGGTGGTTGAGGCAGAGCTGCTCTGTGCCGGAGGAGGCTCTGCCTGCACGCCAGCCACGGGGGGTGAGCTGCGTGTGGCAGCAGGATGGTTTGCAGATCCTGGTCTGCTTTGTGATGTCCACCAGTGCTGTGGAAGCTCCCTCTGGCCGTGCCTGGCTGTCTGCTCTGCTCTCGTTGCCCAGCACAGCTGCTGCTGGCAGCAGATGGGGCTGAGAGATGCTTGGCAGGGACGGCTCTGAAGCTGTGCACAGGAAGGCTCAAGTTTTCCCTGCATAGCAGAGTTACCAGAAAAGGCTTTGCCCCACTTGTCAGCACCAAAGTGTAGAACTGTAGTCTTTGTTATTCCTGCAGGCTTCTTGACAAGAATTTGGGTTGAACAAAGGCAAGAGATGGACAGGGCCAGCCCCTGGCTCCCATGCTGGGCAGATCAGCAGTCCTGAGTGTACCCTCCTCTCCAAAGCCCTGGGCACTGCAATACAGCCTCTCCCCTCTAGTTCCCTTGAGAACAGAGGTGTGCCAGAGACAGCCCAGGCACAGAGCTGTGCTGCCTTGTGGTGGGCATTGTAATGCAGTGCCCAAAGAGACTCTGTGCTGGGCTCCCTGAGGGCCAGGCAGCAGCCCTATCTCTTCAGAGGGTTGGCACCGTCTAGGTTTGATGCCCTGGTCCCCTCAGCTTCTTCTAGACAGACCATGCAGTCTGGAGACTCTGCAGCCATGTGCAAGGGTGGTCAGGGAGCATGGCCTGGGGATGAAGAAGGGGATGAAGAACTTGGGCACCTCAGTGAAGAGCCAGGCCTGAGCAGTTAACATTTGCCCTGCTGTTTGCTTCATGATTCCCAAGGCTCCCTTCACCAGGGATTGCCATTCTCATGAGCTTGTGTGCACAAGCAGGCAGAGGTGTTGGCCCCCTCTCTGGCACACCTGGTATGTCCCATGCTTACCCACCTGGCTGCCTTCTGCAGTCAGCCCAACCTGTGCCAACGACTTAGAAGCCACGGGGATGGGTTCCCAGCCCTGGCAGCCCTGGCACCATCGCTCTGCTACAAGGAATAATGTGTCTCCTGGACTGCAGGGAGCTGCTCCAAGCCATGCCAGTTCCTGTGCTGCTAATCACATTTCCACTCATCCCAGCCCTCAGCACAGGTTTCTAAGCACCTCGTCTGGTTTTTCTGTCCTCCTCCTATTCTCTCTTCCCATAACAACAGCTGTGCAGGGAGGGGGGAGGGGACCCACAAGAGCTCAGACATGCAAGCATTGCCCTACCTTGCAGACCTGGGCCGGCAGCCTGTCACAGCCCAGCATAGCAGCATGGTGGAGATGGAATCCCTGCTGCAGTCATAGCTGAGGAGCTGGGTAAGTGGGTGCAGCCTGCAGGCTCCAGCTGCTTCAGGGACACCCAGACCTGGGTGCAGCTCTCACTGCTGTCTTCTGGAAAGAAAATAATCAATCAGAGTGGCTCTTCAGGCAGACTGTGGGTGTTATGGATGCTGGAGCAACTGGGAATCTCTCCAGTGACAGCCTGAGGCAGTCAGGAGCAGGCACACATGGGATGGATTTCTTTGCCAGACCTTTCCTCAAAGAACATTCCTGGTGCAGAGAGTGATGGCCAAGCCCAGAGCCACCATTCCTGGTGCAGAGAGTGATGGCCAAGCCCAGAGCCTGCACAGCCTTATTTTTGATGAAACAAGCAAAAACCTCACTTTGAGTTCACTGTGAGCCATCAGTCAGGTCAGAATTGCTGCTGCTCCAGAGTCTGCATCTTCAGTGAGTTTTGAGGAAGTTTTTAAACCTCTTTTGACAAAAATGCCCAGAATTGCAGTGAAAGGAGGCAGTGGTTTCATGGAGTCACAGAATGACTCAGGTTGGAAGGGACCTCAGAGCTCATCTGCTACAACCATGCCCAGAGACACCTCTCAGCTAGACTCAGCTGCTCAAGGCCTCATCCAACGTGGCCTTTGGCCCTCCCAGGCAGGAGGCAGCCACAACTATCTGTGTTTAAACACAACTATTTGATTGGTCTGAGCTGATACCCCAGGCAGGACTTAAAACCTAATTCCATCCTATGACTTGGGTGACAGATCCACTGCCCCACTCTCTTTTGCTAACTCTGAAGTGCCTTATGGCTGGAGACCAAAATTACTGCTCAGCAGCACCTCTCAGCTCACACAAAGCCTGCTCAAAACCTTACATCTATGCATTGCTATGTGGTGAGATGTGCAGTGGCTGGGGACCCAAGGCCAATGGCCCAACACCTGGAGTACCAGCAGGAGAGAGAGGCTTACTTTGCAGACAGCCCATGCAGGGCTCTCTCGTCTTTAAAGGGGATTTGAGTGCTGAGCAAGTGACAGAGGCTGGAACAAGGGCCAAAGGAAAGCACAGACTGGCCTTTTGGTGATTGAAATAGATGCTGGAAAGAGCAGGGGAGAGGCTGCTGTGGCCCTGTAAAAGGGAGGTGGCTCACATGTGTCTAGGGAAAGCAGTGAGGGAAGGAACAGGAGCTGCTTTCTGTGGTGCGGTATGGAGCAGTGGCAGGGAGAGACATTTGTCAGAGGGCAGGAGGCTGTAGTCATTAAAGCTGTGAGGTGACAAGAGCCTGGCTGGTCAGGCTCAGGATGCTTGCAGAGATGGCTACTCTGAGATGTTGTGTGGAAAGGAGTTTTAGGATGTGAAGGCTGGAGAACAAGCCCCAGCTGATGCTAAATCCCAGGTGGGGGCACTCAGCAGGACATGGTCTTGCTCGGGCAAGAGCACAGAGGTGAGTGGCTGGGGAGGAAGGTGAAGTGCTGCTCAGGGTCTGTGTTTGGTGTGTGGGTCAGAGCTGACCTCCAGGGTGAAGTTCAAACCTGTGAAAGAGGAGCCTGGACACTTAACCATCCTCTAACATTCGTAACAATCGAGTTTTGACTGAACACTCACTGCCTCTGGGCACAGAGTCTGCTGCTGCAGACGAGGCAGACCGCCGAGCTCCCCCCCCTGCCCGGGGCGCAGCAGCGTGGCTGTTAGCTTCGTTTAACAGTTAATTGTCCTCTCAGGCTGACAGCTCCTCCAGCAGAACACCGGCGCTGCCTTTCACTCACGCTGCCTTCCCACCAGCATGGCCTCTCCTCTGCACCTCTCGCACAAAGGCAGGTTCCGTCTGCATTCTTACCTCTCTGCTTGGCTTTTGGGTTTATTTTCAGTTGTTTGGCTTTGTTGCTTGCTTTATACACTGACTTCAAACCTGTGTGCTCAGCTTAGTTTATGCAAACTCATTTATTTGACCCAGCCCACTCAGCTGTGGTCGAGAGACAAACAATCTTCCTCCACACACTTGCTGCTGGCCAGCCATGCGTCCCTGGGTGCCAGTGTTCCCTCAGAAGACCAAAGGCACATTCCTGCTTGCCCAGAAAGCTGGAAACAAATGAATGCATAAATCACCCCGAGGAAAGCATTTGAAATTGCTGTTGCACAAATGTTTCCTCCTTCCATAGCCTCAGGGCAAGAAGAACATTAATCTTCATCGAGGAAAAGATGCAACATGCACTTAAAATGACTGTGGGCTGCTTACAGTCTGCAGGTGTCCTGAAGCAGCTCATCCTCACTCGCCTGTGGAGCGTGCGGGGCTGCTAACAAAGGTAAGAAGACAGACGGCTGAGCTTGGGAGCAAGCTGCTGTGTGGACCTGCTGAGTGAGCTGATGGACAGTTGGGCCCTGGAGAGAGAAGTGCCTCCAGTCTGCCAAAGTTCAGCTTGCATGGATAATGCTTCCTTACACTTGGCTGAAGTGAGGAGCTGGCAACATGCAGGAACCTCTTCCAGAGACAGGAGATGCTCGTGCAGAGTAGCGGAGTGGCACCAGCACCAGTGATGGACTTGGAGAGCTGCTGGCTACCAGGCACAAGGGTGGGAAGTGTTATGACTTAAGCAAGCTTTACCAGCTGAGCAAGGGCAGGAGAGCCAGAGCTGAGCTGGTAATGTGCCTTGGTTCACAGCCTATAGAGGAGCAGGAGAAGAAAGGATGTTCACCTCCCCCCTGAGTGCAGGGGGCGCTTGGTGCATCTCCCTTGCACTGTCCTCACTTGGCCAAGCTCTGAGCAAAGTGCAAAGCCAACAGCCCAGCCCCGGGAAGAGCAGAGCAGAGCAGCACCCCCAGTGCAGGGACCTTTCTTTGGTTGCCTGTTTGTGCCTGTGCTGTGGGGGTGAGAGCCGCAGTGGTTTCGTAATGTGGTCCAACCCGTCCTCCTTGCAGTACTCGCTTCCACCCAGGGGCTGCTGGCAGCATTGATCTATCAGGTGCTGGAATCCTTTAACAGACGGTGCCAGGAAAATGCAAAGCAAGGCCTGTGATATGCAAAGTTTAGAGGGACTTGAGAGGAGCATCTGCAGCAGGACCATCCTTCACTCAGCCTGTTCTCAGAAGGGGACTGAGGCTGCTGCTCGTCACCGAGTGTAGCAGAGCAGTGCCTGGGTGTCCTCTGTCATCATGGTGAGTGGAAAATGTGAAGGAATCTCACAGAAACAAATGGATTTGGCTTTTGAGCCAAGGCTTGTTGAGGGCTGAGCAGATCTGATCTGAACTTGTTTTAGTGGGCTCTCTGCTGGCCGAGTGCTGTGGAAGCAGATGAGCATGCCTGTTACTGCTGTCAGTTATCTCACCCATTAAAGAGTGGCTGTTAGCCAGCAGAACTCTAAGCAAAGCTAGGTGGAAATTTTGCACTGCAGCAAAGCTGACAGGGGGAAAGGGGAGGGAAAGGCATATTTTTTCCAACTCCTGCCCTGAAGATCTTTTTTTTTACCACTTCTTTTTACATGTGGTAGTAATGCCCAGTATCCTCTAACTAGCAGGCTGCCTCTTGGAGACACAGGTTTTGCCTTTTCATCTCAAAAAACTACCTGGAACAGGGCTCCCATCACAGACACTGCTGATGTCTGTCCCTCCAGGGCCAGCTTAGTCCCAGGGGCACAGTCTGAGTAGCAGGTTGGAGCTGGTGCTCATGCATGTGCTTTCCTGTGCTGTCTCTTTGTGGCGAGCCCGCCAGAGGTGTGATGCCAGCTGAGCTGCAGCCTATCTTCAGCTGAAATCTCTTTGCAAAGGAGTCTTAAAGACCAAAAGAATAAACCCTGAGATGTAGAGCTGCTCCTGTGCAGGAGTGTGGATTTGAGTGCCAAGCAAGACATGATGTTATACACTGCTCAGCATCTGTGGCCAGGTCACTGTAGCTCCAAAAAAGGACCTACAGAAGGAACAGACACAAAGCCCAGCAAAGTTGTTGGGTAAGGATGAAACCCCCTTAGAAAGCACTGGCAAAACCAACCCTACTTAAACAGATTTCTCTCTCTCCACTAGCATGAGGACTTGGAGATTAAGTAAATGAAGTCCTGAAATGCCAAGTCAGGGGCCCCAGGTGATGTGAGTTTGGGCTGGGGCTGTTTCAGGGAGCAGTGCTCTGTGCCGTGGGGGTGTGCAGCTCCCTGCTCCTCAGCCTCACCTGCTGGAGAGGCAGAACAGGTGCAGCCTGTCAGCTCGCTCGGGCTCTCGTTTGCTCACAGGAGGGGCAGAAATACCAGCACTACTTCTTCCCTGTCTTCTTTTCTCAAGAGAACAGTTTTATTCTTACTACCCTAAGGACTGGGAGGCTGGGAACTGGCCCATTTGCAGAGCTGCTCAGTACCTGGAGCACTATCTGGAATCAGTGCAACCTGCCAAACCTCTGGCCGGCGCAGAGTCTTCCCCTTGCCGTGATCTTCTGCACAGGGACACTGCACAAAAGCCTCCTTCTGGTGAGGATGGAGTTGGCATCCAGAGAAACTCTTTTCCACTGTCTCCCAGGGGGGATGGATTGCATTTTGCTTTGGAGAGAGGCCAGATGAGGTTTATTACCAGTGAAGCAAGGCCTTGAGGCAGGACATGCATTACATTGCCATGACAGCAGCAGCAGGAGTGAAGGATCCCGAGTAGAATTTAAAGATAATTGAGCTCTGGTCTCTGGCTCTGCAGGTGGATAACAAATGGAGCAGCCTCCAAACTCAGTGTGTCTGGGTGAAAGGATAAATGGCTCAGTGCTCAGGGAGGGTCAGTCAGCACCCTGAGCCCAAGTGCCAGCTGGGGATGGTCTCCATCTCTCATCCTTCATGTGGGCTGCATCTGTGCTAGAATCATAGAATCAGCCAGGTTGGAAGAGACCTCCAAGCTCATCCAGCCCAACCTAGCACCCAGCCCTGACAGCCCTGAGCTCTGCCCTGAGCCTCCTCTGCTGCAGGCTGCACACCCCCAGCTCCCTCAGCCTCTCCTCACAGGGCTGTGCTCCAGGCCCCTCCCCAGCCTTGCTGCCCTTCTCTCAACACCTTCCAGCACCTCAACATCTCTCTGCAATGGAGGAGCCCAGAGCTGGACACAGCACTCAAGGTGTGGCCTGAGCAGTACATCAAATGCGTCTGGGATGAATGTTTGGCCTCGAGGCTGCCTGGCAAGGAGCATCCCATGTAAGTACTGTTGTGTGACCTGTGCGACAGGGGACTGTGCTTTAATGTGGTTACGGCGAGGGCAGAAGCAGCTGGTAAACTCTGGGTGCCTGTTGGTGGCACAGTGTGGAGATCTGTTCCTGAGAAGTGCCAGATGGGTGGATGTGAATCAGTTTGTATCTAATCAGAGGCAGAGGACGGCCAGAGGTGCTCCCTGAGAAGGGTGGGGCCGGTGGCTACTTGCTGAGTGGCACCGGTGACATGGGGCGGCAGAGCACAGCTGCAGTGCCCAGCAGCACAGCCTGGCGTTGGAGCCTGGCAGCGCGGCGCACAGCCAGCCTGTGGCTCCAGCCCTGCCTGGCATTCCCGCTTCTGGAGCACGCCTCCAGGATCGCCTGCAGAAGCCAAGCACCCAACCCTGGGGGGCTTCTGCAAGCGTGCCTGTGCCGCAGCACCCCGGGGCAGCTCTGATCTGTGCTTGTGACCGTTCTGGCGATAGCTGTGTTTGTGCTGGGGGCCTGGGGGGTGATTCATGCCCTTTCACCCCCTCCTTCCCGCTCATCCCAGCCTGTGTGGATGGTGTCCTCAAGTGCAGCCCGCGGCTTGAGCTGTGTCTCTACATGGTTTTGTTTCTGATCATGCTCTAAGTAGACGTGCAGCTCTTTCATCTCACGGAGGAAGGTCCCTTCCTCAGCTGGAAGCTCATTGACTATTCTCTAAAACCTGCAGTCAGAGGCACTCCTTAATTAAGACTGCAGTGGAAGGAGCTTTGATTCCAGCCCTGTGCCACAGCCTGCTGCTGTTTTCTTGGTCGCGGCGGCAGACTGTTGGAAGTGTAGCCCTTGATTACAGAGACTGGCTGCAGTTACATCCCATCTCCACAGCCCCAGCTACATCAGCAGCTCGTCAGTGGGTCACTGAGATCAGCCTGCCAGCACCTTTGTGCATGTTGGATCTCCAGAAGCCCGCGTTCCTGGCACAGCAGCCCCCAGGCACAGCCAGCCCGCAGGCACAGCCAGCCCGCAGGCACAGCCAGCCCATGCCTCATTAATGCCTTTAGCCCGCGGGAACCTTTTTAAGCAAGCCTAACGTACAGGGAGCAAGGGAGCCCTGCCTGGACTGACTCAGCAGGCTGGAAGGTCTTTTCTCCCTAGCAGGGGTCACACTGCCTTCTCATTGTGCTCAGATGACCCCAGCCCAAACGCTGGGTTTCCCTTTCTTTGCTCTTTCAGGTTCTGGTGGAGCTGTGCCACTGTAATCTGACAACAGGGCAGCGTGCTGGGGAGCAGGCACCTTTTGTTAGGGAGCTCTCCTTAGCACAGCTGAAACGCTCAGGAGGATCAGATGATTTGTAAGTGCCTGAGGAAGATGGGACAGGTCAGGAGGGTGGGGAAATGGTTTCCTCCTGACCAAAAACATTCACCAGTTTCCAAAATCAGGAAACTTGGGGACATTCAAGGGATCTAGTAGGAAAGCAGCTTGAAAGAGAAAAAAGTATTTCTTCATTCAGCAGGTGTGACTGCGTTCAGCATGACTTCCCGAAGCTGGATGCCACAGGAGGCTCAGAAGGATTGGGTGAGTTATGGAGCACAGGTCCATAAGCAGGCACTGAAAGCACTAAGCAGAGGTCTGTCCTAGCACAGCAGCTGTGGATGTTGGAGGATGTGCTGCCAAGAGTGGCCAGGCTCACATCATACCCCTGACATGCATCCCCCCCCTTGGCACTGCCTGAGACAGAGCCCTGGGAGGCTGTAGCCAGGTGGGGTTGGGCTCTGCTCCCAAGACTACCAGCAACAGAATGAGGGGACACAGCCTCAAGTTGTGCCAGGGATGGTTCAAGCTGGATGTCAGGAGGAAGCTCTTGCCAGAGAGAGTGATTGACATTGGAATGGGCTGCCCAGGGAGGTGGTGGAGTGGCTGTGCCTGGAGGTTTTGAAGCCAAGCCTGGCTGGGGCACATAGTGCCATGGTCTGGTTGGTTGGCAAGGGCTGGGTGCTAGGTTGGGCTGGATGAGCTTGGAGCTCTCTTCCAACCTGGCTGATACTATGACCCAGCAACAGGAGTCTTATGTTGTTCTCTCTGTGGCTGCTGATGCTTGCAGGCTGACTCCTGGAAACTTCCCATTAGGAAGCAGAAGCTGTTAAAGATCTGATCTAATTTCAGCTTCAATCTCTATTTATAACTTGAAGTAATATCACTCTAATACTTTTAAAACCAGGCACTGATCTTTGCTTCTGGTTTAACTCTGTCTCTTTATATTAATATATGCAGTACAATAATGAGATTCCTCAAAAGCTTTTCATGCATGAAAGGAAACTAAGCTCAAACAGCTCAGTCCCATGAATAATAAGGTGAGATGTATCCCAGTGGGTCTCTGCCTGCCCCCGACTGGTGTTTGTTTATTGTCACAGGCTGGTTTTGTGTCTGAACTCTTGGAGGTTCAGTTAACTGCAAATACAGGCAGTGGTTATCTTGCAGAGCACTTGACTTTGGGCTAGGAACAAGAGCACATCTAACAGAAACGACAGCCCCAGATCTGTGTGCCCTGAGGACGAGAGGATTGCCTTGAACACCATCTCCCTGGGCACGGCACTCGGCGCGGAGCACCCAGCCAGCGAGCGCTAAAGCTGTGCAAGGTGTCACCCCCCATCAGCATTCCCTGCACTCCCCTGCCCTGGCTGGTGCCAGGAGCAGATGCTGGATGCCAGATCAGGAGCTGGCTGGGCTGCAGCCATAGCTCATCACACAGCCAGGCAAATCTTTGTTTATGCAGAAATGCAGCTCCGAAGCCTCGTGTTGTTTGGGGTTATTTTGGGCCAAGTGTTCTTTTCTTGCCCTTGGATTGTCTGCCCTGCCAAGATCTTAGAGACTGTCCTAGTGCTGTGCATGATGGCAAGGAACGACTCCAGATCTCCCACGGGTTCCATGGGCCACAGCTGAGTCTGGGAGCAGCTGGAAGGGCAGGACGCTGAGCATTGCTCAGCTGCAGTTCTGTCTGGTGCTGCTCCACCAGTGCCGCGTTCAGAAGCTGCTCCTGCAGGAAGAGCCAATGCAATGTTCAGCCCAAGCAAAGTCTGTTCCCAAGGCAGCTGCATGGAAGCTCGGCCAGCAGGTCGAAGGAGGTGATTCTCCCCTCTACTCTGCTCTGGTGAGACCCCACCTAGAGTACTGCATCCAGTTCTGGAGCCCCATTACAAGAGGGATGTGGAGATGCTGAAGTGTGTCCAGAGAAGGGCCATGGGGATGCTCAGAGGGCTGCAGCAGCTCTGCTATGAGAGCAAGCTGGAAGAGTTGGGGCTGTGCAGGCTGGAGCAGAGGAGGTTCCCAGGTGACCTTATTGTGACCTTCCAGGATCTGAAAGGGGCTACAAAAAAGCTGGGGAGGGACTTTTCAGGATATCAAGGAGTGACAGGACTGGGGGAAATGGAGCAAAGCTGGAGGTGGGGAGAGAGAGGCTGGACATGAGGAGGAAGTTGTTGAGTATGAGAGTGTTGAGAGGCTGGAATGGGTTGCCCAGGGAGGTAGTTGAGGCCCCATGGCTGGAGATGTTTCAGGCCAGGCTGGCTGAGGCTGTGGGCAGCCTGCTCTAGGGTAGGGTGTCCCTGGGCATGGCAGGGGGGTTGGAACTGGCTGCTCCTTGTGGTCCCTTCCAACCCTGACTGATTCTCTGATTCTATGAACTAGTGGGCCAGGGGGGCTGACAGCCTGCACTTGGCATTTCCCACAGCATGCAGGGAGATGATGAGCACAAGCTTCATCCCTCCTCCCCCTCACCTGTTCTCTTGCTGGCTGCCACCCTGACTGGTGCTGTCTCTGCCATGAGGATAGCAGTGGGCTCTGTGCGTTGCTGGGTGGCTCCCTATGTCTGAAGGCAACATCTCATCTCCCAGGCCTCTGTAAAACCAGGTCTGAGAGTGAAGCAGTCTCAGGAATCCCAGCTCAGGAAAGTCTTTCTGCCAGAGAGGACGCACTAACGGGAACGCTGCATTCCCAAGCCTGATTCTCCTTGGGATCACCTCCTCTCCTCTGCCAGCTAATCAAACCCTCACTTTCTCAGAGGGAAGTCCAGGAAGAGTTTTGACTTTGAAGAACAAGTGCCAGCAGTTATCTTGCTTTCAATATGTCCATTTCTATTGCTGTGCAGGTTTTAGCAGGAGGAATTTACATATTAAAGTAGCTGCATGAAAGCCGAAGTCTGACCACAGAGAGTGGTGCTCAGATGAGTCCTTTGGCACCTCCCGAATGTGCAGCTGAAGCCTTTGGTGCAGACTTGCTGCCTCAAGTTCTGACACCCTGTTTTATCCCAGCTTCAAACTTCTCCCTGCTCAAGAAGTAGCTTTTGGATGCTGCACTGGGGGTGTGTTTTTCTCCTGGTGGGCTGCTGCAGTGGATGCCAATGAAGGCACCTGCCAGGCTTCTGACGAGGGCAGCCTTGCAGGTGTGTTAGCAGTGCAGGGGTGCCCTGCAGCTAGCCTGTGCCTAGCTGTCCATCAGCTGACAACGCAGGTGCAGGGATTAGGGATGGATGCAGGAGCTGGGGCACCCTCGCTGCTCACCACTGGTGCACCTACTCCCTGGCCTGTGCTGCAGGGGCTCCCCTGCGCTGCCTTCTGTTTAAAGTCTCCTGACAAAGCTGATTGCAGGAGCGAGCAGCTTGCCTCAGAGTCACTGACACAACAGCAGCCTTCCGCTGGCAGGGGCTGCTCTGCCTTCCAGCAGCGGTGTGGGTGCCGCTGGAGCTCGGGATGCAGGCACTGCACGGTGTGCAGGCACTGCAGCCTCTGGGCCGGGCGCACTGCACGGTGTGCAGGCACTGCAGCCTCTGGGCCGGGCGCACTGCACGGTGTGCAGGCACTGCAGCCTCTGGGCCGGGCGCACTGCACGGTGTGCAGGCACTGCAGCCTCTGGGCCGGGCGCACTGCACGGTGTGCAGGCACTGCAGCCTCTGGGCCGGGCGCACTGCACGGTGTGCGGGCACTGCAGCCTCTGGGCCGGGCGCACTGCACGGTGTGCGGGCACTGCAGCCTCTGGGCCGGGCGCACTGCACGGTGTGCGGGCACTGCAGCCTCTGGGCCGGGTGAACTGCACGGTGTGCAGGCCTGTTGCCCTGCGGAGTTTGCAGGAGCGGGTGGGCAAGCTCCCTCACTGCACAGCCATGCCTTGTGCCCCAGCCTCTCGGGTAGCTGGCAGGCTCGCAGGTTTGCTCTGCTGGGGGAAGTGACTCTGCAACCCAGCTCCCTTCCCCTTATGCTTGTTTGCTGTTATTATTTTTAAGCTGGAGGAGCAAGACTGCTTTTCTGGCCCTGGAAACTTAGCCTGAGGACTGGGGCTGGGTCCTTTGCTACCTCATGAATCACCATCCTGGGAACCATTCTGCACTGGAACTTGGAACAGCTTGGTGATTCAGGAGCCAGGAGACATTCCAGCTCCCCCACACCCCCTGGCCTTACATATGGCATTGCTGCATTGCTACTGGATATAAAAAGCCTACAGGATCTGTTTCAGCCAAGAAGCAGCTGGGACTTTGAATGCAGATGAGAAGTAGATTTAATTCACTTGAGTAGGAAGAGGTCAACAGAAAATGAACATTATTTTCCTGTCCATGATTGCATTTTAAGTACATAATAAGTAGACAATGGTAACCACGTGCTAAAGGGTCCAACTGTTCTTAATTGATTAAAACAGCTTCTGAAGGCTGCTTCCAGTCAGGATTTGCAACAGCAAAAGGCTCTACCACTGTGCCAGGATGGGCCTGCAGCTAACTGCCTCTCTTCCCTAAGCCAAGTAGCTTTGCATTAAGATGCTACCTCTTGGTGCTGACAGTCACCCACCTCTGTCCCACTGACCTCAGCAACACATCTGGGGCCTTCAGCACCAAAAGCGCTGCTGTCTCTCAAGTGAGCTGAAGGAGTCTTTTCCAGTGGTCAAATCAAGTCCATGCTGGAAAGAGATCAAGGTCCCTGGCCAGGCATGTTGAACTGAGAGTACTGTGCCCAGCTGCTCTTTCCTTTCTTTCCATCCCCTCTACTCCAATGCCAAACCTCCAGCACAAACCTCTGTGTTGTTTCTTCTCAGCCAAGAATGTTTAAATCTTCTCCCTTAGGAGCACAGAGCAGATCTGGGAGGGAGCCCAGGTTGGTAAGACATGACAGTAAAATCAAGTCTGTTTTCTCTGCCCTTGCAGGGAAAGCTCTAGGAGAAAATGAGTTTTCTTTAAGGTCCTAAAATGAAAATACATTTTGTCCCACCCTTGTCTAGAATGAAAGCTTTTGTTCTTTAGCCAGAGAACGAGATATCTACTTCTGAAGTGCCTTCAAGTTGGCTGCAGAACAGGTTGCTCACTATTAATTGATATAATAACAATGGCATAATCATCTTGGCACTGCCAGCCCAGAGTTTAACTCCAGCTTCTTTACACAGCCTAAATTAATAACTGACCCCATAAATGATTTCCCATGAAGTAGAATGACAACTGCCTCAGTTTACTGGCACTGGTGCAGACCACAGGCTCCTGGCAGAACTGTAACATACAGGTTTGAAAAGAGCATCTCTGGGCTTTGTCTTCTAGTTTCAGGACACTGACTCACACAATCCATCTGTCTGCAGGCTCTTTGTCTCAGCCAGGTGTTGTGTTAACCTGTTGTCAGAAGGAATTTGATTTGCAAGCACACAAGAGCCAGGCTGCATTTTCATTTTAGACCACTCATCCAAATGCAGTTTCCACAGCAGGATTTAAGCACATGCCTGGCTTTAAATATGGGCTGAGAAGTAAAGTAGTAAGGCCAGGACACCTGAGGGCAGTTAGGTTCCTGAAGCCTCAGAGAGGCCTTGAAGAGAATAAGGCTTCCTAAGCAGGATTTAGGAGCCAATCTATGCCTGTGCCTTTGACCTCTAACTGAAGTCCAGCTATGGACTTCAGTTAGAATGCTGGAATTCAGTTAGAGTGCTGGAAGCATTTGCTTGCTTTGCTGGAGGGTCCCTAGGACCCCGTGCACAATGCAGTCTTCCTGCCAAGTAGGGTGCAGGTGGCACTAGTTCCAGCCCCCACTCTGCTATGGAATGTTAAGGCCAAAACTTGAAGCACTGCTCCTCACTAGGAGGAAGGAACTTTGAGGCTTCACAAATGAATGCCTCCATCAGAACCCTCCCCCTGGATTCCAGCTGATTTCCTCCTATCTCAAGGAACAACAGCCACCTCCTCCCTGCAGGTCAGCCTGGAGGTGCTGAATTAACTCCATGTGACAAACAATCTCAGATTGAGCTGAAAACATAAATCCTACATCTCTGCTGACTGGGCACATTTTCAAGCAAACAACTGAAAATAACTTGCTTAGCAAATTAATATAAAGCCTTTGACATCAGAAGTGCTTCAGCCTAACATCCACACAGCTGCTACAATGGAAGATTTTCATCCTGGGCATTGAAAGGAAGAAAGGTCAGAGAAATTAATCAAGCAAATAGATAGCAAGTCTGACCTGGCAGTCATCACAAACCCAGATCAATGGGGATTTGTCTTGCAGGACAAAAACATCACTGCCTGTAGGAGCATTAAACAAGCGTGGGCTTGGATCAAGTAGATAGAAATCTACTTGGGAAGGCTTTCCTGCCTAGCACAGATCCTTTTCAAGAGCTTTTCACTTACAAAGACTGGACTGTTCCATTTTGAAAGTCAGTAGTAAATCCTACCCCACACTTAATGAGACAGCCTCATATAACTACTTCAATAGCATTGCCCCCCCCCCCCCCGCCCCAGACACCTCTTTTTTCAGTGCCTGACTTCATTGCTATGAAAGTAAGAGTTAATGTACCAAAAAGAGAACAATAAGCCCTTGGCCAGAGTCATAAGCAGCAGGTTCCTGTTCCATTTTAAGTTTTGAGCTGCAGTGGTGCTAATAACCAATAAAGCCCAGCCCTAGCTCCCAGGCTCTGCTGAGATCCATCAGTGGCAGTTCTGCTGCTGTCAGGACAGGAGACAGCACAAGCAGCCTTCTGGAAAGTGCCCTCTGGAGCTCCATGTGCTGATCTGGGAGAGGTGCAGGAAATAACCTCAGTACCAAGGGGCTTGCATGCTCATCTTCAGCCCTTGTTTGCATCTCGGGGAGCTGCTCCTGCCAGCCTCAATCGCGCAGGCTTGTGCCTGCAGTGCCTCTGAGCTCTGTAGGGCTGGCAGCAGCCAGCTCCACGCTGCCGAGAGGGTCGAGCATCCCCTGCTCGTTGTACTGCAGCCTGCTCTGGGAGCAGGGCCTCGTCTCTCTCTGTGTCTCACATCACACAGCTTTGCTAACTGCTGCCAGGCGTTTCAAGGAGGAAAGCTCTTTAGCTTTCAGATTCACTTGCTGAGACCTTTAACTTTGCAGGACTCTGGTTGTAGATGGTTGGTGCTGCTCTGGGTGACAGTGATCCAAGCACGGGAAGTTTCCTGGAAGCCTGAGAGTTAACTGGAGAAAAAGCTTGGCTCTTCTCCCTGCTTGATAGAGATCAGCTGCAGATAAAACCCGCTCCCAAAGCTCTAGGTGCTTGGTACCTTCCCTGTGCATTGCACTTCAGCACTTCACTGCCTGTATTTTGGTTTCATGCTGGCACACAGCAGTGCTGAGCAAACTCTACAACCTCAAGGAGTTATTTGGGACAGGGTGAGCTGGGTATCATTCTAGCCTCATTTATCGCCATAAACAATGAAGCCCATAAATCATCTTCCATCTACTTTGGCATGCAGTGGCACTCCAGAAAATGCTGTGCAGAGCTCTCCATCATGCAAATGTAGCCTGGGAAACTGTAGCCAGTGAAGTCAGCAGTGTGAGGATTTGCTTCCAGACAGCAAACAGAGACAACTGCAAGAGTAAATCTTCTCCATTCCTCCTTCCTTTCTTTAGACTTTTCCTCTGTGCATATATATATAACACCCACAACAAAGCACCAAACCACAGAAGGCAGTGACTGGACTTAGTGCAGCACCTGCCTTCGGGTCTGCCTTTACCTCAGGAACATCCTTTTCCTCATTTCACACCCTCCAAGCTTGGTGAATTTTGTTTGTCCTGCTTTAAAATCGGAAGGACTGAGCTGGTGTAAGGCTGTTCAATTTCTTTGAAGAGAAAAATCTTCAAGGCTTTGCCTCTGAACACCTAAAGGGATTCTCCCTTCTGTCTGGAAATGTTCAGTGGTGTAAAGTGTTAACCCCCCCCACAAAAGGGCAGTGTTCTGACTTTGTCAGGCTCTGTGCTGGCTTTGCACAAAGGCAGATGAGTAGCTGGAGAACTGTCTGGCAAACAGAGGACTCAAACACAGGATGTCAGGAGTTGGAAGGGACCCAAAGAGATCATCCAGTCCAACCCCCCCTGCCAGGACCATAGCTCAGGGCACACAGGAACACATCCACACAGGCCTTGAAAGGCTCCAGAGGAGGAGACTCCACAGCCTCTCTGGACAGCCTGTGCCAGGGCTCTGGGACCCTTCCAGCCAAGAAGTTGCCCCTTGTGCTGAGCTGGAACCTGCTGTGCTGCAGCTTCCATCCACTGCTGCTTGTCCTATCCCAGGGAGCAGTGAGCAGAGCCTGTCCCCCCTCCTGACCCCCAGCCCTCAGAGATTTAGAGACATTGATTAGATCCCCTCTCAGTCTTCTCTTCTGCAGCCTAAGCAGCCCCAGGTCCCTCAGCCTCTCCTCACCAGGCAGTGCTCCAGTCCCCTCATCATCCTCACAGCCCTCCACTGGACTCTCTCCAGCAGATCCCTGTCCCTCTCGTTGGGCTCCAGCTCTGCACACAAACCTCAGTCTCTCACCTTACCCTCACCAGGTGAGTGTGCAGCTGCCCCAGAGCAGAGGGACATGCCTGTCCCATACTTCAGCAAGATGAGCTTCCACTGCTTTGCCAGCAGCACCTCTCCTGCCAGGCCCTACCTGTAAGACACAGGGAGGGAAACCTCTCCCCGCTGCCAGCCCCCCCAGGGCTTCAGCTGCAGACTCGGAGGGTCAGCTGTTAATGCGGCAGATGAGGTGAGGGGAGCCTTGTGCTGCTGCTCCTGCGCTGCTCGGAAGTGCTGAGGCATATTAAAGCTCTCTGATGTCATTTAATGAATAATAAATGTATTTGTTATTGCTATACCACTCGAGCAAGGAAAACAACATGAGCCTGGGCAGAAATCTGTTGGCAGCTGCATTCAGCAAACAGAATTTGATCAGAACAAATCTCTCCCATGGGTGGGTGGAAGTTTCCTTGAATGTCTTCTGCTCCTTCTTCCTTCCTCCCTGCCACAGGCAGCTGTGGGGTGTCCTCTCTGCATGCACTTGCACTGCCTTTGTTCTTTTGGGCTCCAGCATTTGAGATACCACACTAAGTGTGCTGCCTCTTGCCCTCATTCACCCAGAGGAACAGTGAGAGCAAAGACCTTCGAGAGGTTTCCAGGGCTTCTCCACCACATCCTGGACCAAACAGGAATCTGAGGTGGTGATGATTATCCCAGGGTGTGGTGTTAATGCAGATTCCTACTGAAGATCATTTGTAGGAACAGAGAAGTGATGGAGTTGGAGGTGTCCCTGCTGGCTGCAGCAGGGCTGGACAAGGTGACCTTTGGGGGGGGTCTCTCCCAGCCCAATGCTGCCTGTGAATCTGTGACCAATTCCCCAACGCTTCTTTGAGATGATCCAAGCTGTCTGGTAGTCCTTGAGAAGTTAACTCCTTGAGGAGTTAAGGTTTAACAACATCAACCACTTTACACATGAAAAGATGCTTTCAGCATCACCGTTTTAAGGAATCCTGTGTGCCCCTGAACAAGGTCGCTTGGCCCACCTCAAATCTCTGCTGTGTTACCTTTCACAAGCCCTGTGAGGAGAGGCTGAGGGAGCTGGGGGTGTGCAGCCTGCAGCAGAGGAGGCTCAGGGCAGAGCTCATTGCTGTCTACAACTACCTGGAGGGAGGCTGTAGCCAGGTGGGGTTGGGCTCTGCTGCCAGGCAGCCAGCAACAGAAGAAGGGGACACAGCCTCAAGCTGTGCCAGGGCAGGGTCAGGCTGGATGTGAGGAGGAAGTTGTTGTCAGAGAGAGTGATTGGCACTGGAATGGGCTGCCCAGGGAGGTGGTGGAGTGGCTGTGGCTGGAGGTGTTGCAGCCAAGCCTGGCTGGGGCACTTAGTGCCATGGTCTGGTTGGTTGGCCAGGGCCGGGTGCTAGGTTGGGCTGGCTGAGCTTGGAGCTCTCTTCCCACCTGCTCGATTCTATGATTCTACCTCAGCTGTGTACAGGCTGTGGAAGTCCTGCAGAGAGGCAGGTCCTGTGCTGGCTACTGGTGGCTATCAATGATCTCCTTAGAACAGAACTCTTTACACTTCACTATCTCAGTGTATAAGCAAATGTAACTTGCAAGTGGAGACAGACAGGAGGCATGGTAAGAAAAGGGGGTTTTAAGAGGAACAAGCAGCAGGAGGTGAGGTTGTCCAGGCTGCTGATGGTTACTGGTTTGCTCTCCTCACAGGGTGCCTTGCCCCATTGCCTCCCATTACGATTACTAATGTCTGGCCTCAGTTGGCAGTTAAGAAACCTCTCCCT
The DNA here is from genome assembly GCF_015220805.1 of Pogoniulus pusillus. Classification (NCBI taxonomy): domain Eukaryota; kingdom Metazoa; phylum Chordata; class Aves; order Piciformes; family Lybiidae; genus Pogoniulus; species Pogoniulus pusillus. The sequence goes on from NC_087280.1 coordinate 24,549,621, forward strand.
TTAGCCAAAGGTTGTAAGGGAGCATAAGGAGATTACAGGAATGAACTGTCATGGGAAAAGAAGACAACTGTTCTGATCCCTCTGCAAATAAGGAAGCAAGACTTTGTTTAATCAGAAGATCCCATTCTCACCAAACCCAGCTGACAAATCCTGCTAGAAGTGCCAGTGCCTCGTCCTCCTCTGCTATCAGTGTCACAAAAGCTGCTGCAGGCATTCCTATTTTGCAGGGGCTTGCTTAAGCTACAAAAAGATGTTCACATGGACATCAGAAAATGCAATCTTTTTCTTGATGTGAGATTGAAAATCAGTTGGAGAATTCTTCTGCATGGTGTGCAAGCTATCAGCCAAGCTCTTGTGCACTCGCTGCCCCAGGCAGTGCTCTGAGCACAATGCCAGCTGCCATTGGTCCCCATCTCTGAATAGTTCCTCTGAACAAGTGTTTGGGTTTGAACAACCTAAAGCAGGTCTGGTTATTCCCTTCCTCAACACCCCCACATCATCCTCTGGCAACTGTCCATGGAGAGGCTTTGCTCTTGGGACAGGAGGTGGTGGGGAATGCAGAAAGTCAGAGGTTAGAGCAGAAGCTGTGGGGGGTTTGCATGTGTGTCTCTTGTGACAGTCTGACCCTCACCTGCCCTCACAGAGCCTGTTGGCTGAGCCAGGCAGCATCACCTGAGAAAAGGAGACTTTAAGACCACTGCAACTTCAGCTGGCCTGGAGTTACATCTGAGTTTACCCCTTTGTGGTATAAAATGTCAATAATATATGCACCAGCCTTGCCAAGGCTCCTTCTGTCCTCTGCTTAGAAAGCGTTGACTCCACAAAACCTCCTCCTAGGTGCCAAATGCATTTTTCTCAGTGCCTGTGCTGGAGTTAGCTTCCAAATGAACTCTGCAGCACTTCCCTATAGTCTTTGCTTCCAGCTGGCCAGGGCTTTGAAATGCACTAGAAAGGGTCATGTTTCCTGGAGATGAAGAGTTTCTGACTTCATTCACCTGCAGAAGTGGCTTTCAAAGCTGCTAGAGCTATTTCTAGCCCAGCTCATGCAGATGCCTTTCAGTTATTACTAGCACATAACACACAGCTTGGCAATAACTGCAGCTAGGGTAGAGAACATTTGGTTAGAGTATTACTTCCAATATGTTCTCCAGACAGCAAGCAAGCAGGGTAATGCGTCTTCAGAAGCTACCTCTTGCCAGCTGAGGCGAGGTAATAAGTTGCCTGCTAGCCCAGAAGCTGGGTAAGTTGGAACCAGCAAATCAGAGGCTTCACAGAAGAGCTCAGCCCAGGTCGATTGCACCTGTGGCTGCCTTTCACAACCACTCTTCCCAATTTAAGCTGCAGCCTCTGTGAATCTGAACTAAGAAGGGTTCAGCGAGGTCCTCTGTTACAGTCCCTGCAGCACAGGGAGCGGGTTTGGAGGGCAGCATCTCTGCGTGCACCCCGAGTCTGGAGCTGGGTTGCTGTGGCAGCAATGGTGACTCTGTGGCGTGTCGGCAGTGAGACGGATCCTGCAGCTTCGCAGGTGAGGTGTGGGCTGCTAGGCTTCTGCTGCTACAGCAAGCCCAGACACTTGACACCCGGGGAAGCAGCACAGCGGCGCTTGTCCTGCGCTCAGCACATTTGCACTCCGGCAGCGGACAAAAGGAAAGAAGAAAGCCTGGCGGCCCGCTCAGGAACAAGTGGCTGCTGGGTTAAATGTCACCTGAAAGCATCCCTTTTGGAGCAAGATCCTAGCTGCAGGGGAACCAGAAGAAAGCTGTTCTGCTGACTGGAAAACAACAACCAGGTAAGGGGAGCAGAAAGCACTGAGTGCTGTTTCACGGGAACGGAGCAGGCTCCTTTCGTGCCGGGGACAAGTGCTACAGCAGTCGTGTGTTGTTTGGTGTCTCTAGTGGCTCTCAAGCTCTTCCTGGCAGCCCTTTTAACAGGCAGCTGAAGGAAACCCCAGAGATGAGCCCCAGGGTTGGCATCTGTGTGTGTACTCATTCACAAGTGTCTATCCAATGCTCTGTCTGTAATTTACTGCTGCCCAGCCTCTTGCTCTCGGGGATGGATGCTGCATGGGCTGTGCTTCCTGGCAGGGGGAGAGCCTCCCCTTACATCAGCTGTGTTGGCACAGGATAGCTTTGGAAGCAAACGTTGCTATCAGCTGTGCCTGTGTCTATCTTGCTGGACAAGTCCTGCCCAGGCAGGCTGAAATGAAGCAGTGCATAAACTCGCCTCAGCTGCCTGCTGCCCTGCTCAGCACAGGCAGGGCTATCCAGCTGGGACCTGTTCAGGTGCCACATTGCTTTTGCTCTCGGGTTGAAGGCACTGAACGCTGTGGGGCTGTGCTCTCTTGGAGGGAAGTCTGCTCTGGAACACATGCTGCTTGCATTTCCTCCTCAATTTATTGGGGTTGTTTGGGTTTCTGCCTTTCAGAGCTGCTGCTTCACTTCTCTGCACTTACTATTCCTTGCCAAAATCTCCACTTTATGAGGATTATGTTAAGTAAATGTTGGGGAAAAAAGAAAGCTACATCCTCTTGCTGCTTTTCTCCAGTGGGCTGCATTTTGAGATCTAAGAATGTCTACAGGGCAGTTTAAATCAAATCCCAGGCTGAGGAGCTCTGTACAAAACGTCCTCCCTTAGGCACAGTATTTCTTCATCATAAAAGTTATTCCATCAACTTAAACTCCACCTGAAACCAAACTTTATTTGTGCTTGTATTACCCTTTCATCCCTCCTCTGAAATATTCCTTTTGTTCTGCAGATGATTTAAATCCAACTACTGTTGGAGAGCAGCAGGGTGGCTCAGAGCCTCGTTGTCTCTAGCAGTTATGAATCTTTAGTGGCTGTGCAAGGACCCAGGCAAAGCAAGGCCCTGCCAGGCTGCCTGCTTACCCAGCGTGGGGCTGCCCACCCCAGCAGCGCTCACAAGGTCAGCATCGCTCGCACTTGGCTCTGCACCGCCGGCAGAGTCACTTTTAGAGGTGCAGAGGGCTGTAGGTGACCAGGGCAGCTCTCAATGTGCCTTTCACAGAAGTCTCTTAGGTCCTGATCCAAAGGCAGCAGGAGTCTGAACTGCCTTCCACACATTTGGCACCGAGAGCCAAAGCAGAAGGCAGCTGGGGAAAGACTCCTTTACAGATGCGATTATGGGTTAGATGGTTTTTCACTTGCTATTACCAACCTGTTCCCTTTCTTCAGGCAGCTCCTAAAAGAGCTGACTGCTGAGGTCTGGCAGAAGGAAAATGCCATGACGTGGCAGCAGGAGCTGTGTGAACAGGAAAACCTGCCCCAGTGAGCATAGGGAGCTGCAGATGCCGCAGTGGTGTGGCAACCTGGGTGGGAGAGGATGCAGTGCTGGGCATCTGCCACGTGCAGCCCAGGAAAGCAGGCAGGAGAGAGCTCTCTAAAGACTTTTGCAACTGGACCCAGCTTGGATCCCCTGTACTTGAGACCTTCCTTTCTGGCTGCCTTTTGCTTGCAATCTGAGAAACTGCAGCAATGATTCGGAGAGCTCAGCAGCAGAACAGAACCCAGGAAACTCTGTTTTCTGTCGGTTGGCAGCTGCAGACAGCAGAAATCCCTTCTCTTCCTATGAAGCACAGAGACAAGCATGTAAAACTGCAACAGCAACCCCCAAAAAAGGCAGCAGCATTTCGTGAATTGTGCTTCTGAATGCAGAGGTGATTGAACTTCCCCATTTGTCTGACTTTGATCTGCAGCCTTTGGAACTCTCTTGAGGTTGCTGTGCAAGGAGCTATAATTCCTGTTTCTAAAGTGCTCTCCTGGATGGAAGCTTTGAAGCACTAATCCTAAAGAATCCCCCAAATGGAAGGCAGTAGTAAAGCAGTTTATTTCTTCCAGAGCACAGCCTTTCTGGTTTGCTTTGCCCAAGCCTCCTGACTGTGAGCGGTTCTGATGCGTCGTTATTTGGGCTACCAATAGGGCAGACACTTTGCTGACAAAACACTGGCTCCTCCTCTGATGAGGGCTAGGGCTTCCTCTTTTCTTCACTCCTGCTTCTTAGCAAAGTCCCTGAGGGGTCTTTCAGCTCCTGGCTCCCACCAGGCCCTATAAAGTCACCTCTCAGAGTGGCTGCTCAGCTGCTCTGAGGTACCAATGGGATGTGTTCTTTCTCCTGATTCCCCCAGGAAGATAGCACAAGGATCACAAAACTATTGTGGCCTTCCAGGATCTGAAGGGGGCTACAAAAACGCTGGGGAGGGACTTCTGAGGCTATCAGGCAGTGACAGGACTAGGGGGAATGGAGCAAAGCTGGAGATGGGTAGCTTCAGACTGGAGGTGAGGAGGAATTTCTTCACCATGTGAGTGGTGAGAGGCTGGAATGGGTTGCCCAGGGAGGTGGTTGAGGCCCCATCCCTGGAGGTGTTTAAGGCCAGGCTGGCTGAGGCTGTGGGCAGCCTGCTCTAGGGTAGGAGGTCTCTGCTCATGGCAGGGGGGTTGGAACTGGCTGATCCTTGTGGTCCCCTCCAACCCTGGCTGATTCTATGAAGATTAGCTGAGCTGCCCCACTGACCAGATGCTCCATTTGGTCATGGAGGCAGAGGAATCAGTATGCCAGGACTCACTATGACAAACAGTTAATGCCTGCATGTGAGGTTGGAAAAATGATCTCTGACTGCATCTCCTCCTGCCTGAATTATGCTCAGACTGAGGGCTGAATTTTAAACTAGGCTGGTGATGATCCAGAACAATTCTGCACCATATGGTGTGAGAGGGTTATTGGGTAAGAAGTTATAGATCTATTGGTGACACTGACAGAGAGAGTGGGAGCTTGAATTTGAATGTGGAAACAAAATTTGGATGGGCAACATCAGCTTCTCAGGAGCAGTTTAGAATACAAAGTCAATGTGTGGTGGAGCAAATCCTCCAGTAATCATGGAATCAGACAGGGCAGGGAGGGAAAGGGGAGGCTTTCCTGCCCAAGGAGCTAGATGTGCTGGAACCTGTGGTTCTTCACAGCCAGCAGCTCCAACCGAGAGCCTAAAGCAAGGCACTGAGCAGACCTGTGAGTTCTGATGAAAGGGAAGAAATCCCTGTTCTGTTTCCAGCAGAGCAAATGTGAGCATCTGTGTTTTCAGCAGCCTTCTGTCTCATTTCCTCATCTTTCCTTCTGAACCAAGTACTGACTGACACTGGGGCTCTGATGTTCTTCCTGTCTGGGAATCACTCTGGCTGCAAGCAAGGAATTCAGAGGAGCTGTGGATAGGACCCCCTGAGACTTGGTCTCACCAGGGCTAGACAAAAGAGATCTGAAACTTAAATGCTAAAGTGATGTTGACAAAAGGCAGGTGTCTGCAGCCACCACTCGAGCACACCCTCCCTGCTGCTGCCTCCACTGCATTCACAGCCAGAAGGGCTGAAAAGATCATTAAAGAGTCCCTGAACTAACTCAGGAAGGATCAGAACTGAGCACACAGCATTTGGAGTTTCCTCCAGATGTGGCTGTGCACACTGGCTATCTGACTTGTGATCTGCCCCTGACCATCAGGTTTATTAGGATACAGACCCTCTCAGCCTTGTTTTCAAGTTCCATGGGATGGAATTACCCCCCAGAAGGCCAGAGTGGCAGAACTCCTGCCTACAGCTTTAGAGAAGGGAGGCAGAATGCTGGAGGAATTGTAGACCAGTTCTGCATCTCCTGAAGGTCAACCTGCCTTGCAGGTGCACTGTGGAGACCCTTTGCCAAATGTAAAGCTTGGTCTTTCTAATTCTGGATGGTTTTGAGGAGCATATCGACACCTTTTGACTAGCACTTGGAGAAGGCAAGCACCTTGTTTGTGCTCCTGTTTAAAACAAGAGCTCAGGCAGCAGTATTTAGAAAGTACTCGCTTTTAGTCCTCTGATCTTCCTTGAATGCTCCTGCACTGCTGCTTTACACACAGGAGGTTCTGGGGCTCCTGTGGGAGGTGAAGGGCATCACTGTGGCAGAGAAAGTCTTCTGAATTGTAGCTATTAGGGAGCATTAAGCAATGGCCCTTGGTAAGAAGTGATAGCAGCCAACAATAGCAGCTTGGTTTTGCTGTTGAAAATGGATGGTCTAAGCAGAGATCTGAAACCCCATTAAACTCCATGCTCACAGCAGATAAGTATAATGAAGACTCTGATGGATCTGCTTTCATACATATGAATAAAATAATTACTATGCAGCATACCTAAGTAGTTGACACTGTCAGAAAGCCTACCCTTGAACAAGAGGGAAGGATGAAAATGTGCTTCTGTAGCCAGAAAGAAACTTCTGATGAGGTGTGTGGCACACTGTGGATGTCACTAGCTGCAAGGCATCGCTCTTGACAAACATGACAGCTCTGCTGAGCATGGGACACAAACTCCCTGCTCGGGGGTGAGCACAGCTAAGCTGCTCTCTGAGCAGCTGCTGCAGGTCCCATCTCTTGACCACAGAATCACAGTCTTAGGGGTTGGAAGGGACCTCGAAAGATTGAGACAGATTCAGACTGCATTGAGCTGGAAGGGACCCTCGAAGGTTGTCTTGTCCAAGCCCCCTGCAGTCAGCAGGGACACCTCCAACTACAACAGTTCTTAAGAGTCTCTCTAAAGAACCTATTTTAACTTCCATATTAGCCATCACCCTCTGACAGAAGGAAGGGATTAGCCCCCAGTTGCACAAAGCACATCTCTCCTCTCAGAGGTCCAACCCCTGTGCCAGAGCAGAAGGTGACACTGGCCACACCACGGGGTCCTGGTGCAGCTCTGACACATTCTCACTGTGCTTTGGAATTCTGGAGCATCTCTATTTGTGCAGCCTCAAGCTGGAAGTTTTGTCCCTGGTAGCTAAATGATGAGATGGTGCAGTCATACTTCATCTTGCAAGGAAACAACAGTGCTTCTGCAAGTCAAAAAGGGGTAGAGATACAGTGATGCAAACAAAAGTAGTTTAGGTGTCTACTAATGCTGAGCAGCTACTGTTAGCTAATTAGATTGACTTCAAACTCATTACTGCCAATGTAGGATAAAATTAGTAAACTTCCCTTTGCATGTTTCTCTCTAAGGCTGCAAGGCAATAAAGTGAACTTGACTTATGAGGCAAGGCTCCTGCCACAGTTACTTAACAGGCAGGATGAACAAGAACAAACATTTGTTGACTAATATCCTTATTCCAGACTGCTGGGAAATGAGATTCAAGAGGAACAGTCATATCTGGCAAGTAATTCTGAGGTTCCAGCCTGGGAAGTGCATTCTGATTAGAGACTCAGGATTGCAGGAGGGCATAAACCCAGCTGTAATCTGTCTTTCCGTCTTGAGGCTCTCATCATGAGTCCAGCATCTTCCCAACATCAGCTCTGATTCACATTTCTTTTCCTTCCCCGGTTTGCTCCTCAGGGGAAGCAACTGGCAAAGAGTATCTCATTAAATAACCTGAGTTAATTTACCTGGAGGATGTCTGATGACAATGCCACCAAAACTGCCTGACCTAAGTACGTTCTAGCTCAGGCAAAATCCCTGCTGGTCCCTCAGGACAGGTGAATCACTGCTAGGTTTGTGATGCTGGTTCAGAGGGATCTTAGAATAAATCCTCATCTGCTCCCAGTTCATTATTGGCTTTGCTGGTTATCTGGATGGAGAGGATGGGGAAATGCACACTGACTGTGAGGCCATCACACTGATCTTGTGGGTAGGTGCTTACATTACTGGGAAAATCACACTCAGCTGAGGTTTAGGTCCTTAGCTGAGAGCAGCTGGAACACCTCCCAAGCACTCTGCAAAGAAGTTAGGATAGCAGAGGAAGGCAAGAGGGGAGCCAAGCAGGTTGAGATGTGCTTCACCCTTCTTGTAGATCTGCCCACCTTCAAAGTTGTACAGCTAATGAAGAATAATCATGGCTTATTAATTGCTCATTACCTTAATGATTGCAACTCAATAGCACCATATGTCAGAAGGGTACTCTGAGGCAAAAAGCAGAGGATTCTCCTGGCTGCGGCGTGAGAGGCAGCAGCTCTTACCAGCAGAGCCCGAGGCAGGCGTGCTGCAAGGGGCTGCAAAAGGGAGACAGCTCCCAGGCTGTCCCCTGGTGTCCCGAACTCTGCCTAGGGCTCAACACTGCACACACCTCGAGCAGCACCTCTGCAAAACCTCTTCCAGCAGAACTCCAACTTCAGTCAGCTCACTTGTGAGGATTATCCCTTCTGATGGACTCACAACACAAATTCTGCTCAAAACCGAAAGGACAGATCCAAGAGGAAGTTTTTTTCTTCATCAGGCGAAGATTTCCTCTGTCTCCCCAAAGTTTCTAACAGCTGAACAAAGCTCAGCTTTTAAGCAGTAGACAAGCTGGAATACTGCTTCTGTCAGTGCTCCTCTACAAGAGCTGGGCAACTATTTAATATCGACATTGGAGTGAAGAGAAGGCTCCCCAACTTCTGGCACTTGCTGCTACTGCTCACCAAACATTTAGCGTGCCTTGAGGAGTTAAAGATGCCTGCAGCCCAAAATGGCAGTTACTCTGGAGGCAGGCAGTTGTTCTAAAGCCACAGCCTCCTAAGTCACTGACAAAGCTGTACCAGAAGAATGCAGCTTATGTTAGTCCCTAAATGAACAGAAGGAAAGTGGCAGAGTCAAAGCTGCCTCAGATGCTGCATGGCTTCTTCCAAAGGCCTGCAATTATTGCTCGAGCTCTGGTTCTGCAAACGCTCCCAAGCCACATCAAAAATCCCTCTTCTCCTAACCCAAACTTTCCCTCATGCTTTCCCTGCTCTACAGCACAAACAGCAAAGCTGTCGCTGCGGAGTAGGGAAGCAGAACATCCGAAGCTGAGGAGGAGCAAAGCTCTGCTGAGGTAAACTACTGCTTTTAAACATCTATCTGCAAAAAAGAGACTGCACTTGCAGACCACACTTGAAGAATTTCGCCCAAATTAGAAGTGAGCCATAGCTGCAGAAGTCAAGTAAGTGTTACCTGTCGCCGAGGCACTCTTTCCCGTGGCCGCAACCTGCCCTTAACCGTCAGCCAAAGGCACGGCTCTCGTAAAGCCATGCTCAGAGCACAGCAAAGAGTTTGCAGCTGTACCACCGGGAAAGAGCACACCGAGGTATGCTGGCAGTAAGTTGCTGAGCACCGTCTCTGCCCAAGCAGTGCCCAGGATGACTACAGAGAAAAGCTGGCAGCAGCGGAGCGCGCAGCCGGCGCTGCCCTGCAACACCCAGGCGCAGGCAGAGCCGCGGCACAGCCGCTCGGCTCCTTCCCCTCCTGACGGACAACGGCAGCCGCCACACAGCCGCGCAGCTGACACCGCTCCCGGGCTGGAGGATGTCCCCCTCCCAGCGCCAGCCGCAAGGTTCCAGCTGCTGCTCAGCCCAGGGCAGCGGTGCCTGCTGCAATATCCCGCTCACTTACTGCATTGCTTTTCAGCCGAGCTCCTCCCGGGCACACATGGCTCTGTCACCGGAGGGGTTCTCTGCTCAGCACGGCTCGGCTCCGAAGCCTCTGCTCGTGGAGGGCAATCGCCTGTGCTCTGCACTGGGGATTTCTGGCTGCAGGCTGCTCACCCTAGCCATTGCCTCTGGTGTATGCGAAGTAAGCAGTCCCCCAGGTCTTCATCAGGAAAGGCTGAAGAGGCACAGCTCTGGAGAGCAGAGGTGTTCTGCCGAAGCCTCTGTGCTGCCATGGCATTTTAAAGGCAAAGGGGCTGGCAATGCCTTCATCGTGCCTCGCAGTCCTGTGGAGTGCAAGTTGCTGTGCTCTGTACCTCGCAGCTGAGAGCTGGGGGCTGTGTTTCAGAGATCCTGAGCTTACATGGCAGGCTGAAGCCACTGCATTTCTATGTGTTGAAGAGCAAAGGATTTGCATTGAACTTCATCTTCTGTTTCTCAGGAGTAGAAGTGATTGGGAGGGGTTTCCCTGCTCTGAAACAGCCAGAACCAGCCCTGCTTACGTAAAGGGTACAGACAGAAGGGAGCAGCCTCGAACTCCACAGATCAACATCCCAGGTTTAACATGCCCCAAGCAGTGCTCTGCTCTTGAAGGAGGGACTGTCACCCTTGCTGTCTGTCACTGCATGGCCTGGGGACATGCTGCCAGGGTAGAAATAATTAGCGGTAATGATAAAGAGGCAGAAAGAGCAAGAGACACAGTGAATCATTTCCCAGTAGGGATCCTGTTATTTTCACTCTGCTGCCTTCCACTCTGTCTCTGGAAGCCATGGGGAGATTCCTCTCACTTTCTCTGCAAACAGCTTGGCTGGGGCTTGTGGATGAGCACATCTGAGAAGCCAGACTGCAGCCTGCTCCAACCCTGACCTTCAAAGGAGCTCTCAGGAGCAAAGTCCCGTCCTGCTGCTGTGCTCACCTGTCACCCAGGCCTCCTGTAACCTGCTAGTGCTAATTGTGCCTACCTGTGCATGGCAAACCCATGAAAGAAAACACCCTGCGCTCCTGCAGGCAGGAATGGGATCCTTTTCCACATGGGTGTCCCAAAAGTGGACTCAGCAATCATTCCTGAAGACTGGGAGCTGTGTCAGGTGTTGGCTCACTCATCTCCTTAAGGCTCTTGGGCAGGGGAGGTTTCCTCTGCCACTGACTGAGAGCATTAGGACCTCATGACAACAGCAGCAGCTTCATGTTGGTGAGAGGAGGCTTTAAAGCCCCTAGTAATGGCTTCGAGCATCCTCTGGGGCTGATTATCTTCCCAGATAGTGTGGGGAAATCCCAGGCACCAAACCAGTGTTGCTAATAGATTTTGCAGGAATATTAATTGCATCCTTTAGATAAAGGGCAGTCAAGGACAGGCATCCAGGAGGAGGTGTCACATTTCTGCTTTGGAAAGGGCTTTAGCAGCTGGACTTGGCTTTTCCTGGAACCTCTGTATCGATGCATCTCTCTGTGACACCCTTCAGCAGCCCTGGCACTGTAGCTATTGTTCTCCAGCGCTGTAATTTCTGCCTGCAAACGTGCCAAGGGTAGTCAGCCTTGCTGGCTGGCAGACCTTGCTGGGAAGGTGCTGGTTTGCACTTGCACAAAAATAACATCTCGGAGGGGAGAGGAAAACAGCACACAGTAAATCGGTGTCAGCAGCAGGGAGTTTCCAGGGACTCAAAAGACACTTCTGGAGCAAAAAACCCTCACCCTTTCCTTTGTTCTTTCTCCCTCCTGCACTCTTAGCTGTGCTCAGCACCTCGGGGTGAGGAATTTGTTGAGTCATAGACAGTAAGGATGAGAGAAGGTTCCTTGAAGAGTAAGTTTGTTGTGCACAGCAATGTGTGCCAGGCTCGTGTGTCTTCACTCTGGAAGCGCAGCAGAGACACAGTCCCTGCCCCAGGGAGGATCCAGTGACCACCAGACACGATAACCACAGGCAGGGTTAGGGGGACAGCCTCGTTTGTAAGCAAAGCAGGAAAACGTGGCCGGATTTGAGGGCTGCAGCCTTGGTAGCAGAAACAAGTCATGCCGAGGCAGCTCAGCTGTCACAGCACCCTGCACAAAGGCACTCACATTCTCTTCATTCCTCAGTCACCCTTCTGGAGCATATTGATCCTTCCAGTAAGTCCATTTACTTTCCTTGGTTGAAGGATAAGCTGTAATGGATTTCTTTGAAGTATAAGTTGGACGAAAATAATTGAGTCAGCACTGTAATGAGGTGTGGACCTTTCTCACATGCCAGCAGACAGCAGCCCTGGCTGTGGGCAGAGACGTGGTTATTCTAACAAGCAGAATAATCTGATGTTCTGGAGCTGTGGTGAGGGCAGGGGGAAGGATTACAGATTTCAGTGGATCATTTTCCTCTAGTTTTCTGGGCTTCTGGCCTCAGCTCAGCAACACAACAAATGCTGCTGCGCTAGCGCATCGCTTTGCTTCCTGCCAGCAACAGTATCTTACACCCTGAAAACAAAGGAACCAGGCAACTGCCTTAGTGGGGAGCGGCAGGAAGGCTGACAGCATGGACCCGAGGCCTTCAGAAGACGTTTTACATGAGAAACCTCATGATTAAGAAACCAAACATTTAAATGTTCATAACGGTGAGGAAAAAGAAACCAACCAAACACAACACAGTCTAAAGCGCAGCTGCACCTCCGCTCAAACCCAGAGCCCACCCCACGAGCAGAGCCCAGGCCAGCCTGGGCAGTCACTTCAATGAGAACCGTATGTGTTGCAAAGCAATGGCCACACTGAAGGAACAGCCCACTCGAGCCCCTGCAAGGGTGGGGTTGTCCCCTTCCTGTTGTGTCGGGAGGCAGCAGCCAGTAAGCAGCAGTGCTGCACACGATTTGCCAGGAGAGCTTTCCCAGGCCAGCTGGGGACTTTGTGATATTGGCAAAGTGCAGCAAAAGGGAATTGAATCTTCACCTTCCTGCCAGGGAAACATCAAGGGCTCAGAATTGCCTCTGGACAGGCAACATTAAACACAGTCACATCGTGCAGGATGCTGTGAGAAAAGCAAAGCAGTTGAGGTATGAATTTATGTTACTTGTAAATGGGTTTAATTTGTTTGTGATAAATACATCAATCTTCACACAGCAGCACTACAGCCGTGTCAGGAATGGATTCTGAAAGATTGACAGACTTTGGGAGCAGCCTGGTTACAGCTTTATCAAACGAGTGTGACAGCAGAGGGCAAGTGTAGTGAGGCTGCCTGGCATAACTTGTGGTAGCTGTGGCACAGCAGGGTGAAGAGCTCAGCCCACACAGGGGCAGCCGAGCTGCAGGCCAGCGTCTGCAGGAAGGTCACTTTGCCACTCCTTTCAGATGGGCAAGAGAAAGAATGGGAAGAGGAAACTGAGTAAAGCCTGCTCGAGTCACTTGAGGTCTGCACAGAGAGCACAACTTCAGGTTACAGAAAGCCAAGGATGCTTTGTGCCTCCTCCCAAAGAGTCAGGCAAGAGATGGTCTTTTTCTGAGGGATTTCAATGGATTCTATGGTTCAGGTTTGAACTCTTCTCTTGTTTCATCACCCTTCAGTTGGTTTTGTGGTCAGCTGCTCATTGCAACCCATCAAAAGGGAGGTTGTAACTAGGTGGAGTTGGGCTCTGCTGCCAGGCAGCCAGCAACAGAAGAAAGGGACACAGCCTCAAGCTGTGCCAGGGCAGGTCTAGGCTGGATGTTAGGAGGCAGTTCTTGCCAGAGAGAGTGATTGGCATTGGAATGGGCTGCCCAGGGAGGTGGTGGAGTGGCTGTGGCTGGAGGTGTTGAAGTCAAACCTGGCTGGGGCACTTAGTGCCATGGTCTGGTTGCTTGGCCAGGGCTGGGTGCAAGCTACATCACTTCAGGAAACTGGAAAGGGATTTGGAAGCTATTTTTCCTCTTCTGGATATTTACATCTGTCTCCTTAGGTTTGAGGTGTCCCTCACTTACAGAAGTGGGGAGCCAGGGGGGAAGTGGGGCGCACTGTTGTCAGCGCACTGCTCTGCCCGCAGAGTGCCTGCTAACAGCTCTTGAAAGACTTCTGCTTCACGCTGGAACCTCCCCACACTCCACAAAGGAGGAACAAAGCACCTCAGGCTGTGCTGGGAAAATATTCTTGGTGTGAGTGGGTTTATAAAAGGAATTGGAGTGCAAACACAATTTGGAGGGGAGGAGAAAAGAAAGCTGAAACAAGCACGGGAAGACTGGCAAATGTTAAGGGGCAAACGGTACCCAGTGAATTGACCAGGTGGTTGCTGGGATGGTTCTGAAGGAAGTTATGGCCTCACACAGTACCTCAGGTGGTGACTCCCACACCCTGCACTCATCTGGCAGCTGAGAAGACCTCCGAAGGCAGGCACAGCCAGAGCCTGAGACCCTGCAGCACAGAAGTCTTCCACCAAGGAGCTCATCTTAACTGCTGTGCATCAGAGAACCTGGGGGGTTTAAGGGTGCTGCTTTCAGAGTTTACATGAGTCAGCCTCTGCCTGTGGAGATCATTTCACAGTATCATCAGGGTTGGAAGAGACCTCACAGATCATCAAGTCCAACCCTTTACCACAGAGCTCAAGGCTAGACCATGGCACCAAGTGCCACGTCCAACTTTGCCTTGAAGTGCCCCAGGGACGGCGACTCCACCACATCCCCAGGCAGCCCATTTATAGAGGTAAGTCCAAGGAAGCTGTTTAGTCTGGGAGAAAATGGAAACCAATGGGCAACCAAGCAGTCCTCCAGACCTGATACCTGGGGAGAACAACTGCAAGGGAGTTCAAATGAGTCAATAAGCAGTGGGGAAATGCTCTTTTCCAGGCCCCAAGCAGTGACACCACAGGCTTGCCAAGTCTGAGAGTCCAGAGATCAAAAAGAAGCTGAATCTCAAAAGGACTTTGCTGGAAGAGGAAAGGGAGAAGTGGGTTGAGAGCTGCCTGGGGATGAGGGAGAGTCTGAAAAAGGATAGCAATGCACCAGAGCCCAAAGATGGAGATAACTGTGGGCTGAAACTCCTGCACAGTGCTTATTTCAGCAGCAGATGGAAGTGAATTCTAATGCACCTGGGCCTGTGGAACTAGAAATATCTGATTGCCATAAGGACTTGCATGGATGGAGTTTAGTTTTCAGTGGAGAAGAGAGAGGGCAAAATCTAGAACTGAATTTCAGAGGTGAAATTCCCTCAGAGTTTGGAACTCAGGGTTGGGTTTTTTTGGTACTAATACTTTCTTGAACCAGCCCAGACTCTTTTTTATCTACACAGTGCAGAACTGACTTGTTGCTTCCTTTAAAAGGATCTATAAATTCCTAATACCTTTGTTCATCAAGCTGCTGCATGCTGGCTGAGCTGCAGTGGTTGCTGCTGTTCCTGTTCCTGGCCAGTGGGAAAAGTCTTTGAGGGTTGCTCAAAGCCTGAGTAGAAGAACACATCGCAGTGATGCTGTCTGGACACTCTCTTCAGGCCAAACTCTCCTGTTTTTAGCAGGCGAATGGCTGAGAGCAGCCTTGAGGCACAGGACCTGGGGGTCTGGGGTGATGCAAAGCTCAACAGGAGCCTGCAGTGTGAGTGCAACCCAGACACAACCCTGTGCTGGGCTGCAGCAGAGCAGTGTGGGCACAGGGCAAGGGAGGGGATTCTGCCCCTTGGCTCTGCTCTCCTCACACCCCACCTGCAGTCCTGAGTGCAGTTCTGGAGCCCCCAGCACAAGCAGGACATGGAAGTGTTGGAGCCAGCCCAGAGGAGTCCACCAAGATGCTGAGAGGGCTGCAGCAGCTCTGCTGTGAGCACAGGCTGAGAGAGTTGGGGCTGTGCAGCCTGGAGAAGAGAAGGCTTGGAGGAGACCTTGGAGTGGCCTTGCAGGATCTGAAGGAGGCTACAGGAGGGCTGGGGAGGGACTATTGACGAGGTTTGGTAATGCCAGGACGGGGAGGAATGGGTTTGAAGTGGCAGAGGGGAAATTAAAACTGGATGTTAGGAAGAAGTTGTTTGCAGTGAGGGTGGTGAGACACTGGCACAAGTTGCCCAGGAAGGCTGTGGCTGCTCCCTCCCTGGAGGTGCTCAGGACCAGGTTGGATGAGGCCTTGAGTGACCTGCTCTAGTGGGAGGTGTCCCTGCCTATGGAACTGGAAGAGCTTTGAGGTCCCTTCCAATCTAAATCATTCTATATTTCCTCTTCCTTTCCCTGTTTCCCTCTCCCTCTCCTTCACTGCTGATCCTCAAACCAAACAGAGTAGGACAAGCCACACTCAGCCCTTTGGTGAGTTAATGTTGACCTGCCACATGCAGCCCTGCCCTGCAGTCAGCTTCGCAGCTCTTCACTCCCGGCAGCTGCATTCAAAAGCATGAAGGTTTGCTATGGGCTGAGACAAGAGCGTGCAGCACAAGCACTGCCTGCAGGATGAGAGTTGGTGTTGGGAATCACTCTTTTGTCTCTGAAGCCTTGAAAACCTTGATAAATACTTTGGAAACAGATTCCCTGGCTGGGGTTTGTTTGGGATTTCCTCAAATCGCATCACAGCTGCCTCCCACTCCATCCCACAGCTTTGTCTGGTCTGTTTGCTGTGGCTCATCAGTGGAGCTGCAGGCTCCCTGCCGCAAGGACTGTCCCTGTCTTCATGTCTCAGTGAGTTGGCCACTGCATGCAAGAGAAATGTTTGCTATGAAATGACAGCAGCAGATCATACCAGGGCAATCTGCTTAACTATTGACTTACTGCTTCTGAAACTGGAAATTGCTGTTCAGCATGTCAGGAAAAGAGGGACTCACTCCACAGGTGAAAGCCACAGCTCAGAGACCATGCAGTAGTGACTTCAGTGTTGGTGTGTGTGCAGCTGGCACACAAAGCCTTAAATATGCTTCTAAGGTGTGGCAAATGGTTCTGAATCCTGTGGCTGCTGGCATGAAGAATTGCATCTTTATGGGTGCTTGGAATCGTCTCTGTGGACCTGAACAAGAATGCAGTTTCTAAGCAGTGGCTAAGAGACCCTTTTTCTTCAGCTGAGTCTGTTCCCTCCCTCCTCCATCAAAGGAACCTGTGCCAGTTGTGTTACAGGCAGGTGCCTGCCCCAGGTTGTGTCAGTGTGGGCCCAGCTGCCCAGCTCCACCCTGGATTCATGTTAGCACCAAGGAGTGAGCAATGCAGCAGCTCTGTTTTCCTTCCATCTCTGCACAGAACTAGCTTCATCCTTCCAATGAAGACCAAACTGTGCTGGGTCATACAGAGAAGATTATAAAGCCTACCAGAAAGACTGTGCCAAGAGGCTTTGTATTATCCTTGTTCATCTGCCTCCTCAAAATCAGCATCCACCTGAGCAACTGCCTGCACCTTGGTGAAGTGCCAATCATGCTCTCAGCCCGAGGCAGGGCAAAGGAAGGCTCAGGACCGCTCCCAAGAAGCTGCCATCCCGAAGGAGGCATTGACAGCCTGAGGAAACCCAGGGGAAGGTCAGGCCTGGAACTGTCTCAGATTTACAGCTCATCGGCATCCTCACTGGAAGAAACTTGTGGGCTTGGAGAAAGTGAGTCCCAGAGGGTGACTGAGGAAAAGCTTGCACAGACAGTTCTGACTGCACAGCACCGTCAGAGAACCTCCCCTGCCACCCTGCCAGGTACAGCCAGCGGGCAGGACTGCAGAGCCAGTAGGGAACGTGGCATCTGAATACTCAGATGCTCTGAACCAGCCACAACCCTTCTCACTGCCTGCCCAAGAAGACTTTTGGGGCTGGTGAGGAGGCAAAGAAACCCAAGCTGCATTCGGAGCTGCCTGTGTTGGGGCTAAGCACACCAGCACGATGGCTTCGGCAGCACCAGCAGATGTCAGCCCAGGGGTGTGAGATCTGAGAGCAGTGCAGCTGGTTTCAGGCAAGTTTCTTGTGCTCCATCAACAGTGATTTACAGGATTTCTGATGCACTTTTTGCTTTGGCTCCACCTACAGCTCCTGAGAATTCCCCAGGAATTCCTTTGCTTTTTCTCTTTTACAGCATTACAGAGTGGCTGAGAACAGCCAGGTAGAGAGGGACCTGGGGGATGCTGATAGAGAGGCGCTGAACATGAGCCAGCAGTGTGCCCAAGTGGGCAGCAGAGCCAGTGGCATCCTGGGCTGGCTCAGGAGCAGTGTGGGCAGCAGCACAAGGGAGGTTCTTCTGCCCTTGTGCTCAGCCCACCCCTGGAGTGCTGTGTCCAGTTCTGGGCTCCTCCATTGCAGAGAGATGTTGAGGTGCTGGAAGGTGCCCAGAGAAGGGCAGCAAGGCTGGGGAGGGGCCTGGAGCAGAGCCCTGTGAGGAGAGGCTGAGGGAGCTGGGGGGGTGCAGCCTGCAGCAGAGGAGGCTCAGGGCAGAGCTCATTGCTGCCTGCAGCTGCCTGCAGGGAGGCTGTAGCCAGGTGGGGTTGGGCTCTGCTGCCAGGCAGCCAGCAACAGAAGAAGGGGACACAGCCTCAAGTTGTGCCAGGGCAGGTCTAGGCTGGATGGTAGAAGGGAGTTGTTGCCAAGGAGAGTGATTGGCATTGGAATGGGCTGCCCAGGGAGGTGGTGGAGTGGTCGTGGCTGGAGGTGTTGCAGCCAAGCCTGGCTGGTTGCTTGGCCAGGGCTGGGTGCTAGGTTGGGCTGGATGAGCTTGGAGCTCTCTTCCAACCTGGTTGATTCCATGATTCCAGGACCAGGCACTGAGCATGGTTTTCAGCTGTAACAGGTTGTTTGAGCTCACCACCCCCAAAACCCTTCTCCTTGGGGAAACAAAAAAAAAAAAAGTTACAACTAAATAATGAGAGGTTTTTAATGATCAGAACCTCTCAGCATCTCTGATGTCATTGGCAGCCTTCCCATTGGCACTGATGTCATTTGTATCTGGATAAAGGAGAGGAGGATATGCTCTCTTGTAAGGTGAGGGGCATATTTACCTATGCATCTTGCACCTTTGGTTTAATTCATGCCAGTCCTTGGCTCTGGGGCTGCATTTGCCTCATAAGCTCAGTTCTTCTGTTTCCATTCAAATGATGCTTTCACTTCTATGAGTTGGGTTTGAGCTGTTCTGCAGATCCAGAGCTAACCTTATTTATGGAGATGGCAGTACATAATGATGTCTCCTCGTCAGGGAAACTGGATCCTGCTGAACCTACTGAAAAATCATTACTGCTAATAAACTGATCTATATCTCATTTCTGACCTTACAGCAGTCTTTTACTCAGTGATGGCACAGGCTCAGAATGAAAAAACAATGACATTGTCCTAAGTAGAGCACTGAAGTTCACAGACAAGCAGTTCTTCCACTGACTTACAGGTAAGACTGGCAGCTTGTTCCATCCCCCTCTGCTGCTGCTGGCCCTGTGATCTGGAGCAAAGGTGGCTTGCGTGAGTCAGACTTTCAAATCCTCCTAGCTGCAAGCAATGTCCTTAAGGGAAATGAAGGGTGAAAGGGTAAGCCTTGATAGATGGAAAACCTCAGTGCTGCACAGCCACCAGCCAGATGTACTCTGTGTGCTATCAGGGTGGGGGTGGAGATGCAAAATCACTGAAGAAAAAAAGCAAGAGACCTCAGTGGGTCAGTTGGGCTGTGGATGCTTGGGTCAGTCAGGCTGTGGCTGCTTCAGCTCAGTTTCAGCGCTGTTTCCTGTGGCTGACGAAGCACAAGCCTTGTACACCATCTAGAGTTGCCTTCTTGGTTCTTTCAGTCATGCAGCAGCACAATCTCATTTTCCTCTTCATTAGTAGGCATTCCTTGGGACGAGAGCCTTGCATCTGCATCCTTCTGTGAAGCACTGACACTGATGAGCACTTGCTCGTCATGCAAGAAGTGCAGAATGCCATTTAACAGCAGCATGAAGCAGAGCAGAGTCTTTGACAAGTGCCATGTGACCTTGTCACCACTGCAAACCTCTCTTCAGTGGAAGCAAGCTCGAATGGCAGCACTTTGCACAGGGCTCTGGCCCCGTAAGCCTGCTCAGGGCTCCCTCCTTCCCCCGGAAGCTTTGCAGGTAAGGGAGTGCAGCGCCGGCAGCGAGCAATGGATGTCCTTCTCTGGGGGTCTTTTGGTTTCCTCAGAGCTCCTGGTCTAAAGGAACTGATCCTGCAGACCTGCTGCTTCACACGAGTGCTCGATCTGGAGCCTGGCACTTCTGGCTGTTAGCTGTTTCCACACTGCTGCTGTCCACAGGTGAGTGAGATTCAGGTAAGGCTGCACCCTGGCATTCCAGCCACACATTTCCTTTGGAATGCTCACCTTCCATGGAATGTGAGCCTGCAAGCACTTGCACTGACCTGCTGAAAAACTGCTCTGTCAAAGCCTCCTGAGTTAGATTCTTAAAAAGACAAATACAAGAGATTTTCCTGGACCTGATTCTTCCAGTTCTGCAGTTAAACTTTGTGTTGAGTCAGGTCCTGCACCATAGAATCAACCAGGTTGGAAGAGGCCTCCAAGCTCACCCAGCCCAACCTGGCACCCAACCCTGCCCAACCAACCAGACCATGGCACTAAGTGCCCCAGCCAGGCTTGGCTTCAACACCTCCAGCCACGGCCACTCCACCACCTCCCTGGGCAGCCCATTCCAGTGCCAATCACTCTCTCTGACAACAACTTCCTCCTCACATCCAGCCTAGACCTGCCCTGGCACAGCTTGAGGCTGTGTCCCCTTCTTCTGTTGCTGGCTGCCTGGCAGCAGAGCCCAACCCCACCTGGCTACAACCTCCCTTCAGGGAGCTGCAGACAGCATGCCAGGGGCTGAGCTGAGAGGTTAATGTGCAGCAGAATCTGGGCACTCATTTAGATCTGCATGACACTTGTGTCATTTAAATAACCTCCCGTGACCCTCCTGTGAATGTTACTGCTCTTGTAATTACAGACCAAAATGATCTTGCCCATAAACTGGGCGAATTGGGTATAAATCCCTCATGCTGGGTTACAGAATTCAGAGATGGAAGTTACATGCAGAAGGGATATAATGTGCAGAAGAAATTGCTCCTGCTGGGGAAAAAGGAGAAAAGCCCTGATCCACCAAGTTCCATTTAGCTTTTAATTTATAACAAACTGTCTAATCTCAGCTTCTGTTAAAATATTAAATGCCATTAGATCAACTCTATCCCCTGCGACATTAAGGGAGATGGGAAGCTTAGGCACACATTAATTGCATTCCAAAATGTGGCATATAGATTAATAAGCCTATTTTAGAGAATCTTAGAGCAATTATCATTGCTTTAATTAGGGCAAGTGAAAGCTGTGCTGCATACCTTCAGACAGACAATTCTTCTTCTGATCCTTGGCCTTTCTGACAAGGAGCACTTTGCCCTGCAGAATGCCATATGTCAGTCTTGGCTTCATGGAGATGGACATAAGACACAAGAATCAAAGGAATTCTGGGAAGCAAGTAGCCAGGACAGGCATCTTTGAGGCAAGGCTCTCTAGAGAGAGAACTATGTCCAGTTCTGGGCTTCCCAAGTCAAGAGAGATGTTGAGGTGCTGAAAGGTGCCCAGAGAAGGGCAGCAAGGCAGGGGAGGGGTCTGGAGCACAGCCCTGTGAGGAGAGGCTGAGGGAGCTGGGGGGGTGCAGCCTGCAGCAGAGGAGGCTCAGGGCAGAGCTCATTGCTGTCTGCAGCTGCCTGCAGGGAGGCTCTAGCCAGGTGGGGTTGGGCTCTGCTGCCAGGCAGCCAGCATCAGAAGAAGGGGACACAGCCTCAAGTTGTGCCAGGGCAGGTCTAGGCTGGATGTGAGGAGGAAGCTGTTGTCAGAGAGAGTGATTGGCATTGGAATGGGCTGCCCAGGGAGGTGGTGGAGTGGCTGTGGCTGGAGGTGTTGAAGCCAAGCCTGGATGGGGCACTTAGTGCCATGGTCTGGTTGGGTGGCCAGGGCTGGGTGCTAGGCTGGGCTGGATGAGCTTGGAGCTCTCTGCCAACCTGGATGATTCTGTGATTTAAATCCCCTTTCTTTTAGGGGTGGCTGATAAAGCAAAAATGCACTCAAGTCCAGAGAGCTGTGATGACTTACTTCTGTGCTGTGGAATGAAGCCTTTGATGCTGACTTCTGTAATTTATTCTATTCTGAGTTTTCCACTGAAGTGTTATTAAAATCTATTAGAAAAGGCTAAGGCAGATTGAGGGTGGTAGATAAAGCTAAATGGGTTTTATTTTCCTCTCTGCTCGAAACGCATGGCTGTGATATGACAGAAATAGAAGCAGTAAGTAAATAAAGCTTCCAGCTTGTTTCCCAAATACTGTTCAGTAAAAACCAACCGAGCCACGTTCCAAGGGAGCACTCTGGTGGAACTGTGGAACCTGGAAGCAAAAGCCCGTTCCATCCAAAGGGCGCCAGCAGCCTCTGCGCCGGGGGTCGCTCAGGCAAGGCGATGAACACAGGAGCCAGCCCTTCCCCTCCTCCAGCCCTCCTCCTCAAGGACTAGAGAGTAATCTTTGTAAAGGCAAATTAACTTCAGAGAACAGCAGATCCGCAGGCCTGTAGGATGCGTGGCATCGGGCCAAGTACTCGCTATTGGCTGTTAATTGGGATGTGCAGCGTCCCTCCCTCCTGCGGGCCTGTGTGCCCGAAGGGTGGCAAAAGCAGGCAGTCCTCTGCCCCTCAAAGCCATCCCTGGCAATGGGCACACCCTGTCGACAAGAGGTGCGTGGCTGCCTTCCAGACCCTGCCGGAACAGAAGCAGAGCTCATTTATCTTAGGCTTTAGCAGCCCCAAGCGTTAGCAGGAAGCCCAGGAGGGCACAGGACACCTTCCGCTGCTCCCCGGCACAAAATAAAGGTGATGCTGAGGAGCTTGCAGTGGATGTCAGACAACCTGGGAGGGAAGCTCCAACCCCGTGTGAGCTGGGGGTGAGGGAAAGCCATGGATTTGCCCAGGAGGCTTTCTTCTGCCTGGCAGTGAAGGCAGGAATAAAGGAGCCTTACACTGAGGAGTTCTCTGCCGGTTTGCCGGCGAGCCATGCCCCGCGGCACCGCGCTTAGGAACCTGACAACTCGGAGTCGCGCATCACAGCGTGGGAACTCAATCCGCCCGTGGACCGCGGCAGAGTTCGGATTCTGGAGACAGAAACCCAGAAGGCTTAATCTGTACTTAAAATGAAGGGGGAAACTCAGTGTGAGCTGCAGGGAAGGAAAGGACCTTCTAAGGAATTCTTTTTTCCCACGTCGCTGTGGTTCTGTGGCAGCACTGCCCAGTGGGCTGGGCTGGGCGTGCGGGGCTCGATGTGCCAAGTGATGGTTGGCAGCTCTAGGCGATTTTGAATCCAGTCCCTCACACACTGCTAACCCTGCATCTTATGCCCATTTCTCTGTTCTGAGCAGCAGAAGATGGAAGGACTTGCTTCCCCACGATCATGGGGAAATGCTCTGACAATAATGTTTCCATGAAAAGTACTGCAAGAAAAGATGCATTTTGCAGGTGTTGATCTTCAGGACACACTCCTGCTCTCCTTGGGCAAGGCAGTGAGAGGTACAACAAATGCCTCAAGCCTACACCTAAGAATGTGTTTGTTTGGACCCATAGAATCATAGAATCAGCCAGGTTGGAAGAGACCTCCAAGCTCATACAGTCTAACCTAGCACCCAGCCCCATCCAGTCACCATCCCTGGAAGTGTTCAGGCAAAGCCTGGATGAGGCACTTCATGTCATGGTGAAGTCAATTAGACAGGGCTGGGTGCTAGGTTGGACTGGATGAGCTTGGAGGTCTCTTCCAACCTGGGTGATTCTATGCTCCTATGATCTCTAGGGACAGCGACTCCACCACCTCCCTGGGCAGCCCATTCCAATGCCAATCACTCTCCTTGGCAAGAACTTCCTCCTAACATCCAGCCTAGACCTCCCCTGGCACAGCTTGGAACTGTCCCCTTGTTCTGTTGCTGGCTGCCTGGCAGCAGAGCCCAACCCCACCTGGCTACAGCCTCCCTGCAGGCAGCTGCAGACAGCAATGAGCTCTGCCCTGAGCCTCCTCTGCTGCAGGCTGCACACCCCCAGCTCCCTCAGCCTCTCTGGAAAATGCAGAGCACCCAACCCTGTAACCACCATCTGTCATTTCAGGATGAGATTCTCCAAGGCCTTTAGAAGATCCTGAATGAAGGTAAGTACCTGAGGGTATAAAAGGAGACAAAACTTCTCCAGCCCTCCTTTTGGCACTAGACAATGTCAGAACCATGTACATGTTTCTCATGACCTGGCCCTGACCATTCCAGAGGTGAGGCTGCCCATATGCCTCTGCAGCTTTCAGACAGCCTGATCCCCACTAGGAACTTCTACTGTTCTCTGTGGAAATCTGCTTTGTGCAACAGGAGCAGCAGAGGAAGCAGCAGACTGATGCTGAGTGTGACCTATGGACCAGCTGTGTCCTGCAGCATTCCAGGAAGCATTGGGGCAGCACTCTACTGTGATCCCATACTGCTATTTGGGCTCTGGCTAATCCCACTTCACACAGCTCTCTCCTGCGCTCGCTAAGGTTCTGCTCTGCCTCCATCACACACAGTCACTGCCACAGACTCCAGCAGTAGAAGTGTAGTGTGGGGGGAAATGTGGAGCCCTGTCCAGACAGACACAGCTGCCTGGCCTTAATATCCTCCCTGCCAGGGTCTGGGAATCAGCATAACCTCTGTGGTCCTCTGTAGCTCCACAGCACCAAGGGCATCTCTCTGAGCTGCTGTGCTCTGACTTTACCTCCCATCACCGTTCAATATTCTGAGAGATCTTAACTGGGAGGTGAAGAGCAACGTGCCCTGAATGGGAAATACCTGGCAAAACCTGCATGCATCACATCACAAAATGACAGCTCAGTCCAGAGTGCTTCTTCTGGGCTCTCTCTGTCCTTCTGCCTGCCCCCTTTGGCAGGATCAAACGCAGTGTGAAGCCAGCCAGCGCCCTGCTGGCACCCGACTGACAAAGCTGTAGGGGTACCTCCTGTCTCAGCTGGCTGTGGGCGTGCTGCCCCAGGGTGAATTCCAGGCACACTCAGGGAGCAGCGCGACTCTGGCATGGCAGCGAGAAGCACTTCCAGAAGCGTGAATTGGTCTGCTGGCCAAGCAGGAGAAGCCACAAGTACCCCAGCCTCCTGCACACTGAACCCTGGTGGCTGAATTGTCAAGCAGTTCAATACTACTTCTTCTTTTTTCTGAGGCAGAGACAGGTGGGAAAAGGAAAATGCTTGCTTTCCAGCTTCCAACCCCCCAGATCCATCTGCCTGATACCACCCAGGAGCCTCATCCTTGGCAACCCCCCTGTGGATGTGAAAGAGACAGGCACAGATGAGATGAAGACAGTCAAATGGATTTCGGTCTCTGAAAGCTCAGGATGGGTTGGATACATTTCCCTGCAGACCTGTCCAGTCCAAAGCACACACTGTAGGTATTGCTATTCCTCAGTCTGTTTCTCATAAGCATTCATCTCGGTGCCTCGCGGTGCTATTGGCACTGTACCATTATCTCCTACCCCAAAAGATGCAGCTATGGCACAGGCATCTGTCTGCCAGCTCTCACTCTCCACTGCCTGAGCCCCTGACACTCAGTCTGCTGTTTGAGGGGATCAATACGAGATGCAGCCCAGCTGGACAGAAGTGAACTGCTGTGACACTCCACAGCTAATCCAGAACAGTGGGCTAATTCCACGGGGGGCTTTAATGACACAGAGGAAAGCTCCTACTGCACAGTTTCCTTCAGCTGCAGTTTGCTGAAGCTGGGAATACAGCAGAAGGAAGTGTAGCTCAGGCTTTGCCTTGTCTTTACCCTCTTCTCAAGCGCTGGAGTTAGTGGAGGTTGTCAGGAGCCAAATGCTTGCCCAGGTGGATCTCCACTCTGATTAGCTGTTAGATACTGGCAACTGGTTTTAACATTAGCAGTGCACCTTTATTTTTATATCCTAGCAGGAGAAGAATTGGATTATATTTGGTGTGACCTGGAAGGATGGATAAGAAAGAAAAACATATCTGTGGCTATCTCTCCAGCTAGTTAAAGCACTCAAGA
Source organism: Pogoniulus pusillus (assembly GCF_015220805.1). Classification (NCBI taxonomy): domain Eukaryota; kingdom Metazoa; phylum Chordata; class Aves; order Piciformes; family Lybiidae; genus Pogoniulus; species Pogoniulus pusillus. The sequence continues at coordinate 24,574,910 of NC_087280.1, forward strand.
TGGTCCCTTCTTTGTTAATGCAAATGGCAAAAGCACAGAGCATATGGCAAGGGATGCTCCAGCACTGCTAAAGCACACTTTGGCTAATGTAGACATGAATTATGCTGCCTTCCATAATTCAGGGGTTGGATTTCAGAACACAATTAAGCATGCACTGTCTGGTCTTTGAGACACAGGTGCATGTGTTCAGTTTGTCTAGTTCAGAAATAAAACCAAGTAGGAAGCTACACCAAAAATATTTTGTGCAGGCTTTTAAATGAAAAGGTCTGCTGAGAATCTGCATAATGTCTTACTTGTGAAATGGAAAGCCTGTCATAAATCATAATTCAATTCATAAGGCAATTAAATGCTTCTGTTTCTGTTCTCTTTTATGGTCTTTGGAAATTGTTACCTTGTGTAGCAGGAGGAAGAGGGGGTAAAGAAAGCAGAGAAAGAGCACAGCAGAATGGAGGGCAACTATCAGGAGCACAACAGAATAAAGGGCAAATATCAGCCAACCACTTCCTTCACCTGTTTGCTCCTTCCAGCTGCTCTGTGCTCGACTGCAATAGCAGAGCACACTTCAGGTTCCTCTGCATTCCTTACTTCCCCTAGGACACAGACTGCCCTTCTATGCCTCATGTCCTCAGATGGTTTGGTTGCAATTAATTCTGATTTTCTGCCCCTTTAGCCTTTTTGCTGCTTATGACCCTCAGTAAACCCCTCTGATGAGATCCAGCAAGCTGTGCAAAGAGGCTAGGATGTTGTTTGTAAAGCCTACCAAGTGCTCCTCTAAATCCCCATTTCGGACAGGGCAGAGGCCTCCATCGAGCTGGCACTGGGGTTTTTCTTAAACACATGTTCTTAAAGCAGGCTCTTCAAGCTGCCTTGCCACAAATGTAAACTTGGCCTGCTGCTGGCTTTGTGCAGATGGGAACACAGCAAACGTCTGTGGCCTACAGACAGATGGGTGACAGAGCTGCTGTCAAACTGGGGGCCAGGAGCTTCTGCTAGGACGTGTGGACATCACACTGCCTGAGCCCTTACATGCCACTGCATTCCCAGGCTTGCTGCCAAGCAGACTGGGCAGCAGGAGCCTGCTGGCACTGGGATCAGGCAGTGAGAAAAGGCAAAGGTGAGCTCTGCTTTCACCCTTCATTTTAGTGAGACTGACCACATTCCTACCCCAGCTGCCATGACAGGACTGGTGAGCTGGGGGAGATGCCACACAGTGCACAATACTTTAAGCAAGCCCTCACCTTGCTTAGGTGATTTGGGCCTGCAGAACTGAGCACAGACCCTTCTTTCTGAAGGTGGAAGGGGATAGAGGTGTTCTGGATTATCTGTCTACTGATCTGCCTCCAGCCCAGCTCACTCCCTTCCTGCTTTGAATTGTAGCATCCAGATCAGAAGACACCAGAAGCACACCCCCGGGGAGTGAGCTCTGCTTTTCTTTCAGAGTGAGGACTGTGGCACTTGGGGAGAAGCCTTGGCTCAGGGAGCTCTGATCTCCACAGCACTCTGCTGCTTCAGGCCTCACTGCAGTTTCCTGGATCCACCTTTTGGCCACATCTGGGGGTTTTGGTAAGTAGACCAATGGTGTTCATAGCTTTTGGGGTTTATCCAGTGGCTTCCCAGAAGGGATTCAGTGATAGAATTGGGTATGCCTTGTGAAAAGTAGTCTAGCTGCAAAGGCAGTCTAGTTCCCCCATGGCAGGGGACTGGAACTGGATGATCTTTAAGGCCCCTTCCAACCTAATGCATTCTATGAATCTATGATCTCTATTCCTATCTATCCTCAGAACAAGAGGCAATGGACACAGACTGGAACACAGGAGGTTCCATGTCAACCTAAGGAAAAAGTCCTCCCTTTGAGGGGGACAGAGCACTGAAACAGGCTGCCCAGAGATGTTGTAGAGTCTCTGCCTCTGGACAGATTCCAAACCTACGTGGACATTGTAGTCCTGGGCAACTTGCTCAGGCTCACTCTGCTCTAGCAGGGGCATTGGACTAGATGATCTTCACAGGTCCCTTGCAACCTCTACCATTCTGTGGTACTTCATGTGGTCATTTCTGCCTAAAGTAATCACCAACAGTCCCTAGCAGCTTCCTGATGTGTGCTGGAGCATGTCCAGAGAAGGGCCACTGGGATGCTCAGAGGGCTGGAGCTGATCTGCTATGAGGACAGACTGAAAGAGTTGGGGCTGTGCAGTCTGGAGCAGGCTCCCAGATGACCTACTTGTGGCCTTCCAGTGTCTGAAGTGGGATACAAAAAGCTGGGAAGGGACTTTTTAGGCTCTCAAGGAGTGACAGGACTGGGGAGAACAGAGCAAAGATGGAGATGGGTAGGTTCAAACTGGACATGAGGAGGAAGTTGTTGAGCATGAGAGTGGTGAGAGGCTGGAATGGGTTGCCCAGGGAGGTGGTTGAGGCCCCATCCCTGGAGGTGTTTAAGGCCAGGCTGGCTGAGGCTGTGTGCAGCCTGCTCTTAGGGTAGGGTGTCCCCGGGCACAGCAGGGGGGTTGGAACTGGCTGATCCCTGTGGTCCCTTCCAACCCTGACTGATTCTATGATTCTGTGTCAGCTGCTGGCAGTGCTTCTGCCAGCCAGCATCTCAGAACAGAAGACAATGTGCTTAGTGAGCACTGCAGAGAACAAGTCCAGAGTCAGTGCCCTTGCCCCCGCTGCACCTCTTGGGCACGGGACTCCAGTTCCATTGTTTAGATCTCAGTTGTTAATACATGTTCCAATGATGCCAACTTAGGAGCAACTTGAAATGGCAGAGCTGAAAAGAGATGCCTGTGTGCTTGGTGCTAGCTTAGTTCTGCTTTGAGTAGCACAGTAAACACCTGTCTGGCCTTGGTTACATCTCTTCAGCCAGTGGACTCCTGTTGGAGAGATTTCAGCTTGAGGAGGGTTTCTCTAATGCCCAATGTCACTTTCCCTAAAGGAAACCACTGCAGAATTTAACAGCAGTAACTGGAGAGAACATCACAGAAATTACATTTCTGTACTTCCAGGGCTGCACAGAGATTAACATAACAGCCACATTCTTACCAACTACTTCATTGCATTTTACAGGAAGAACACCATTTTCTCTTAAATTATATGGGCTAGTTTAAAGAACAAGGTTGTAACTCCCTTGATAAATCCTTTTAGGACCTTCCTGTGTTGGTTCATGTTCTAAACTTCAGCATTTTCTCTACAGCTGATTTAGGCAGGTGTGGTCATCCAGACATGACAAAACAAATGCAAGAGGGGCATCTAATGTGGCAGGTCCAGGCCACATTAGACACAGAGGAGGCACCAGTGCAGGTTTGCCAGTTTGCAGGGCAGCTCTGACCTTCCAGGAGAAAGGCTTTCCTGAGCAGCAGCTACAGCGTGCTGCAAGAGCTCAGCTGGTCTATTTCTACGGCTGGTGGCAAGATGCAAACGCAGACGTGTGCTGAGCCCTGCCGCCAGGGAGAACAGCCTCCAAGCTGGAAACAATCCCTGCAAAGGCACCCAGCAGACCCTCTCTGGCACGTAAGAACAAGACTGAGATAAAAATCACTTTCCTTAATTTGTTTGCTGTCTTGTTGCTAGATGATGTCAACACTTGTTTGTGGTTGTGCTAATGTGTAAATGAATCAACCCCTCTTGTGCCACGGGAGCCGCCAAAATGCTGCTTCTTGCCACCCTGCATGTGCAGCAGACTTTGCCCTTGGTATTTGCACTCTCAGCAAGTGCTGGCCCCGCTCTCCTTGTGAAAAGCTCTCTTCCACAGGAGTTAGGCTTCCAAGGTACATAGCTTGGCATAGAACTTGGAGAAACACACATTCAGCACGAAGATTGATTTTTGTGCTTTACTGTGCATGGGCTCTTTGTGTGACAGCCAAGGTAAAGCCCAGAGCGTGTATTTCCACCCCTCCTAGCAGATCGCTCCCAAAGCAGTTACGGTGTCCCTCTCTCCAGTTACCAGGGCTACAGATCTCACCACGGACACAGAAAGGCTCAGGAGGTAGCATGGAAGGTGCTTGCTACCAATAATCAGAAGAGTTCCAAACATTTATGGATCTTCTCAGGGATTCTGGCAGACCCTGCCCATGCTGCCTATTAAGACGGAGAAGACGGTGAGAAGAGAAAATCAATCTCAGCTCTCAATCTGCTTAAGAGAACAAAGAGCTGCTGCGGAGCTGAACTGAGCGAGTCAACAAAGCTCGCACCAAACAAAAAGGGAAGAGAAGATCGATTTGCATAATTACGTCTGAATCGCAGTAGATCTGACAGAATGTGTTCCAGTCTAAGCCCCAAGGTCTTATTTCGGTGGAGCACAGTATCAAATCTGCTGTCTGGACTGTGTTCTTCCTGGCTAATCGGGTGTCTCGTGGGATACGGCACAAGGGGACGGTGACAGCACACACAGCCCAGCAGTTTCCCTGGCTCATGTTCAGCTGGGTTTGGCTTCTTCTGCGCATCTGTCAGAAGCTGCGACAGTGACTATCAGCTTTCTCTGGGCTTGTTTTATCACAGCATTCTAGAGTGGCTCATGGTTAAAGGGAGCTCAGAGCTCAGCTGCCCCAGCCTCCCCACCATGCCCAGGGACACCTCTCAGCCTCACCCAGCCTGGCCTGCAACGCCCCCAGGCAGGAGGCAGCCACAGCCTCCCTGGGCAGCCTGTGCCAGAGTCTCACCACTCTCCTGCTGAAGAATTTCTTCCTCAGATCCAGCTCAACCCTGCTCTGCCTCAGCTTCAAACCATTCCCCCTGTCCTGGCTCCAGACACCTTAGGGCAAAGTCCCTTTGCAGTCCTCCTGGAGGATCCCTTCAGGCACTGGCAGGCAGCTCCAAGGTCCCCCTGGGTTCTTCTCTTCTCCAGGCTGCACCCCCCCAGCTCCCTCAGCCTGTCCTCTAGCAGAGGTGCTCCAGCCCTTGGATCCCCTTCTCTCTCAACCAGAAACGAAACAGGAAATATTAGTGCTTTTCTGCTAAAAAAGAGATAAAGCTTAACCCATGGACACTGGTAAATGCCTTCAGAGAATACTCCACACCTGCCTGCTGCTCTAAGTTATGTTTTTATAAGGTGTTGTATGGATGTTATAGTGTTAGGGGTTTGGTCCTTCAGCTTTTATCTACGTTCCTAACTCGACAGTGGAGGCTCCTGAGAAGGCTTCCGTGAGCACTGCTGCCTGTGCAGCCGGAACCCAGCACTCCATAGGAAGCTGCAGGACCCGAGCTGTGCCTTGCTCCCCGCAGCAGGGCGAGCTGCTCTGAATGCTGCACTCCTCATCGAGACAAGAATCTGCAAACAGGGTGACCAAGGTTCTCTCAAATCACAGCCACGTTTCATCTGAACGGAAAAAAAGCCTCATTTGCGGAACTGCTGATAGGAGCACAGCCTCCTGCTCCACAGCAGTGTAAATGCCTCCAGAATTAAGGCTGTCGGCTGCTGCCCAGAGCTCCGCGGCACCGGGAGGCACCAAAGCGGGAAGATGCTTAGAAAACAGCTCAACAGCTGATAGGCAAAAGCACAAAGAATCAAAGAGAAAGTAAACTTTCTCTATACGCAGGAGCACTTTTAATGCTGTGCTGATTAAACTCGGCCACGGCGAAAGAGTAAACACAGCCTCCATGCTTCCTCCATCTTCCTGCCAATTTACATCTTAATGCCTGCGCTCTCTCAGGTTACTTATTCAGCAGAGCAAGGGATTGGTTTGCAACTTCTCATTCTGAGAGCTTCCATCAACTTCTGCAGGGCTGTTCAGGGCAGTTGAGCACAGCCCTGGGAAGACAATTAAAGATTAACAGGCCTTCGCAGCATTCCAGGGGGGTGAGGCAGCCAGCACAAGGTCTCCTTCCCCCACTGTCACACACATAACACACACGAATTACACTGGTGGCTTTCCACAAACCTTGCAGTTTAACTCTGGGAGACTGCTGTTTATTTCCCTTTCCCTCAAACACCTGAGGTATGAGGTGAAATGCTCTGGTAGAATGCTCTGAAGATGTGCTTTTAGTCCTTGTGTTTGCAGTGGAAAGCCTTAAAACGGGAGCCGAGTTACGAAGGATCAGCTGCTCAGTGTCCCTGCTTAGGCTGAATGGGTGAGGTACAGCTCAGTCTTTAGAGGGGTACAACTCTTACACTCCCTTCCAGTGCACAGCAGGACCTGGTTCTGAGTTCCTGGATTACTTTTTTTCTTAAGAACTCCAGGAGTTATTACATTTTCCTTTGTAATTCCAAGAAATTGGCATTGTTAGCAAAGGACTAAGATGTCTCTGTATAGGACTATGCATGAGAAGCAACAAGCCCTTCAGCTCGCAGCTAGCCACACACTTTGTGTGTGTGCTGTGATGACGACAGTGTGGCTTCCCTCTCTTCCCACAGCAGCTCTGGGCCTTGCTCCAGTTGGCCCAGCTGAACACCAGGGAGCCACAGGACCTGCACTCCTCGAGTGGAGAGAGCACTGAAGGTGTTCAGACTTCCATGTCCCAGGGTCAGCCATCCCTCGCCACCTGGGGATGCCAGACAGCAAGAACATTACCTAACGGCTCCCCTTCTGCATGCTCTCAACAGCACCCTCAATTTCAGGGCAGGTGAGGAGCTCAACACCACCCCTCAATTCCATGGGTGGCACCTCAGCCAGCCACCCAGCGGTCTGAGGTGGTGGTGAGCTGCACCCCAGCCTTCCCTGTCTGTTTAGCCTGGAGGAGACTGAGAAGGGATCTCACTAAGGCTTCTAAATATCTAAACTGTGAGGGCCAAGAAGACACAGTCAGACTCTTCTCTGTGGTGCCCACTGACAGGACGAGGAGCAAGGGGCACAAACTAGAGCATGGGAGGTGTAAACCTATGGATAAAGTTCTTCACTTGTAGGCGGGCAGAGTGTGGGACCAGGCTGCCTGGAGCGGTTGCAGAGCCTCTGTCTCTGGAGGTATTAAACCCCCACCTGCACGTGTTCCGGGGCGATTTACTCTGGGCAATCCTGCTTCGGCAGGCGGGCTGGGCGTGACCTTCAGAGGTCACCCCCCGACACTCTGTGATCTCCATCCCCCGATTTACAGGCAGCACCCCAGCATCTCAGCCCCGTTTGTGGGGGCAGCAGACAGCACCCCAGCATCTCACCCCCGTTTGTGGGGGCAGCAGACAGCACCCCAGCATCTCACCTCCGTTTGTGGAGGCAGCAGGCGACACCCCAGCATCTCACCCCCGTTTGTGAGGGCAGCAGACAGCACCCCTGCATCTCACCCCCGTTTGTGGGGGCGGCAGGCGGCACCCCAGCATCTCACCCCCGTTTGTGGGGGCAGCAGACAGCACCCCAGCATCTCACCCCCGCTTGTGGGGGCGGCAGGCAGCATCTCAGCATCTCACCCCCGCTTGTGGGGGCGGCAGGCAGCACCCCAGCATCTCCTCCCTGGTTGTGGGGGCGGCAGGCAGCACCCCAGCATCTCCTCCCTGGTTGTGGGGGCGGCAGGCAGCATCTCAGCATCTCACCCCCGCTTGTGGGGGCGGCAGGCAGCACCCCAGCATCTCCTCCCTGGTTGTGGGGGCGGCAGGCGGCACCACAAGCATCTCCCCCCGGTTGTGGGGGCGCAGGCAGCAGCACAACCCTTCCCCCCCGTCCCCTTCCGGGCTGCCCCGCAGCTGTCTCCCTCAGGGGAATTGGCAGCCTCGGCGAGCCGGGCGCACCAGGGCCGCCGGTTCGAGCCCCGAGGGGGACGGCTGGTTGGGTACCGGAGCGAAGGGCACGTTGCCGCCGGTGCTGGCGGAGTAAGCCAGCGGGGGTCCCGCTCGGGCGGCGGCGGCCGCGGGCGCAGCGCACATGTGCGGCCGCCCGGCACATGCTCACTGGGCGCGGCGCATGAGCAGACGCGGCGCGGGGGCCATCGGACATCTTGGGCTGCCCCGCACAGAGCGGGGAGCGTCGCCGCTGGGCCCCGCGGCGGGAGCAGTCCGCCGCCCCCGCGCCGCCCGGCCCGCCTGCCCGCCCTGGCGCCGGCTGCTTTCCCTTCCCCCGCCTCCCCCGGGCCGCTTAAAGCATCCCTCCTCCCCTCTTGCGTTTGTCTTAATTCTTCTCAGAGACAAGATGGCAACGCCGGCGGCGGTAAACCCTCCCGGTGAGTAGCTGCTGCTGCCGTCGCCCCCTGCCCTGCAGGGAGTCCGTCTCGCCCCACGTGGCCCCGCCGCACAACACGTCCCCCGCACCCCCGCCCCAGGCACACAGCCTTCGCCGGGCACGGCGCGGGCCCCGCAGCCCTCCGGGCGGGCAGCCGCCGCTCAGCCCCGCGGTTCTGGGCTCGTCCCGCGGGTCGGCGGTGGCCGTTGGCTGCGAGCTGGAGCGGGCGCGATGCCGGCGCCGAGGAGAATCGGCCCGCAGCGGGCGAGCAGCTGCCCGCCCTGGGGCTGCGTGCAGCCAGAGAAGCGGGAGCCAGCGGGTTTCGCGGGGGTCGGAGCCGGCTGCCGCCGGCGGCTGCTGTGCGCTGCCGCTGTTTGGCGCCGCGGGAGCGAGCAGTTGTGCATAAGCATACGCGGGCGTACCGCGGCGGCGAGAGGGGCCGCGTCCCCTGGGCCGAGCCGGGCGGGCAGGCTGCCGGTGAGTCTCGGCTGCACCGTGCAGAGCCAGTCCAGGACTGGCTTTTCCTGCTCTGAATTAACCAGGGCTGTTGTCAGCGGCCAGAACCGGCCTGTGGGGCGTTGCTAGGAGCCAAAAGCGGGGGTCGGGAGCGGCCCGGGGCAGCGTGTGCGGGGCTGTGCCGGGTGTTGGTTCTCTTGCCGGAGGATGCAGTAAATACTTGCTGCTAGTGCCGGGTTTATTGTGAGAGGAAACTTGGTAACAGTTCCTCTGGGCGGTGTGGGTGAGGGAAGGGAAGAGCTTCCCCAGCATTGTGTTACACGTCTGGGAGGTGCGGTGTGGGTTTTGTCGTGCGTGTGGTGGAGCAACCCGGGTTTGGATGAAACACTGCAGCACGTTGGAGGTGTACTCGGATTCGTTTCATGTTAGATCAACAAGTAGCTGGCGTTAAGAATAAGCAAGGCAGTGGGTATTGCACCGCGCTCGGCGCTACAGAAGAGAGGTTTTTATCGAAGGAAGATCCCACTTTTAGTCTTTTTTAATATGTGACTGCATTCTGTCATCTTTTTTCGGAGCTGAGTTCAGTTCTGACAGCTCAGGACTTGCCTGAATAATGCCAGCTGATGTTTAAAGGTCGTTCTTTAGATAAAATCCTCCTGCAGGTGGTTGTGTAGTTGTCACAGAGTAAATATTATGATATAAACAATTAATTTGGTTCAGTAAAGTGTCAATAAAGCAAGCAGGCACAGGTCTTTGCCAATCAGATTAAGTTTTAATGCCAGAATTCTACACATTAAATGAAAATAAATATTTAATGGAGGATTATTAAATCATTCTTTCACTTCCAGGGTAGGATGCTGTGCATGATAACGGAGAGCCCCATGCTCTGGTGAGCTGCTTGGCAGCCACAGCAGGATATGAACAGCCTACTTTGGCTTGGGTTTGTCATTGTCCTACCAACTTTTCCAGGCTATGCACTGAAGGAGCAGCTCCAACCACTTAGAGGTCTCTGCTGGAACCTCTGAATTGCAGTAGAGCCTGTGACCCTTTCACCCTAACCATTTCCACTCTGTTCTCACCTGCCTGCAGCTGAAGCCATGAAAAGCTGAGGTTGCCTGAGGTGTGGTATGCATGCACCACAGAGCAGCTGCAGAGTTGGACAGGAGTTCTCCTCTGACCACTTTGTGCGTTCAGGCAGTGCTGTGGGGTTACTGAGGAAGTAAAGGACAACGGGAGGGGAGAGGAGAGCCAAGTATGGCTGGGTGCATCTCAGTTCAGTGGCCAACATTGCTCCTGCTGACTCGCACTGTGGTCCTCAACCTGTCTGAAGTGCAGACTGCTGCTCCATGGGAAGGATGGGGCTGTGTCTTGGTTTCCTGAGGCGAACCAACATCTACGTCTGCAAGGCTGAGGTTGCAGAGCATCATTACACTGCTTGTCTAGGCAGTTGGAGCAGACCTGAGCTGGAAGACAAACTTGGTGGCTGTTAGTGGTCCTCCCACGTTTGCTGTGCGTGAGTGTGGCTGTCAGACAAGTGGAGCTACACATGGGCTTCTCAAAGTGAGGAGGTTCTGAGGCATGAGAAGAGGAAGCTTTGGATCTGTAGAGTAGTGCTGTGTTTGCTCTACCACAGACAGCAGAAGACAGAGCTGCAGGAAATACCCTGATTTGTGCTCCAGTTTTTTTTTAATTGTATTGTGTTGCTTTTGTTATTCTTTTGGATTAACTGCAAGGCAGTGCCAAGAAACAGTCAACAGCTGTAGCAAGAGGATTTTAATGCTGCTGTTTTCTTTTGGGGCCGGATCCTCAGCTGGAGTAATGAGAAAGTAGCTCTGTTAGTACTGGTGAAGCCGTGCTCCCTTACACCAGTTGACTTTCTGATCCACAGTGTTGGGGAAGCACAACAGAGAGATTAACTTGTTAAGCATCTTTAACGATGATTAGAAATTACAATATGATTAAATTTTTATTAAGCCATTGTCTGGGGTTCTAATAACAGTTGATAATTTAGGCAGGACATTAACTTGCAGCTCCCACAGTACAAATACCTGCAGTTTTAGCCCTGTGCTGGGTAGCAGAGTGGGGATCAGTGTAGAGAGAAACTGGGAGTGCAGTAATCCTGGTTGTGAAAGGCCTTCAGTGTGACAGCTCCTGTTACAGAGTCATGCGTTGCTCTACAGCGTCATCTTCACTCTTGGGTTTGATGCAGGTTTATCCACTTCCCCACTGGCCTTTTTTTAATGGAGAGTTTAGGTTAGGAGGGTTCCTGGGAGCAGAGCCAGGTTGCAGCCTGGCCCACAGGACTTGCAGCATCAGAGCCTGAGTTGCGGTGTGGGTAAGGCCAGTTCTGTGCGCGGCGTTAGATCTAACCGAGGACTCTCTCTGGTCAAGGTGTTCATCCATAGCTGCAGCTGGGCATTGCAGTGGCAAAACTGGGGAGCTCTGGGAGGTAGCCTCCTTTCTTCCTGCGTGCTTGGCCCTTGCAGTGGGATCTGCTCAGAAGCACTTTGTTCGTTTGTCGTAATCTGGGTGACTAACTGAAGAGTGAAACACAATGCAGGTGTGTGGGAAGCTCATCTGCATTGGCACAAAGCAGCAGAGTTAATTTATTTCCTCCTGCAATAAGATTGGCATATTAAATGGGATTTCAGAACAAAAAGAATGTGGAGGTGTAACAAGCATTTCATAAATGACTGCTCGCAGTGGAGCAGTTGAGTGCCTTGTCTGTTTGAAAGGGGTGTATTTTTGGAACGCAAACTCGGCTGTAACTGTTGCTACTTCGGGGTCAGATTTTGCTCGAGTGCAGTACATGATGTGCACCTGGCGTTAGCCACATTGGGGTGAAAACATGCAACTTCTAAGGAATCCAATTGCTCCTCTTTCCGAGCTGTTACTGCTCTTGGGCAATGAGCTCCAGTGGCTACCTTCTGCCATCAGCAGGTGGTGTGAAATGAACTGGCTGTGTCCTTTCATCTCTTCCTTGGTGAGGTATCCCTAGATGGAAGGGCCACCCTGGGCAGTACTCTCACATGTGTTGCCAGCTGCCACAAGCTGATCAGCCAAGCCAGAAGTCATGAGATCTCAGAGTTTACCTGGGGTTACACCAAGGGTCACATCCCTTAGGATGCATTTTTGGCAAATCCTTACAATTGTCTTCTTGCATTTAGTGGGAGAAAAGAAAAAATAACTCTTCAGATAATCACTGAGGCTCCTTTAATGTTTGTGTTTTAAGCAGAGAGCCCAAATGCCTGGAGAATAACCTGTCCCCAGAAGGGCACCCACTGAAGTGGTGAGACAGCAAGAGGTGGTGAGACAGCAAGAGGTGGTGAGCCAGGGGAGGAAAGAGTTGCAGCCACAGCAGCTGACATGGGATGCTTTTAACCTGGGGCTCATCCAAGGTGTAAAGAAGCCTGGGCTGAACCTTGAAGAGAGGTGACTAAATGAGCTCTCTTTGCCTTCACTTTGCAATGAGTTAATGGCAGATTTTATGTCACAGCAGTGGAGCTGCCCCTGGCAGGGGGGTTGGAGCAGATGGTCTCCGAGGTCCCTTCCAACCTGAGCCATTCTAGGATATTTCTTCTGCCACAGAATAGTTATTAAAATGCTTCAGGTGTGGCCTGTGCTTAGTTCCAGACACACTTTTGCCCCCCAGACAGAACAGTGCTTCCCCAAGGCTATTAATGAAAATGCAAACCCATGCAGCTGATTTTTGTTGTAATGCCAGATGCTGTTGCTGTTTTTCCTTCTCAGGAAGAAAAAGATGCCACAGAGATTAGGTAGCAAAGGACTAAAAAATAAGTAGTCTATCAGTCAAGGTAAAATAAGACTGTTGATGTAGTGGTTATTGTTATTAAGAGGACAGAAACAGGGCTGTCACTGTGGAGGTGTATGCAGAGATGATGCTTCAATGGCTTGCGAAGATCAGATATTTGTGTCACTTGGAGTCATCTGGGGGCTTGCAGGCTGCTGACTGACAGGCAGGGCTGGAAATGTGTTAGCTCAGTGCTACCTGCAGGCAGCACAGTGCTGGTAACAGGTACAGTAGGAGAGGGATCTTAAGAGATGGGAATTAGCTCCCAGATCTTGTTGTAGATCTCTGGCAGATTTTCCAGTCTATCTATAGCAGAATGTCTTTGGGTGGCCAGCAGTGTTTAGGAGGAGATGAATCATCTCAGGCTGAGCTGTTCTGTCTGGCCAGCACTGGAGTGCAGAGATGTTGCCTTGGCTGCAGAAATGTGCAGATACCAACCCAAGCGATGTTATTCTTGTCTTGGTTGTAGGAGTGTGCACAATAAAGATGCCCTGGGCTGTGTGGAGCAGAAATCTGCAAAGATAGAGCTGCTCCTTCACCATTCTGTAAGAGAATGTGTGCAAAAAAAGATTTGCTGGACGATACTGGCAAAAAGGAAGACGTTTGAGGAGTCTTGAGTGGGCGTTTGCTGTATCAACAATTGGCAGAGTTTGTTTCCTGCCCACACTGCTTCCTTTGTTCAGAGGTAAAGCATTTCCTGTCACCCCACCTGGATCAATCATTCTGTCAGATGAGGGAAAAGGAAATGTTGTGAGGCTGCGTTTGTACATGTTGGCTTCTGCTTATAACCCAGGTAAGATAGATGCATGCTGTTAGCAAAGGAGAGAGCTTGGGGAAAATGCTATTTCATCCTTCTCCAGTCTTTGAAGTAGAAGTGCTGATGAAGATTAATTGATTGACTAAACCCCTGTGGACCACGTACCCAGGCTCTGAATCTTTGCTGCCACAGAATGTCAGAGGATTTGATGGCAATCCAGCCTTTAAAGTGTATGAACTGTGTGGGTTCCAGGCATGGAATGGCAGCTGCTCATCGAGAGCTGGCCCAAACTGTCACCTGGGCAGTCACCTTCTCAGATAGGTCTGGGTTGTGTTGTTCAGATGCATTAATGGCCATAGCCATGCCATGGGTAATGAATTAGGAGCTCTTCCAGACAGGTGTCATTTCCTCCTTTTATCTTTGTACCCAGAGCAGTGTTCCTTGGGCAAAGCCACCTGCACAGGGAGGAGGAGGAATACTGCTTTGGATAGCTCACGTGTTGAGGAATGTTTCTGAGCTTCCTGCTTCCTCTTGTTTCATGTCTCAGCTTTTATTTCTGTTTCTCCTGTCTTTAGTGTTTCTGTATTATGTTTCCAGCCCTGCTTTCCCCTTAGTGTCTCTATCTTTCCTGCAGCTCATGTAGCTCCCATGTTTCAACTGTGGTGCTGTGCTGAGCTCAGTATTGACTTCTCAGTTCCTGTTTCAGTGTAAGTGAATCCTGGCAATCCAGGGCTTCCAGCGGCTTCCATTCCCTGGGTAGCATCTGAAGATGATCACAGAGAGTGATTGGCATTGGAATGGGCTGCCCAGGGAGGTGGTGGAGTTACCGTCCCTGGAGGTGTTCAGGCAAAGCCTGACTGGGGTACTTAGAATCATAGGATCAACCAGGTTGGAAGAGACCTCCAAGATCATCCAGTCCAACCTAGCACCCAGCCCTATCCAGTCAACCAGACCATGGCACTAAGTGCCTCATCCTGTCTTTTCTTGATGGTCTGGTTGATTGGCCAGGGCTGGGTGCTAGATTGGGCTGGATGAGCTTGGAGCTCTCTTCCAACCTGGTTGATTCTATGAAGCCCCCCTTAAAGAAAAGTGTTCCTGTCCTGAGTAGCAGCTGTGCTGCTTCCCATGTAACCCAGGGAGGTATCCCCAGCTGGAGGAGCCCCTGTTAGCTTGCATCCACCCTAGCCGAATCTGTGTTGCTGTTTTGTTGGAGGCCAGCTCCTAACGTTCATTTCAAGTGTTTAGATTTGGGCTGCTGCAGTTTTGCTCATCTGAATGTCAGCTGAATGCGACAAATAGAATCATACAAAATGATCTCTCATCAAGCCAAGGGGGTGTTGAATTGCTTAATTACAGCCTTTGCCAGCATGTGGACGGGAAGACTTTTCAGGTAAGTTGCTGGTACAGAGTGCCTGAAATGGAGAGTAATTACCTGGCTCCTCACCGGGATGCTAATTACCCTGCCGTTTGTCTTGGTGCTGGTCCTTGTTGCGGGGCTCCGTCGCAGCGAGCTGGAGCTTGGCTCGCTGGCAAGCACAGGCTCTGTCACAGTCTGCCTCTCAGATATATGCAAATATTTGATGGGGAGAGGCATGCCAGTAAATCACTGAGCTGCGAGGAGCAGAAACGCTGCCTGCTTGTATTCCTCAGGGGCAAAGGCAGAGCGCTTGCTCTGCAACATGCAGGCCTGGGGTGCAGACATGCTCTCCAGTGCTTTCCCAGTCGTAATCCAGGGGACCATTTCAGGCAAGCAGATGATTTTAAGGACCTGTTTCCTGCTGTCTCCCTGTTAGTAAGCCCGGGGGGCACCTGGCTGCTGTTAAATGCCCTTGCAGTGCACATGGTTTGCCTGTAATAGCTGGGTGGGAAATCAAAGGGAGCTGGAAATGATTTTGGAACTCAGGGTAAGCCTGGTTGTGAATGCAAAGAGAATCAAAGTAACTTCTTAGGAACAGATCCTGTCAGCAGCCTCAGCTCTTGCTTGGCTTGCAGTTTGGTTTGTATGAGAATGCAGATCATCTTCTGTTGTGTGGATGGTGCTTTAGAGTCAGAATCTTTCAGGCCGGAAGAGACTTGGCGATCAAAGGACGAATGGCGTCCCTGGTGCAGTTGGCTCTTGCTCCAGCCTCCAGCTTGCCAGCCGAGTCCAGCCGGCAGCCCGGCAGTGCCGCGCCGGCTCCCTGCAGGGAGCGCCCCCAGCTCCGGGCTGCAGCTGGTGTCGCTCCGCGGCGCAGCAGTGTCCGGAGAGGGGCAGGCTGGTGGAGCTTCGTGCCTGGCCAGCATGCCAGCTGGGGCTGGTGTGCGAATTCGCTGGGCAGTGCTTAAGGGGCCCAGTGCACAGTGACCCTCAGTGACTCCGTAGCCTCTCTGGGCTGCCTGCTCCGGGGCTCTGCACCCTCGCCGTGCAGAAGTGTCTCCTGTCGAGGTGGAACCTCCTGGGCTCCAGCTTGTACCTGTTGTGCCTTATCACTGGGCACCACCAAAAAGAGCCTGGCACCTTCATCCTGACACCCACCCCTCGGATGCTTATTTTAGTCTGGAGAGGAGAAGGCTGCAGAGGGACTTTGCCCGAAGGTGTCTGGAGGCAGGACAGGGGGGAATGGTTTGCATCTGAGGCACAGCAGGGTTGGGCTGGATCTGAGGAAGGCGCTCTTCAGTAGGAGGGTGGTGAGACTCTGACACAGGCTGCCCGGGGAGCAGCCCACCCCAGCTGAGGCCCTCCTGGCCGGCGGCTGCCCGCAGGTGCCATCCATGGTGCTGAAAGGGCTGCAGTCTCCCTGCTCCGCCGCACCGCCCGCCGGGCACCGCCTGCCTGCCGGGACCCCGAGCGCCGCAGGTGCTGGGCATTTGTGCTCTGCGCCTGCACTCGCCGTGGCACTCCTCTCCCTCGGCCACGCCAGGGAGGTGAAACGCGAGAGTCTCCTCTGAATGCCACTTTTTGAATCGTGGAATCAGCCAGGTTGCAAGCGACCTCCAGGCTGAGGCAGTCCAGGCTGCCAGCCAGCCCTGGGCAGGGCTTTGCAGCTCCTGCACAAATCCTTACAACACCAGGTACACCGTTGTTGCAGGTTCCCTGCCAGCAGCCCTCTGGTCGCTCCCAGTGAAGCTGGCAGAGGTGAGGCTAAGAACAGAAGGTGCTGGATCAGCAGGGAATGGCTGTCCAGAAGCAGCCCAGGGGAGAATCTTCTTCCTCCTTTCTTGTTGATGAGCACAGTGAAGTACTTTGGGGTTTAGTGAGTCTTAGGGGTTCCTCGTAGCTTGGCTCCTGGACGATCTTGTGTTAAACTGAATGTTTTATGAACCTTCTGTCCTCTCTTACCTCTTCCTGATCCAACAGCTGAACTTGTGCCTTCCTGGGATGTAGCAGACTTCTGGTTAAGTGCATCTTGGTACTCTCTCCCTCTTCAAGCAAGCTAACATCCTGTATCTCCTGATACTTGTGTCACTACCCTTCACCTTATTTTTTCAGTGGTGTTGCCCTTCTGCTTCTTAAGCCCCTGGGTTCTGAGCTGAAGGTGGGCCTGATGCTTGCCATGGGTTTTAAGGTTTTAGTGAAAGCTATCAGTGTGAGTATCTTTTGCTCTCCAAAGTTTTCCCTTTTATTTGTAGTTCCCCCTCCAAGTTCCATGCATATTTTACAAACGGGGGCCCTGGAAGTGTCTAAGTAGTACTTGATGTTAGGCAGCTGTAGGGTGGCTCTGTGAAGCAAGCCCTGAGTGCTGGGGTGCAGTAGCTGAATGAATAGATGGGTGGTTTGACTGGTTGGCATTTTGGTACAGTAGAGTCAGCTGGAGATGTCTGAGTGGGTGGAAAGAACATTAACATGAACTTCATGCTGAATTATGTTTTGCTGGGGGAAAGCTATTCATTAGTCTGATAGCTGGCACATGCCTTTTCATTCCTTCTCTAAAGTGCTATCTGACTACTTTGATCAAAAGGTTGATATGACATTAAGGAATTGGTTCTGCCTCGTCTACTGATGATGTGCAAAAGCCATCCTGCCCTTGGCAGAGTTGAACAGAGGCCCAGGCAGCATGCCAGTCCTCACTGCTCTGGGAAGGGCATGCATGTGGTGAGCTCTCAGAGCATGCAGGGTCGTGGCTCTGTCTCCCAGAGCATTAGGTGTGGAAGTTAATAATGTACTCAAGCTCAGCTCCAGAGCACCTTGTGTCTCCACCTGAAGCTCTCCGTGGGTATTGGCTTTTCAAGAGGGTCATAAGGACAATGTTCTTGGGGCATTGCTAGGTGTAGAATAGCTGTGGTCATTCTGAGCTGCAGCTTCAGAGACTGGTGAATTCTCCGTGTAGAGGGAAGTCCTTGACGTTAAAGCTGCCTGCAGGTTTGGGTTTCTGCTGGTTCCCTATCCAGTGGCTGAGAACTGACCAGGGCAAGAGATTGTCTTGTGCTACAGGCACTGGGCAAGGCTGAAATTTGCTGCAGGCTTCCTGCTGAACCTCTCACCAGTACCATCCCCATGCCATAGTCAAGTCATCTGGTTTTTATTTCTGTTTCTCTCCTCTCCAGTGTGCCTGTCCTGTGTGTTCAGAGATGCTTTGTTCATGTATGCCTGTTAAAAAATCATTTACTTGTAGGACAGTGTGCAGTGCCTGTCCTGGAGCAAGCAGAGGATGCTTACTTGTTTATTTTCATTGCTATATACTAACTGACACTGTTCTAATAGCAGACTTCCACATTTCTGCTGGACGTCTCTCTGTGAGGGGAAGAAGAGATGTAAAAGCAGAAGCAGCAGATATTCCAGGCACGTGAACAGTGGTTAATTGGTGTGTTCTGCACGCACTGTGAGGGCTGCTGTTGCAATAATGTGCTTCTAAGTGTCTTGGCAAAACATACAGAATGGTAGGAGTTGGAAGGGACCTCCAGAGATTACTGAGTCTAACCCCCCCTTGCCAGAGCAGGGGGACCCAGGGCAGCTCACACAGGAACACATCCAGGCTGGTTTTGAATCTCTCCAGAGGAGGAGTCTCTCTGGGCAGCCTGCTCCAGGGCTCTGGTACCCTTACAGTAAAGAAGTTTCTCCTTAAGTTCAAGTGAAACCTCCTCTGCTCCAGCTTGCCCCCAGTGCCCCTTGTCCTGCTGTTGGACACCCCTGAGCAGAGCCTGGCTCCAGCCCTGCACATCTTTAGCACAGCTCTGAGGGCAGCCCTCAGGCTCCTCTGCTCCCAGCCCCTCAGCCTGGCCTCACAGGAGATGTTCACTGCCTGCAGCAGCTTGGGGGCTCTGTGCTGAACTCTCTCAGGCAGTTCCCTAAGGTCTTTCCTGAGCTAAGGGACCCAAACCAGATGAGCATAGCTGCTGAACTCCCAACGATCCGCCAGCTTTAAAGTGTTTATATAGGCTTTACAACTTCTTGCTATCTTGGCTTATGGTTGCTTTTATCACTTAATTTGACTCTGTTTGAATTGAGATTGAGAGCAAAATATTCATGCTTCACACAGAAGAAATGATCAAACCACAAGAAGTATACAGTTACAGAGGGTGAAAATTGGGTGACAGTTTTGAGGTGCTTGTGGTGTGAAAGTTGAATTTGAAAAGCAGGAAAATGTGTTTGTGGGGGGGGTATTTGATTAAGGTGCTAACTCAAAGTGCTCCTCAGCTCAAGCGACCAAGCTGCCACTGGAAGGAGGTGTATTTTCAGGAAGCAAATTGTGATGATGAAGCATTTGTAGTGGATTCTTGGTGAGTGCATTTGGCTGCTGCTGAGTTGTTTGCTTTGTTGCATGCAGTCCCTGCAGTAGCTGGGACCTGATCACCAGGTTTGGCATTCAGACTCATTTCTGTGTCCTTTGCACTTCTCTGTGCTGCTCTACAGTCAGCAAATATCATAGCAAAAAAACTTAGTTTGGTCAATATTTACAGACAAACACTCAGCTTGTTTTTTGACAAACAGCCAGTTTGTTTGGAGTGAAAATTTGTCACTATCCTTCGCTTCTTTCTTTCTGGTTTACCCACGTTGCTGTCTGTATACTTTTGGGGGCATGTTGCTTGTAATGAATGCCAAACCCTGTTTGGCCTGAATACAGAGACATGGAAAAAGACTGTTTTACTAGTTCAGTGGCAGGCTGTGCAGTAAAATCCTGCAGTTTGCAGTTCTGAGAGAGCAGGAGGGCATGGCTGGCAGAGCTGAAGGCTTCATGAAAGCCATGCAGAGCTTCCCTGGAAACATCATTTTCTCCTTTTAAAACTGGTGATTTTAAAAAGCAAAGAGGTTCAGTAACGTACAAGCTGCTGAGGGAGGAGCTGGGTGAAGAAGTTATGCAGAAAAACACGATCCAAAAGTTCATAGAATGGCTCAGGTTGGAAGGGAGCTCAGAGCTCAGCTGCTCCAACCTCCCCACCGTGCCCAGAGACACCTCTCAGCTACACTCAGCTGCTCAGGGACTCATCCAACCTGGCCTTGAACACCCTCAGGCAGGAGGCAGCCACAGCCTCCCTGGGCAGCCTGTGCCAGAGTCTCAGCACCCTCCTGCTGAAGAACTTCTTCCTCAGCTCCACTCTAACCCTGCTCTGCCTCAGCTTCAAACCATTCCCCCTTGGCCTGCCTCAGACACCCTCAGCACAAGTCCCTCTGCAGCCTTCCTGCAGGATCCCTTCAGGCACTGGCAGGCAGCTCTGAGGACCCTTTGGGCCTTCTCCTCTGCAGGCTGCACCCCCCCACCTCCCTCAGCCTGTGCTCACGGCAGAGCTGCTGCAGCCCTTGGATCATCTCTGCCCTCCTGAAGTCTGGACTGTACTGCTGCATAAACTAGGGCTGGGGTTTGGGAAATGAGAGGTTCGAAGTCGCAGATGGCACAAGCAGCCTGCTCACCTTCACACCTGAGTGGTGGCAAGGCTTTGGTCCTCATTGCTGCTGCAGAAAGTGAGGGAGTTTGCTGTTGCCTCCCACCTCTAGAGGAGAAAAAAGAAAGGAAATGTTAATCAGAGAATCTCTTCTGACTTCAGTAAGGGTTAAAATGTGCTGAATATTCAATACGTAAGGCTTAGGCTGGGGATTTCAAATGGAGGTAAATGTGGTTTCTTCCCCCCCCAATTTTTAGGCAGAAAACATCACATCAGAAATGTGAGGAAGGGGAGAAGTACTAAAGCACATCCTGCTTTGGGATGTTTTGGGATGCAGAGTGATGCTCCTTCTAGGATGTTCCACAAATATTCTTGTTAATAAACTGGGATGTGGAAGCACCTGAAAGGACAATTAATTATCATAACATCAAATAGGCATCATTTGCTTGTTGATCAAGCAGAACTGAAGTCATTAGTGCTCTCAGTAAAGCAGTGTCTGATGAAAACCCTGGCATCCTGATTACCCAGCAGTGCCCAAGGACGCTGGGAACGCACTGGCAGTGAAGTGCTGGCTCAGGCAGTGCTGTGCTGGCAGCGTTAGCATCCCCTTCCCAGGCACCCTCAATCTCGAACAAATAACAGAGGCTTCCGAAGGCCATGAGGGAGCCGTTGTCAGTGAAGGACTGAACTCGGGGTGCTCTCTGTTTTACACCTTGGTGGCCAGGTGGTGTTGTTCTGAACTTTGCACAGCTGGTGGGGAGCCCAAGTCTGCCTCTGGGTGCATGCATCACCAAGGTCTCTCTTGTGAGCCACCACTGCAGCAGCTCTGGGAGTCAGCACTTCACAGGACCACAGAATTAACCACATTGGGAAAGACCTCTAGGATCATCCAATCCAACCCTTCTAGTGAACTAACCCATGGTACCAAATGCCTCATCCAGCCTCCTCTTAAACACCTCCAGGGATGGAGACTTGTCTTGCAGCTGCCACTTCCCCTGCTGGTGTTTCCCTGGATGAAATAAAGCCAGACCTCTGTTTCCACAGCGGGAGGGAAAATGTCTTGCAGGTGAATTTCTATCTGCATGCCAACCAGAACAAGCTAAATGAAAGAGGCTTGAGAAATGAGGAGTGAGTGGGCTGAGCGTGCTGTGGCTCTGGGACACTTGCTGGCAAGTCATGGCACTTTGTCATTTTTGTGTGGTGTGTGCTGGAAGTCCAGGAGTGGCTTCACTTTGGATGCCCCTGCCCACTGGAACAGCCATGCAGGGTGCTTGCTGCTTCTGATGCTAAGTAGAAATGATAGAAAATAACTTTGAATGTTACCTTCTGTCTCTGCACACAAGTTCTAATTCTGCAGCTATTTTTGGCAAACCCAAAATGTCAGAGCAGGAGGGAGGATCACCATCTCTTTCAGATGGAAACGATGTGCTCTTGGAGAGCCTCCTGTTCGGGGCTTTGTCTCATTTATTGACTATGTTTACCTCATAGAATCAGCCAGGTTGGAAGAGACCTCCAAGCTCATCCAGCCCTAGCCGGTCAACCAGACCATGGCACTAAGTGCCCCAGCCAGGCTTGGCTTCCACCCCTCCAGCCACAGCCATTCCACCACCTCCCTGGGCAGCCCATTCCAATGCCAATCACTCTCTCTGCCAACAGCTTCCTCCTCACATCCAGCCTAGACCTGCCCTGGTACAGCTTGAGGCTGTGTCCCCTTCTTCTGTTGCTGGCTGCCTGGCAGCAGAGCCCAACCCCACCTGGCTACAGCCTCCCTGCAGGTAGCTGCAGGCAGCAATGAGCTCTGCCCTGAGCCTCCTCTGCTGCAGGCTGCACACCCCCAGCTCCCTCAGCCTCTCCTCACAGGGCTCTGCTCCAGGCCCCTCCCCAGCCTTGCTGCCCTTCTCTCAACACCTTCCAGCACCTCAACATCTCTCTGCAATGGAGGAGCCCAGAGCTGGACACAGCACTCCAGGGGTGGCCTGAGCAGTGCTGAGCACAGGGCAGAATAATATCAGACAAAGCAGCATCAGTAAAGCCAGGGCAAGTTAAGGCTGAGCACAGTCCATGGAGAATGATGTTGTGTGAGCGTGGAGGTGCCTGGAGCCCAGGCAGGGTCATGTTCAGACAGCAGAAATGATGTTGCTGTTGTTGACTCTAGTTTCACTGTGACTCTTCATGAAAGCTAAAGACCTGCCTCTCTTTAATAGAGATTCCACCAGTCCTGAATCAGCCTCTCCAGGACAGATTTTCATCCTATTTTTACACTGTCCCTTGGCAGAAGCTTTTGCTTTGTGCTTTTTGTTTGTACCCAAGAGGCTCGGCCAGGGGTGCAGGCTCAGGCTGTGTTTTCCGGGCAAGGTTAGTGCAGGTCCTTGGATTTCTTTCCAGCCCGTGTTTGGGTGCACTTCCAGGCCTTGCCTGTGAGAAGAGCTTTTGTTATGGTGCTTCTGTCTGTCCTAACTGTGGTGGAGACCTAGGCGAGTTTGCTCTCCAACATCTGCAGGGAGAAAGAGGTTTTAGAGGCAGGCAGGCACTTAGCTGAGGCACAACAGGGTTAGGCTGGAGCTGAGGAAGAAGCTTTTCAGTGTGAGGGTGGTGAGGCTCTAGCACAGGCTGCCCAGGGAGGCTGTGGCTGCCTCCTACCTGAGGGTGTTCAAGCCCAGGCTGGGTGAGGCCTTGAGCAGCTGAGTGTAGCTGAGAGGTGTCCCTGGGCACGGTGGGGAGGTTGGAGCAGCTGAGCTCTGAGCTCCCTTCCAACCTGAGCCATGCTGTGATTAGCTTCAGATGAGCATCTTCAAGTTCATTCTGCAGTGCAGATCCAATCCCTGATTTAATTTATTATTTGATTGTACTATTTTCCAGTGCTAGGGACATGCTTTCAGAGCATTCCTCGTTTTCCAGAGCTAGGGACATGCTTTCAGAACAAGAGCTGTTAAGGCCTCTCTTTTTGTTGTTTGTTTACTCTTTGCTCCTGGTTTGAATTCTGGCGACCTCTCTTTCCTGAGGGGATGGTCACAGCTGGGCAGGACTTGTCAGCAGTCAGATGTGTTGGTTTATTAGAGGGAGTACAAGAAACAGTTCGTCTGAGCCAGAGGCGGAATAGGTTGAGAAGAGATAACAAGGAATTATGAATGGGAAGGGGGAAAATAGCCAGGGAAAAATGCATGGGCATATGTGAGGAGGTGAATTTGATCCTCTTCTGTTTGTCAGGAAGGCAGAAGAAATGAAGCAGCAGCTACTCTTCCCCTTCTCTCCAACCCAACCTTAGGCAGCAAGGTGTGTCTCTCCTGTCTGTGCTTCCAGTTAACTCTCTGCAGCGGGTGCAGAGCTCTGACTCCAGGTCTTCTGGATCATGATAAATACCATTCTGAGGCTGTTTGGTTGCATGTGGATTGCTGGGCACTCAGGCAGGGAAGGTGTAGGCAGAGAGCATGAATGTTGTGCACATCTTGTTCTTATGGCCTGATGGCTATGGAAATTGTGGTGCCTCAGCCACAGGTAGATCTGGATGATTCCAATCACCAGACCTGCCTGGCATGAGGAAGGTCGTTAGCAGGATGGTTGGAAGTAAAGACAAGGAGCACTGTTAGAGGAGCATTCAGAGCTGCTGAGGAGCAGTGTACAAATGGGTTTTGGTGTTAGAGATTAGAAGACTGCACTTGCACAGCTGGGCTTTTGGGTGCCTAGTTCTGGATGCTTCAGGGAGCCCTGATTTGCAGTGCTGGCTGTTGCACCAGCAAGGCTCCATCTCGCAGTGTCCCTCAAGCCGACCATTCAAGTAAGAATGTCCCTAAACTAGACCAAAACTCTTTGTCAAGGTCTACTTACAACTCTCTGTCTTCATTCCCCCCCCTTCTTGTGCATGTCTCCATGGTGCCTTTGAAGCTCAGGGCACGCAGAGGGAGACCTTTTGTACTGGGACTCCAGGGCTCCATGAATGGCTGGTGTGGACACAGCAGTGAAGTGTGGAGGCACCAGAGGGGATTTCCCCAGTTGGGTTTCAAAACCTGCTCTCCCAGTCTGCTGCTGGGGCATGTGGCAGCTATCTTAGATCTGTTACACTGTGCTGCCTTGGACATCTCCTCCAGAGCCACAGCAGTGACCAAGGTAACTTGGTTTAGCTTCTAGAGCACCAGTTAGGGCTTCCCCATCAATGGTTGGTCAGTGTCTCTGCTGGAGCCAGGCTCTCCCCAGGTGAGCAGCTTCATCACATCACCTGCTCTCCTTCCCCCCTCCACATACACTGAGCATGGAGCCGTGCTGCAGATGGACGATAAAGCTGTGATTTTAATTGTCAAAAAGGGAGAGTTTCACACTGTGTGCCCTAATTCTTCCTCCAGATTGTGGGGAGACACCCTCTTCCCCCCACCCCCAAAGAGAGAGCATTGTGGTGGAGGGGGCAGTTTCCAGTCAGGCAGGGTTTCTGTAAATCCCTCCCTATCTCAGGAGCTGTTTCCAGAAGCTAAGGAGTTAAAGTGGAAAATGTTGGTAATTTTGCTGCAAATAAATTGATCAGTATGCGAGGCGGCTGTCAGCGGCTGAATCATGGGCCACAGTTAAGGTAAACAGATCTGTGATGACATTTGCTGAGCAGAATACCAATGCTGCTACAGTTCTTCCCAGAGGTTTCTGACACTTCTTACATGCAGAGAGCATTTCTCTCCCAGAAGATCTTGTTCAGAGGAAGGCAGCGGCGTTGCGAGTGGCTTCCCTAAAGGTGGGGATCATTGCAGTGCATGATTTATTTGTGGTCGTGGTGCCGGGAAGGACACAGGAAGGGATGGATTTGCTTTTCCTCTGCTCTTTCCTTTGCTTTGCTTAGCCTCTCTGTGCAGCAGAGCCTTCTGATGTGGAGCCTGAAGTATCTAGCAGGGGAATGGAAGCAAACCGGGATGAGCAGAGTTAGCAGGGAGGATGGAGAGGTTTGATGTTGTCTGTGATCTCTGTAGGTAACATGTAAGAGCAGTGACAATGTACAGCTGCATTTTTAGGGTAGGGTTTCTGTGACATGTTTTTGGCTGCGTGGTGGTTTTGTGTTTTCATTGGCACAGCCTAAAGCAAAAGGTGTGATTTGGTTTGTCTGAAACGCCTGCGTGCTCGGCAGAAAATCCACTTTGCAACTGACTGCAATCAGAATCTTTGCCGAGGCGTTTCTGACTCCTGCCTGACTTCAGGCTATGGAAAAACACAGTTTCCAAGGAAGTTTCTGAGAGGTGCTCTGTTGGAACATTAAAGATCTCCGTGCCTGATGCTGCTCTTTGGGGAGGGCACGTTTGTAATGCTGTATGTAGCCTTGGAGCCACATTACCTGGAGCTGATTGACAGCTCAGCCGCGCTGCGGATTAGCGGTTGGAAATCTGTCGCGTTTGTATTGATAAAAGTGGAATCTCATTCCTTTAATCAGATGCTGCTGTCTGCCTCTAATCCCATTTATTACAGTAGGTATTGAAGGATAAAAGAGTCCTGTGGGGAGCATGCTCAGTGGTACCTGACATGAAATTGCAAACCTCAAAACGAGCATTAAAGTTTCTGTGAAGGATTCAAAGTCCTCTGAGGTCAGTGCAAGCCTTCCTCCAGTAGGCTTTGGATTTTATCCCAGCCCTGGCTGGTGTGTCTGGGGCAGGAGAGAAAGCCTGAAGCTATGATGGTTAACAGGACCTTTTGTAAGGTGGACTTTCAGGGTCTTGTCATGCACAGCACCTGGCTGTAGTTCAGTGCTTCATAACAAGAGGTGCAGCTCTGGAGGGGAGTGGTGCAGGCTGTGAGGATACCCTCCCAGAGCTGTGCTGCTTAGGGAGGGGTCTTAACAGGGCATGAATTTGTCAGAGATGAGTTTTTGCTGCCTTTCAGGCAGTGGGTCTGGGGTGGGGCTGGAAAGTTTGGGTTTAGGAGATGTGGTTTAATGATTGTGTACCTAAATAGAGAAGTCCAGGCTGGCTCTGGCATGCTGCGCTTGCTGTGGTTGTGGCCCCTGTGCACTGCCAAGGCATCCTTGTGCAGCACTCAGCATCCTTTTCATGTCCTGCTTTGGGATGTGCACAGCAGTTGGTTTTCCTGCAGACCTCTGCAGCAAAGCTTGAGATGAACATGGAGGGTCTTGGGAATTGATCCCTGGATTTTCCCCCTATGTTTTTCATGTAAGTTTAAAGGCTGTCTTCGAGTTCAGAAGGATCCCTACATATTTTGAGCTCAGCCTGCTCACAGCACTGGAGGAAGTGTAGTATCCTACCTTGGCATGTTCAGCAGCTTAAAGCATGCTGGACAGAAATGGGGGGAGTAATTCATCTGCTTCTACGTGGAGCACTGACATTGCCCCTGGGTTAGTGTGGCTCCTCAGGATGAGCGTGGGTGTCTGTGGCACAAACAGGGCTGTGCCAGGCATGGTGGCAGTAAGACACGAGTCGTTGTGTGCCCTGGAAGAAGGTCGCTGAAGATTGGAGTGCTGTGGGTGTTTTGACAGCATTTCTGCTCTCTGGCAGGTCTCTGGGTGGCCTGCCCACTTTGAAGTGAAATCCTGTGGGTGCTCTCCCAGAGCACTGCCTCGATGGCTGGAGGTCATTTCCTGAGCATTCAGCCTGCCCTCGCTTTGCTTTCTGGACGCTGTACCCGCAGGCTCGTGTCCTGGTTTGCAGTGCGGGCAGCACTTGCTCTGTGCCTGGTGGCAGGGGCAAGTCCCCTCTCAGAGGGTGCAGCCTGCAGCTCGTTGGCTGCTGAAGCGCCTGTGTGGCCGTCAGCGCTAAGGCGGGTGCGGAGGTGGCTGCGCAGAGGCTGCTGCCCCGGCGTGTGCCGCTCTGTGCCGCCGACCGGCGCAGCGCCCCAGCCGCCGCCCCTCGCACTGCTGCCTGCCCCGGCTGTGAGGGCACGGCTGCAGCTCTCCCTTCTCAGGTTGCTGTTGGTTGGGTTTTTGTTCCTCAGGCAGGACCTGATGCACAGCAGCTCTTTCATAAAACCTCACGGGTTTTGTTGTCCATTACTGCCTGAGCCTTGTGGGCTGCCCTTGCCTCTCCTGCCTTCTGACCTGGAAGGCTGAACTGGGAGCAGAAAACAAAACCTTTCTGTCCAGCCACAGCCAGCTGAAGTCAACACCAGATCAAAATTATCTGTCCAGAGCGAGGAACCTGCAGAAAGAGGTTGAGGAGAAGCTGAGGGAGCTGGGGGCATGAAGCCTGGAAAAGAGGAAGCTTGAGGGTGACCTCGTTGCTGTCTGCAGCTCCCTGCAGGGAGGCTGTAGCCAGGTGGGGTTGGGCTCTTCTGCCAAGCAACCAGCAACAGAAGAAGGGGACACAGCCTCAAGTTGTGCCAGGGCAGGTCTAGCTGGATGTTAGGAGGAAGTTCTTGACAGAATGATTGGCACTGGAATGGGCTGCCCAGGGAGGAGGTGGAGTCTCTGTGCCTGGAGCTGTTGAAGCCAAGTCTAGCTGGGGCACTTAGTGCCATGGTCTGGTTGCTTGGCCAGGGCTGGGTGCTAGGTTGGACTGGATGAGCTTGGAGCTCTCTTCCAACCTGCCTGATTCTGTGATTCTATTTTGGATGCAGCTGTAAGCATGGGATGCATAGCAGTGCAGGGATGGTGCTGCTTCCCTTTTAGGGTCTATGACGTTACCTTAAATAGCTACCTTTGGCTCTTAGACTTGTGCGAGCAGCTGAATCCATCCGTTAGCCTGGTTTTCCATCATCTTTATTTTAGATGGAGGAAAAGGAGCCTACAGGAATGTCTTACCAAATGAAATATTTGTTTTACTCTTAAAACATTGATCAGAGTTGATCTGAAATTGTTCTGCAATTCCTACTTAAAAAACCATGTTGGCCTGTGCTGAGCTGTGCTGCTGAGGGCCTGTGATGGTTTGGGAGTTCCCTGCCCTCCCACCCCCCATATGAATCACCCAGAGTAGCCTGAGGCAGCTGGGAGTTAAGGGGTGAAGCTTTGCACTCACAGCTTAGCACAGTGTGCCAGCAGATAGTTACAGCAGATCACAACTACTTACAGCTCTGTACAGCAATACACAACTTGGAAGTGACACAGAAACACAGCAGCCCTGCCAGAAAGCAGAGTGCCCAGGAGGGGCTCCCAGCCACCCTCCCACCTTCCTTCCACCTTATCCCAGAGCCTGCCTTAAGTGCAGGGTGAGCTGGGAGGATTGGCAGTGGGGGTTAGGAGCAGAAGGATTTGAGTTACACAGAAGCAGCCCAGGGAGAAACAGAGACTCTGACAGACAGAGACTGTCCCTTACCTGTGTTTGTGCTCTTGGGTTTGTACACCTCAGCAAGCCTGTGAGTGCAGCAGACATCACCACTCCTTCCTTTTCACAGCCTGTAACCTAATTTTTCTTGTTAAAATATTCCAGTTAGCATCAAACTAGCACAGGGCCTGGGCCAATGTCCAGAGCATTTATTAGTCTGACCACCTGCCTTAATAAATGAGTGAGCAGAGCTTTTCACAGTGACCTTCCGTTCTAGCTGTGACATGTGAGCTGGAGTGGTCCAGGTGAGTTGCTGACATTAGAACCCTGGAGGTGCTTGTTCTGGAAGTAGTGAGTGAGCAGTTATTTGGCTGCTCATGCTTTGGTTCACGTGGAAGTAAGCCAGCAGACATTCTGTGGAGTAGCAGCTTTAGACACGGCAGGACTGCCTGTGGTGGTGTAGGCAGAGGTCTCATTGTTTGTCCTTGCACCCTTGGCTGAAAAGCATTGGATGGCTCTGTTGCTTTTTAGCTGGAAAAGAGTTAATAAAAGTAAATGTACTAGAAGAAAGTCATGAAAGCAGAGAACAGCTGAAGTGCTGCTGCTCGGAATGCATCATGTTGCATAATGGGTTTACATAAAGTGTGGCAGCACTGAAGTGCTCCCCAGACACAGCACAAAAACATGGATTCTGCTTTCTGTAATTGGGGTGATTTTAGCTGTTGGGAAAAAATAGCAGGATCTTTTGAACAGATTTGCTTTCCATTAGTAACTATAATTTGCTGTAGCTCCACAGACTCTGCCAAGTCTTTTTTAAAGAGTTGGAAGCAGGATGCATTTTCTGTTGGGATAATTAAATGTTGTGACTGTAGGTTTTACCTCCAGAGCTAGGAAAGTGTATCTGCAGGAGAGAAAGTTTTAATTGCTGCCATAGTTGTCAGGAGTTGCACAGAGGCAAAACATGCTTAATCCAGGGGGTAGAAGAAAAAGGGATAAAAAATCATATTCCACTTTTCACTTTTGAGGGGTAATGAGCTGTTACTAACAGGTTGTAAAAGTACTTGCCAGCAGCAGTCTGCAAACTGTTGTGTAAGCTGTGCTCTTGCTGACGCTCAGATCAAGGGTTTGAGGTTTGATGATCACATTAACCTGTGGCTATACCCAGGGGGGTGAATATCAGCCTGGATCTCAGCTGGTTTCAGCTCTGCAAGGCCCCGCACAGAAACAATGGAAGCCTTGGAGATCTGCTCAGTTCAGTCTGGTCATTGGATGGTTTGGGTTGGAAGGGACTTCCAAAGGGCATCCAGTCCAACCCCCCTGTACTGAGCAGGGACATCCTCCACTAGATCAGGTTGCTCAGAGCCTTGTCTATCCTGACCTTGAGTATGTCCAGGGATGGGGCCTCAGCCACCTCCCTGGGCACCCTAATGGTGCAGAGTTTGTTCCTCACATCCAATCTCGATCTGCTCTGCTCTCATGTCAAACCATTGCCCCTGGTCCTGTCCCTGCAGGCCTTTGCGAACAGTCCCTCTGCAGCCTGCTTGTAGCTCCTTCAGGTACTGGCAGGCTGCTATTAGGTCTGCCTGGAGCCTTCTCTTCTCCACGCTGAGGAACCCCAGCTCCCTCAGCCTGTCCTACCAGCAGAGCTGCTCCAGTTCGCTGATGATTCTTGTGGCTTCCTCTGGACCTGCTCCATCTGGTCCATGTCCTTTCTGTATTGAGAGCTCCAGAGCTGGACACAGCACTGCAGATAAAGCCTCCTCAGAGCAAAACAGAGGCACAGGATCCCCTCTCCCCATCTCTGGCCATGCTGCCATTGGCCTTCTGGGCTGCCAGTGCCCAGTGCTGGCTCCTGTGCATCTTTTCATCCACCCCAGGTCCTTTTCTACAGGGCTGTTTACTGTCACCTCATCCTCCAGCTTGGATCAATGAGGATTGTTCTGACCCAGGTCTCACTGAACCTCATGAAGTCCTCTGAGTGCCACCAGAATATGAGCAATAAACCCCAGTGTCACCTGGAAATTCATCCCCGCTCTAAGCTCTTGACCCCTCCGGCCAGCTGGGAAGCCTTGGGGTTTGGTTTCTCTTGGTACCATGATCCACAGCTTCAGTTGTCCTGGGGTGTCAGCTCTGCATTCGGCTGTGGGGCAGTGCAGGTGTGGTCAGAGGTGGCTCTCTGGGCAGCGAAAGGAGAGCCCTCAGGCGCACTGCGGTAGAGGGGCAGCAGCTGTGGCTCTCCAGAGGCAGTGAGCTGGCGACAGCCAGAGCTGGCTGCTAGTGTGGGGGCTGCGAGCTGCTGCTGTCAGGCAGCAGAGGGGCATTGTCCTCAGGGCTACACCCACGGGTGCCCCCCGAGTGGCTTGGACAGGGCCTTGCTCTGCTGTTGTGGTCAGAGGCTTTTCCTTGGAGCAGTGGATTAAAGGATTTCTCCTCCCCTTCCCTAACTGCATTACAGAGATGGCATCAGATATTCCTGGCTCGGTGGCCTTGCCGGTGGCGCCCATGGCAAGTGGACAAGTGAGAATGGCAGGATCCATGCCCTCCAGAGGAGGAAAGCGCCGCTCTGGGTGAGCCTCTTCTCTTGTGTCAGCTCTGGAACTGCCCTGGCTGGTGCTGAAAACCCGAAGTGCCCCTGTCTGCGTGTGGCTGCGAGGTGACCTTTGTGTGTGTGACCTCCCCGCTGCTGCTCTGCTTTCCCCTCGGTCTGCCTGCTCTTCCTGCCAGACCAAACTGCAGATGAGTGTTTTGTTTGCTCTTTCTTGTGCCTCAGAAGACTCCTAGGTTTGGCAGAGCAAGCAGAAGCAGAGCCTGGATCCCGCGGCTGTTGTACACACAATGAGTGCTTACTGCCTGCATCCCTTTAACCTCAGAAGTGTGAATAAAGGTAGCGAGCTGTGGCCTTACTTGCATGTGCAGACTTACCCAGCTGCAGTTTGGACCTGGAACCTCTCAAAGAGAGGCTCCCTGTTAAAAGCGTTTTGCTTGCAGTCCTGGGTACAGAAGCAGCACAAGCAAGCACTCTGCAGAGGCCATGGTCTGTGATGCCTCAGGTCTCACTGGGGATGCAGCCTTTAGGAGGAAGCTCCTTGCACTAGCTTCAGGGCTCTGCTAAAGAGGAGAGCTTGTTTTATCCAGCACCAGACCTTGGTGTGGTGTAGGGGTAAGTCTTCCGCATCAGTTTGCTCCTTGGCAGCTCATCCTAATCCTCTGTTAGAAGAAGAGTGTAGCAAGAGCTGCAGAAGGGCAGAAAAAACTCTTTAGTATTATCAAACCCCCTTATTTTGATCAAAGGTTGATCACAAGCAGCAGTCTTTGGGTGATGCTTTCTTGGAGGTGTCTGACCTGAGATGTCTGCAAACGAAGCTAATTAATGTTACATTTAGCTCTAAACAAGGCATTGATGGGGCTTAAAGGCATTAGCAGCATGAGCAGACTCTTCCCTGAGAAGCCCTTAAGGAGAAAACCTTTCTTGTGAAAGCTGCTCTAGGTCACCAAGTTGTTACCAGCTTTGGGTGTCTGCTCAAGTAAGAGTGCTGGAGCCTCAATCCTGAGGCGAGTTAGCAAGGGAGGAGGTGGACCCTGCCTTGAAGGTGTGACATGAACGTTCAGGGTGGCTGTTCTGGTGGTTACTCCTCTGGACAGGACAGTCTGGAAGTGT
The DNA here is from genome assembly GCF_015220805.1 of Pogoniulus pusillus. Lineage (NCBI taxonomy): Eukaryota > Metazoa > Chordata > Aves > Piciformes > Lybiidae > Pogoniulus > Pogoniulus pusillus. Next base: position 24,606,639 of record NC_087280.1, read on the forward strand.
CTCCCCTGAGTGTGCTTCATCCGCTGAGCTGTGGCACTGGCCTGGGAAGCTCCTGGGATCTGGCTGGCCTGCTGCTGGCTTTGCTCAGCCCTGCCCTCGGCAGAGGGAACAAAGTGCTGCTGTCCTGCAGTGCTGCTCAGCACACAGCAGCGGTTGTGCTCCGGAGCCGCAGCAGCAGCTGAGCTCTTCCCTCACCCCAAGCCCTGTCCGCTGCCAAGGCCGGGTTGCAAATTGCTGTTCCCAAGGCTTGCTGCTGCTGGCTCTGAGATCCTCCGATGACACTGAGTACCGAGCTGATGCTCATTGGAAGCTGTGCTCTAACGGTTGCATTTCAGGTGTCATCATCTCTTTGTGAGGAAGCGAAGCGGGGGCCGGGGGGGAGGGGCCCCAGGTCAGATTGTTCCAAATGTTGAGGATGCAGCCTCGGGGAGTGTGGGTTTGCTGTTACACCCAGCCCGGGGTGTTTCATCTGTGCAGGGCAGCTCCGAACTAAGAGCCCATCTCCAGCCTCAGCCCGGCTGCGTTTTGTTCCTGTTCCCAGGGTGCGTGTATTCGGAGCTGGCAGCCAGGGGTGCCTGCTGTGTCCAGCTCCTCCTGCCTTCCCTTGGAACAAAGCGGCAGCTAACACTTGCTCCTTTCATTACCGTCCTGGTGATACATCTTTGTGCACCTAAAGCCTGGGGCGTTCCGGGCGCCGGTGCTTTGTGCCCGGCATAAAGGAGCGCGGCTGCTGAGCGCAGGCATCCTTCCGAGCTGCACTTACCGCTCGGAACTGTTGCTTTTCTCATAATTGCTGAGGCAAGCCGGCAGAGTAATTGGTGTGTGGACCTGAATGTAGATCAGCTTCCACTCACTGGCTCTCTAGGAGGTGTTTCTGTGGTGCAGGCATTTGGCTTCGTTGACAGCTCGGAGAAACATTTTTCCTTTCCATGAATTACCCCAAATATTTTTAGAAGGCAGTGACAGCTTAAGGGCGTGCACTGCACCTGCCTAGGTGAAAGTGGCTGCTGGGACTTGCTTCAGGCTTTGCTGTGGGGCTTTTTCACCTTGCCAAGTTGTACTTGGCAGGGGGAGGGAGGGTTGGTGGGACTTTGGTTGGCTGCTTTCCAAGGGCAGGGACTGAATTCAGTTCAGCAGACAGTCTGGGGGCTTTTCTCTGACCCAGAACCCTGAGACCTCAGCCCGGCAGCCTCCCTCCCCTGCTGCACCCCCTGGACGTTGTACTGAACACGCAGCGGTGGTGCAGACCCCATCCGCCTCTCGGCTGCTCCTGCCCCTGCCTGCCCCCTTCCTGTGCTGTGCAGTCAGGGCAGGCCTCCTTCTGGCACACGCTGGGAGCTCTCCCTCAGCATTTGGTTGCAGAGTCCAAATCCTCTCTCAGTTTTTAACGTGTGCAGGACCACCTTTGTGTGTCTTTATGGCCCCCACGGATCGCTGGAGGAAAGCACTTCAGTAAGAGCCTCATGCATGAGGCCTCTTCCCGACTGATGCTGGCAGTGTGAAAGGCAAACCAGGTGCATGCTGTCTCTTCCGGACAGAACAGCACAGAGCAGCTCTTTCTTAGAGTCTCCTCTTGCTGAGGATTTCAAGTGAAGATAAAAGTTCCTATCTCTGAAACTTCCGAACCGATGTTGTTTGCCTCCGTGCAGGCTGCTGCTGCTGCTGTGTTAATGTGCAACATGCTCTGCCCAGGCAGCAGGTCTGATCTGCCAGGGCATGAGGAATTGGCTGGAGTATTATTTCTGTCTTCTGAGAAAGGTTCCCATGGAGATTTCCTGCCTTTCACTCCACCTTGTAAAGCAGAGGTGGTGGTTCTGGCAGGGCTCCCTGTACTGGAGAGGCTGGGGTTGGTTTGGGTTTTGAGAGGGATTTTTCCTTTTACACAGTAAACGTGAAACTGGGAAAGGTGTTCATGAGCCAAGATGAGACAGAGGTACATTTGCTGTTGCATTTTGGAAGCATTGGCACCCAGGAAGCTCCTTTTGGTGGCTCGTGTCGAAGTTCCCCTGCCCACTCTGTCTGTGTTGGAAGTGGAGAAAGCTTCCTGCTTGATGTGGCTCCCTGGAGGAGCTTGACTGGAGGGCTGGGCTCTGGCCCAGGGAAGAGCTCACCTCTTCCTCTGCCTGAGAAGAAGATGTGGAACATAACCAGGTAAGTCAGGTGCACAGTAGGCCCACAGCTCATTTTAGCAGTGAGCACAGGAGTGTCACAGAGTGGCTGCCATCTGCAGACTGGCTGGTAAGTTGTGAGAGAGAGCTGCTAGTGCAGGGTGAGAGTAAAGAGCTTCCCACAGTGTGATGGTTTGGGCTCTTACCTGTCCCCCCATGCTTTTGGAATTGCCCCAGCTAACTCAGAAGGGACTCCAGGAATATAAATGAAGCTATTTATTTTACAGCAGCAAATATACAAGCAGATATTTACAATATATACAGTTATATATAGAAATATACAAAGGATAAACAGTACAGAAGCACAGCTCCCCTCCCAGAAACCTGAGTCCCCAGGAGAGGCTCTCAAACCACCCCAGCACCTTCCCCTTGCCCTCTCAACCTTACCCCAGTTCCCAGGAAGAATAGAGGTGCAGCCAAGAGGTTAAGAAGGAAGGTTAGTAGCAGTGGGGTTAAGGAGATGTGGCTTGGTCTGAAGCTCAAAGCAGAATGAAAGACAAAATGGAGAATGTTATCAAATGTGTTCCTTCTTCTTCCCAGAGTTCTCAGCGAGGCTGTGAGAGAAGAGACACAACCATGTTTACCTTTTCACTGCCCATTATCTAGTTCTTTTCACCAAAACATTCTAGCTTGCTTCAAACTAGCACACACAGTTCCAGTCAGGAGTGGTGGGATGAATGATCCTCTTGGCAGGGAGGCTGGGCCTTTGTTCCACCCTACCTCTAACGTGCATGCTTTAGAGTGGAGCAGGGTAGTGGCCTGGTGTTTGGCATGTGCACAGCTTTGGAACTTGGTCATCTTGAGCCTTCATTTCAGTTCTCTGGCAAGAGAGTCCCCTCTGAGTTCTGCAGCCTTGTGTCAGGACTAAGAGGATTGTCCCCCAGGAGCTGCTGGCTGTGTCCTGGTGTGTGCACGTTTCCCTGGGGAGGAGTGGGGATTCTTTATGTTGTGTTTGATTTTGAAGAAGCCTTTGTGTTCTTTCTGTGCCTGGCAGCTGATGAGCTTGCTTGTAGGCAGCCTAGAGCCCGGGAGCAGGGATGGAATCCACAGCCGCTCGCTCCTCTGGGCAAGGCAGGCGCCGAGCGAGGCTGGGACGCGCTGCCCTGGCCCTCGGTGTCCCCGTGGCCGGTGTCAGGATTGCTGATGTGGAACTCTTGCCTTTGCAGAATGGACTTTGATGACGAAGATGGGGAGGGACCCAGCAAATTTTCAAGGTGAGCATTTACAAGGGGGTGGCCAAATCACTGCCTGCTTTCAGTGGAGAAAGACAGCTGTCTGCTGACACTTTCAACCCAAGGTGAACATGGTGGAGGAACTTGCCAATGGCCTGACCTAAATTCCAGCTTTTTATCGGCTTCCTCTGCATCCTGGCAGGAGTCTGTCTAGTGTAGGTATTGGCTCACAAAGCTGCCAGGACCTGCGTCCTCATTTCACCGCAGTGAACCGTTTGTGATTTGTGCCTTATTACCTCAACTGCTGCAGTTGAACTTTGGTTGGATGTGCTAAAGTTGTCTTTCTGCCACTGAAAGTGAACATTATTTTCAGTTTATTGCAGATGTTAACTGCTTCTTAACACAATGTGACAAGGTCCTAGAGGCGTGGATTATTTTTTTTCTAAGCTTAAATCTCATTATGTACTCTTAGGTGTAACTGAAGAGTAAAACATGCCATCATAATGTTAATTAACATGGAATTTTCTAGGCTAGAAACAAAACCAAACATGAAAGCATCACTGCCATTTTTTCACTTTTCCTTTTTCCCTGGTCACACTCTGCATTTTCTCATTAGAGGTCAAGCAGCTGCAGGTGAGGGGTGGATATCCTGAGGCCTTCAGGTAACTGCTGATCATCCAAATTGTAGCTGCAGCTCTGTAGCAGCAGCAGCATTCAAACGCAGCTGTCACCAGGGGGTTTTAACAAGATCTTCCTGGTCAGTCTGAAAGATCAGTGTGCTCAAGATGTGTCCTGACACCACAGCAGAGCCTGCTGAGCAGCACCAGCAGCAGCCCTCTTCAGCTGGTGGCCTTAACAAAAGGATATTGCAGGCTCTGGTGCTCAAGTCCATGATCTGAGGGCTAGCCCCTAGTGTTAAGAGCTGCTTTGTGACAAGTGCAGCTGCTCTGTGCCTGTGTGGTCAGGGTTGTCGGGCACACTGGTGCATCTGCAGTGGTCCATTGGTCTCTCTCCATCCCTTCTGCAGCCCTTCAGAGTCTGGTGGTGGGGAGAGTCAGTAGCTCTTTGGAGAGGCATCCTGTGCTTATGCTCAGCTGGTTTTAGATGTCAGATCAAAACCTGGTATTCAAATCTTAAATGCTGTAAACCCCCCAGCTTGTTCTGCTTTTAGAGAGTGCAGAACAGTGCAGAGACAGCCAGGGCCAGGGTCAGATGTTCTCTTCTAGCCATGCTCTCCTTTTAGGACTTCTCCCCCAGACTGCTCCCATGACTGATTCCTAGGTTGTCTCAGTCAAAACTATTTGGTTATCAGAGAGCTGCTGTTTAAATGTTGAAGCTAACCCAGCTGGCTTTGAGTGAAGCGCCTGAAGAAGCATCAGCTGGGTGACTGGAAGGGAGAAAGCAGTAGCTGGAAGCACTAACATCTGCAGCCCATCCAGCCAGAGAAGGATGAGTAAGTGAGCCCCAAGCTAGTGGGAACACAGGAGGCAGTGGTGTTAGTTTGGTACTCCATGTGAGCTAACACAACACACCTTGCTTCTCAGGGGCTTCCAGGCCAGCTCAGGTATCTGCATGGCATCTCACTGTCACATGGAGGCATATGCATGCACTTCTCCCATAGCAGCATGTGGCCATTTCTTGTTCAGTCTGTCTTTCTGCTTCACATGTTGGGGGCCCAGTCTGCTCGCAGCCAAGCAGAGTAAAATGCCCTCTTCAACTCAGGTTTTGAGGGTGCTGAGGAAGACAAGTCACAGAGGCCGAGTCTCCCCTAAGCTTTGTCTGCAGTGTTTGATTGAGTCTTAATGAGGAAGGAGGGAGACTCCACAACCTCTGTGGGCAGCCTGCTCCAGGGCTCTGCACCCTCACCATACACAAGTGTCTCCTTCTGTTGAGGTGCCACCTCCTGGGTTCCAGCTTGTACCCGTTGCTCCCTGTCCTGTCACTGGGCACCACTGAAAAGAGCCTGGCACCTTCATCCTGACACCTACCCCTCGGATATTGATAGAGGTTGATCAGGTCCTCTCTCAGCCTTCTCCTCTCCAGACTAAACAGCCCCAGGGCTCTCAGCCTCTCTTCACAGCAGATGCTCCCAGCCCCTGCTGGACTCTTAGCAGCTCCCTGACTCTGGTGTCAGACGATCAGTGTGTTTTTAGGAAAGAGGAAGGAGGAGCAGCACGGCTGCTTTTTTTTTTAGTCCCATTGTTGCCTGTCCCTGGGACAGAGCTTCAGAGCCAGCGAAGCTTTAATCCCACAGAGCAAAATCCCCCCCATTTCCTCCACAAAGCTGCTGCCAGTACACCACAGACATCTGTTTGGGCATCCGACTTCTGCTGTTTGGGTAGGACCGAGGCAGCTGTTTACTTCTAGGGCTTCAAGCCAGTTTTAATTTCACTTCTGTTTACCCAGCAGTAAACTTTGGCCTGGCATCCCAACAGACAGCAGTGTCTGTGCCTCGCAGAGCTTTTCTCCGGAGGCATCCTTACATAATGCCCTGCGCTCAGCGCCTGTCCCTGCCCTCTCCCGTTATCTGCAGACCATCAGTGCCCTCTGCTGAGTGGAGAGAGTTGTGGTTGCAGCCTGGAACACATCCAGCTCCTCGACTTACAGCACAGCAACGGATAGTTCCTGGGCTCAGTGTCGAGGCTGTTGGGGGGTGGGGGGGTGGTTCAGTGCTGCAGGCAGTAAGGGTGTGCCGAGTGTTGGCAGAGACCCTCTGAAGTGTGTCTCCGACTCGTTCGGTGCACAGACAAAGCTTCTGGATGGGCATGGCTTGCAAGCGGCATCAGGATCAGCCCTTTCTTCGCTTTGCTGTCCTCGTGTCCTCGTTCCCCTTGCTGTTAGTTGTACGAGTTTGCAGTCATGCAGCTCTGCTTTCTGCTGTGTGTTGCCTCTCCCGTGCCACGGGGCCCTGGTGCATTTACTGCCTGTCTTTTGTTTGCAGGTATGATGGTGATCAAATCTCGGGTGATAAGGAAAAGTTTGCAAGGTAGGCGTGTTCTGTAGAGCTCTGCTGCTGAGAGAAAAGAGGGATGGTCGTGTCCAAAAGCACCAGCACCTGAGCCTTAGCTTAGAGAGCTGGCTGGTTTGGTTCTAGGTGGAGTGATGGTCACAGTGCTGCTGCCACGGAGAGGATGGCCAGGTAGGAAAAAGGAGAAGCAGATAAGGTTTGACTTCATTTTTATCTCCCGTGATGCCGTTCTGGCTGATCAAGAGCCAGGAGGCTGAGCCAAAAAAAGCTGAAATCAGAAATACTGAACCTTGACCCAGGTGTGTTTGGATCAGCTCCCACAGTCTCCCAAAATTGAACATCCCTCCAAAATTTCCGTAGGAAAAAAGTTTGGAGTTACAGACTTGGGACACCATTCTGTGTACACGGTGGTGAATGCTGGGGCCCAGGGCAGACCCTTCTGGAGCAGGAGCACAGCCTCTCTTTTTAGGGTTTCAGTTTGCCCTGGCTTCAGGAAAGTTTCAAGACCTTGTTTGCTTCAGCATAGCCATGGCCAGCTGATGGGTGCTGGCCAGTGAGGGCGTGGGAACCACCAGAGTGAAATGGGCTCCTGGAGCTCCTCTTTCTTCTCAGGAAGCGTTGCAGCCGTTTGCTCTTTGTGATGGCTGCTCTCAGTTCTCTGCTGGAGTTTGGAGATCCTTAGTTGCAGTTGATGTCATGTATTTGTAACTCAGATGTATAGATATCTCTGTTGTTTCCCCCTTGACCACCAGACCTGTCAAAACACTGAGCTTGGGAGCAAGCTGTCAGCATGCAAAAGTGCATTTTCCTTCCCCTTGTGCCTGTCTCCTCTATGCACTGTGGTGCCCACATGCGCTGTCGTGGCAGCTGTTGTGCTTCTGTGTGTGAGCCCAGCTGGCACAGGCAGACCACACAGAGGCTGCTTCTGCTACAGGACATGGTATGCTGTAACAGATAGTGGTGACCTCAACCAAGGGACTGGCTGATTCACTGAGTGACCATGGGGCAGTCACTGAAGCCACCCCTGGCTGGCTTCCCAGACTGTCAGGGCTCAGCACGCCCAACAAGTGGTGTTCGTGAGGCAGTGCCTCACAGGTGTGACACCTCTGCGTGCAGGGGCAGGGTCACATGGGAAAGCAAGGCACAGCCTGGGCTTTGCTGTCTCTCAGGAGGCTGCACACTACATCTTGGGTTCTTTGCTGCAGTTTGAGACGAGGCTCCTTTACTGAAAGCAGCCAAGAGGTGCCCAGCCTAGCACTCAGCCCAGCTTCTGCTGTCATGGTCAGTCTTCATAGCAGCCAGCTCCCAGGCATCTTGCAGTTGCTTTTAATGTCGTGTTACCACACCAGTCAGTGCTGGGGACTCTCCAAGTGATCACCTTTCACATCTTGTTGGACCAGGCAGTAATCCCACAAGGCAGTGCCACACACAGCTCACTGGAATCAGTGGGAGGCGCTGCTCTGACCTACCTGTCGTGTGCTGGTGTTGCCAGTGCCACCTGACAGCAAAAGAAGTGTTAGGTGCTGCAGTGGGCTGGGTCCAGCTGGACCAGTGCAGATATGTATGTTGGTGCCATTCTGTAATGTGTGGGAAAGCTGAACTCCCAGATCCTCAGTTCTGCAGGATTTGGGTGGCCTTGCACTTGGGGACTCCTCAGACTTGCTGCCTGTAAAGCATGGGAGTGTTGGAGGTGAGCCCAAAGTGGGGCAGCATCAGGCACGGTCACTGTCCCGAAGCACTAATCCTGACCGCTGGCTGTGTGTTTGCTGTCCCTTGTACTAACTCCAGTTACTTACCCTTTTAGTATGTACTCTCACACCACATCTGAGCTGTCCTCCAGTCTCCCTCTGGGGCTGCAGGCTGTTCCACATGGCATCACAGGCCTGGAGATCAGTGTTGGTGTGGAGTGGGGGTTTGTAAGTCAGTGCTGACACTTTAGTTAGTGAGAGGCCTCCTCTGACAAAGCCCTTCTGTAAGCAGATGCAGCACCTGGAGCAAGGTCTCCAACCTGAAATGCATCACACTGAATGTGAGCGGCTGATGAATTGCAGCCGTCAGTTCCTCACATCTTCCTGCTTAATTCTGCATTCTTAAACCAAAGGGGACTGAGCTGGCTGGGAGATGAAGGCCACCAGGCAGTAGATGGAGATGTGAGTTCTTTTCACAGTGATGGGCAAATGTTTCTCCTTCTGTGGCTTTCCTGCCTGTAGCCAGGGATGGTGGCGCTGAGCTTCGTGGAGCTCTGAAAGCCGCCACACGAGTGCCAGGTGTTAGGACTGGTGCCCTGGGGTGGGATCCTTCCACTGATGCCCTCTGCTTTCCTGCTGATGGGGTGCTTCTCGCGCTGCCCAGGGAGAACCACAGCGAGATCGAGCGGCGCAGGCGGAACAAGATGACGCAGTACATCACGGAGCTGTCCGACATGGTGCCCACCTGCAGCGCCCTGGCACGCAAGCCTGACAAGCTGACCATCCTGCGCATGGCTGTCTCGCACATGAAGTCCATGAGGGGCACTGGCAACAAGTCCACCGATGGAGCCTACAAGCCTTCCTTTCTCACAGAACAGGTGGGCTAAGAGCTGCGAGGAGCAGGCAGCCTCAGCGCCGTCCCTTGCTGTTGTGGAGTAGCCAAAGCATGAGTGCAGGCAGCTGGTGTGTGACTCTTTGGAGCTGACCTTAACCATAGGGCAGAGCTCCCTCTGAGGCAGCACAGTGGCTGTTCCTGTCCTGGAGGGCTGTTCTGCTCCAAGCATGCTCGCTGCTGCGGGAGAGGACTTCTCACCTCTAGAACTGGGTCCTGCCCATCCTCACAAAGATCCTCTGAAATAAGTACAGATGAATCTGGAGAGACCTGCCTCTCTCTCCTGGGAGTAGAGGAAGGTTAAAACCACCCAGTGCCTAAGTTCCCAACAGCTGAACTGAGTAGGGATGAACCTGCCGGCTGAGGCACTCCTTTGGTTACAGTTTGGATGGAGGAAGTAAGATGCTGCCAGTGCGTGAAGGAGGCTGATGTCTCACTGAGGGCACCTTCCTTGTTTCTGGAGGGCTGTGGGAGCAGTGTGCCGCCTGTGGGAGCTCAGCACTTGCAATTGGCAGTGATGGCCAGAGGCAGGACTGCTTAGAGACTGCAGCAGCTGCTGCCTCTGCTAACGTCTTCACTTACTCTGCCTTGCTCCCAGTGTGTTTCTGGAGGGACAGCCAGCTATTGGTAGGGTGCACTGGGCACATCTTACATCAGCATGGAGGTGCTAGGCTCTTCTCAGTGGTGCCAGTGACAGGGCAAGACACAGTGGGCACAAGCTGGAACACAAGAGGTTCCACCCCAACATGAGGAGGCATGAGTCCTGCTGAGAGGTGTCCCTGCCCGTGGTGGGTAGTCTGGAGCAGCTGATCTCTGAGATTCCTTCCAGCCTAAGCCAGACTGTGTTTCTATGATTCTAGCCTCAAGATGGGGTCGATGCTCTCAGTGCTGCATTGAAGGCAGATGTGTGGGTGTCTCAGGACAGAAGTACCCAGGCTGATGAGGAGGGCACCATGTAAAGGCAAAAGACAGGCCTGTTGTAGACCCTTTGGGTCTCTGAGGCTTTGCGTCCAGAGGCTGGAGAAGAAAGCAAGAAGTGATGCATGCTATTTAAGCCCCCAGATGGGAGAGAGGCTGGAGATTCCTGTCCTTGTTCCCATTGCACTTTCTGCTTTTTATCCAGTGACTATTTAATCTGGAAACAGCTCGTTCCAGGGGGTTGGGAGCAAAACAAAGCCCAGAAAGACTTGATTGGTTTCTTTCCAGTTAAATGTATCCAGGACATTTAATTAAGGGATGAGTTTGCTGTCTGAGTTATAGCTGTTCATTTCCTCTGTTTGTGCTCCAGAATAACTTCTTACTCTTTTCAGTGTTAGATGCTTATCACACAGTGTGCAGTGAGTCTGGGTTAGTTCATCTTCCTAAAGTGCCCTGAGATTATCAGATGAAAAGCAGTAAAGGAAAACAAAGCATTGTTTGTTATTAAGGTCAGTGATTTACGGCTTGCTGCAAGTTAGGTTGTGTTGTTACATCCACACCACGCTGAACGTCTCTGCCTGGGCTGTGGTGCTGTGCCCACACCACACTGCCTGGGCTGTGAGCAGCTGCCCGGCCCAGAAGCAAACACTGTTTTTGGGCAGTGCCAGCTGTGCTGTTTGGATCCCTTTCCTTGCTGGCGTTCTGATGAAGCCTTTCCTTGTCAGGAGCTGAAACACCTGATCCTGGAGGCTGCGGATGGGTTCCTGTTCGTGGTGGCAGCCGAGACGGGCAGGGTGATCTACGTGTCGGACTCGGTGACGCCGGTGCTGAACCAGCCGCAGTCGGAGTGGTTCGGCAGCACCCTGTACGAGCAGGTGCACCCCGACGACGTGGAGAAGCTGCGGGAGCAGCTCTGCACCTCGGAGAACTCCATGACAGGTCAGATGTGCCTGCGGGCTGGGGCTGCCGCGTCCCTGCGGGCTCCTCGCCATCCAGGCGCCCGGTTTGAGACTCTGGCAGCGGTGAAGCGCAGCAGGGCTTGGCTGCCTCCCCTTGCAGGCAGCTCAGTCACCTCACTCAGCTCCTTTCCTGTTTGTTTGGCTTCAGCTAAGCCACCCTCAGGTAGTCCTGTACTCAGCCTTCTGGCTTGGGTAGGTTGGAATCTGGATTGTTTTCTGACCGGGTCTGGAAAGCTGGAGTGTTTTCCTTTCCTCTCCAGTGAACTTGTGACTTCTTTACAGCTCTGTCTTTGCTGAGGGCAGTGTTTATTTTGAAGGCAAAAGTGCCTTAGACTTTTCCATTTTCATAAAAGTTTGCTGACAGGAATCCTGGGAAAAGAAGTCCAGTCCCTGGCAGCTGCAAATCGGTGGATTTGAAAGGGGAGGCTTTCCCCTGCCACACAGGGGTAGGTTGGGTGCGAGGTGCCCGCCTGTCATCTTGAGGGCAAAGCTAAACCATCCTCCTCTCTGCAGTAGAGCTCTGGCATTTGCAGTCACTGCCTATGCTGTGAACAGCATACCTGGGTGTGAGCTGCAGGAACTAGCTAGATCCTGGCTTCACTCAGACTTGGAAAGCAGGAAGCTCAGCTTCTTACTTTTCCACACAGTATGTTTATAGTGGAAGGGAAGAAAAGCCAGAGGGAGACGTTCCGAGGCCTCGATCCATGCAGAAGCCACATTGGTTCTCCTTGCTTCACTGATTCACAGTTCTGACCTGGTGTGCTGGAAGTTCTGTTGTGTTTCATAACTCAAAGGACAGTGAACCTGCATACTGTTTACAGCTCCCATGTCCAGCTAGTGCCAAATTCACGACTTCCTGTGGTTTGGATGTGATGTGGGTTTGGCAGAGCTCTCGTGTATTCAAACTGGAAACTCAGAGCAAAACTCTGTGGTGAAAATCCAGATGGATCAAGACCAAGCGAGCAGTGAGGGAACCTAGCAGAGCAAACCAGCTGAGTGTCATGCCACCAGGCCTGCAGAGAAGCACAGTCTCTGCTTTGGTCCTGCAGCCTGTCGTGCAGTGTCAGGTAGGGCCCTGCAGGCATCAGTCACTGCAGAGCCCCAGGCAGCACTCATGGTTGGACTTCCAGACATGCTCAGCCCTGGGGCTTAACCTGCTCAGACCAGGGCAGGACTGGGCAAACTAAGAGCACTTCTGAAAACTCAGCCTGGTCTTCTCTCCACTATTAACTGTGCCTTTCTGTTATGTTGAACTCCTCTGGAGATCTGTGTTAGGTTGAATGACTGTGATGTAACTGCTATCACTGAGACATGGTGGAACAGCTCCCATGGCTGGAATGTTGCCATGGATGGCTCTGGACTGTTCAGGAAGGACAGACCAGCCAGACGAGGTGGGGGAGTTGCCCTCTCTGTGCCAGAGCAACTGAAGTGCTGAGTTCTGTCCAAAGCAGTGGCAGGACAGGTTGAAAGCTTGTGGGTAAGAATTAGGGGATGTGGAAGAGGAGATGAAATTGTTGTAGGAGTCTACTATAGACCACCAGACCAAGAGGAAGATGAGGCCTTCTACAGACAGCTGGAGGTAGCCTCTAGAGCTAACTTCTTGGTGCTCGTGGAGACTTCAGTCACCCTGATGTTTGCTGGGCAGCTCGCACAGCCAGGCGCAGCCAGTCCAAAAGGCCTCTGCAGTGTATCAATGATAACCTCCTGATGCAGGTAGTGGAGGAGCCAACAAGGAGACGTGCACTGCTGGACCTTGTATTAACTAATCAAGAGGGACTGGTTGAGGACATTAAGGTCGGGAACAACCTTGGGGACAGTGATCATGACATGGTGGAGTTTAGTATTCTAAAGGGTAGAATCAAAGCAACAAGTAGAATTGCAACCCCGGGCTTCTGCAGAGCCTGCTGTGCACAGACAGCTGGGCATTGGCCCAGCAGGATGGAAACCTCAGTCTGTTGAAAGCCAGGGCAGCCTGCTCGGCTACATTGCTTCAGGTGCAGAGGCAGGCTGGATGTGCAAAGATGGCTTCTTGGGGACTGCAGAAAGTGCACAGGCAGAGCTGTTCCAGCAGCGAGAGCACTGGGCAGTTCCCAGCTGCATGGGGCATGTTGTCCTCCTTCCTCAAAGTGACTGCTGCTTGCACGGGCAGTGCAGTGTTCTGGCCAGGTGGACATGTCACAAGCCATGAACACAGTCCTATAGTCACAGCATGGCTCAGGCTGGAAGGGAGCTCAGAGCTCAGCTGCTGCAACCTCCCCACCCTGCCCTGGGACACCTCTCAGCTACACTCATCCAGCCTGGCCTGCAACACCACCAGGCAGGAGGCAGCCACAGCCTCCCTGGGCAGCCTGTGCCAGAGTCTCACCACCCTCCTGCTGAACAGCTTCTTCCTCAGCTCCAGTCTAAGCCTGGCCTTCCTCAGCTCCAAACCATTCCCCCTTGGCCTGTCTCTAGACACTCTCAGGAAGAGTCTCTCTGCAGCCTTCCTGCAGGATCCCTTCAGCTCTAAGGTCCTCCTGGAGTCTTCTCCTGCACCCCCCCAGCTCCCTCAGCCTGTGCTCACAGCAGAGCAGCTCCAGCCCTTGGATCATCTCTGTGGCCTCCTCTGGACTGTCTCCAGCAGCTCTGTGTCCTCCTCCTGCTGGGGACCAGAGCTGGAGGCAGTATTAGAGCTTGCTAATAACATTTGTAGCTTTTTAACAAAATCAGTGAAAAGCAAATGCTTCATAATGCACTCCTGCTCTTTGAGTAGGTTTATGTTAGAGATGTGAGGGGAAGAACAGATTTGCATGTGGAAATCTAATGGTGTGTTATGGTTTGTAATTTTGCACTCTTCCTCAGCTTCTCAGGGTCCATCTTTCCCAGTGCTATAACCTCCTCCTCCAGCCCTGGGGCTGGGGAAGCAGTGGCAGTGCCCTGACAAAGGAGGGGCTACACTTGCCTTGCAGTATCCTTGGGTTGCGCTTGCTTGCTGCCTTCTCCCAGCACCTCTTGGCAACTCTGCACCCAGAGAGGCTGCTCAGATCCTGAGGACTGGAGAGGCTGCCACTGGCAAGGGGTAGCAGCAGAGGACGAGCTGGTGGAGAAAGCAGGCTCCACTCACACGTCTGGCCCAGGAATAAGAGCGGGGCTGGGGCTGAGGTCGTGTGAGTGGTGTTTTGGCAGTCACCCTGGCTTATGCAATCCTCACCTCAGCTCACCCTCTCCTCTTTTGGCATTTCTGTGGTACTACCATGAGTCACATCAAGGGCACCCAGCTGCAAGCTAAGCTAAGCAAAAATCCCTTGGTTTGCTGGAGACAGCTCTTTGGGCCACATTATTGGAGAGTTGTTTCAGCTCTTGTGTTAACACCAAGGAGAAGCAGGGAGCGAATAGTTAAGGGTAAGGAGAGGAGAGGACTGCAGTGGCTGTTTGGCCATGCCCTAACCCACACAGTGTGTTTGGGGAGTTATTTGCTTGTTCTATTTTTAACTGTCAGGATATGGGGAAGGATGGATCATTTCTGTTCCATTTTATGTCCTTGGAGATTTTATTCCCTGGAAAGGGAACAGTTGTCTGCTTTCTTGTACATTGATTGCTACCACATTGTAGCAACAGGAAGGCTGAGCTGTGAAGTGTATGTATGGTTTGCAGTGCTCTAGAAGAGACAGAAGCTGAAACTTGATGATAGCAGCAAACAGTGCTCCCAAGAAATATTTACATGTGCTATGGGCATGATTAATCAGTGGGGCAGATAGTCAGGGTAATGATTTATTTTCCCTCCTTGTTCTTGGAAATCTACAGATGGGAAAATAAATCCTTTCCAACGAGGATGAGGATTAGATCCCACAGCAGGAACCATTAGCAAAGATCTCTTAGCCCTGAGGATGCCCCAGTGAAACTTGATGAACGTTGGGTTCAGAGGTGCAGTTGTGAAGGGCTGACACACGGCTGGATGGAGTCCTCTGGTGAGCAGGAGCCTCTAAACAGCTGCAGACAACAAAGCTCTGATGGCGCAAGAAACAGACAGAGCTTAGGTTAAAGTGCAAGGGAAAATAGCTTTTGAAGTCCACCTCTGATAGATTTACTCAAAACAGGACTGAGCAAGTAATGTAGCAGACTCTGCTTCCACCACAGTACAGCATTCCAGAGTGCTTTGCCAGGCTGATTCCTGCCAGTCTAATCCTCCATAAGCACTTCAAGTAAGAGCAGGATGAAGAACAGAGGTACCTTTTATGGCTGCTTGAAAGTATTCCAAGTGATTCCATGGTGTGTCTGAGATAGGCTTGTCAGGGCTGTGAGATTCCTGCAGCCAGCATCTCCAGTGGTGCCAGTGGGAAACACCCAAGTTTGCAGTATTCAGTTCTGAGCTCCAAGCAGCACAGCACAGAGTAATCCAGCTGTAGTATCCTCCCTCTGCCTCACTCTCTGCAGCTGAGGCAGGGAGAAGTCTGTGTAATGCCATCTATGGCACAAAACCTTCCGAGGACATTTAGCATCGAGAGGAATCCTTTCAGGCTGTTTAGCATCGTAGCTGGGGAGAGCTGAAACTGCGGATCTGTGACTGCGATGATGAGAGGCAGAACCTCTGCAGCTTTCAGTTTCAAGTGAAGTTAATATGACTGAGCCAATTTACTTGCTAGCTGAAAAAGACTAATGGAGGTTACTCCTGGACAGAGCTTGCATGCCAGATTTATTCTTAGCATGATATTTCATTGCCGTATTTTATAAGGACAAAACCCCCTAGAACTTCATGATGGAAACAGTGACTGAGCACAGCAAAAGCAGGGCTGCTAGGTACCTTCCCAGCGGCAAAGAGCACTGTGTGACAGCTCACTCTGCTTCGTTGGTGGAAGCATCACTCCATGGTGCACAGGGAGAGATTTGGGTTGAGGAAGCTGTCTTCCAGAACCTTCAGATCACACATGTTAGCTTGCAGTGGTGCTTGCAGCTTTCTGTCCAGCTGCAAAGCTGTCCCTTGCCAGAAGCCCAACCCTTACAGCTCGTAGGCACAGCCACAGAGCCCAGGTTCTGTAGATAAGGATGGGGGAAACAGCGTTAAACTCAGGAGAGCACTGCCAGGGAGCAGCAGGCAAAGGGAGTGAAGCTGTCCACAGCTGTGGGCATCTAGGGGGTCCTCAGCAAATGGTGAACAGTCAGGTGAGGGAGAGGGTTAGGAGAAACTTCTCTCTACAGCAGCTCCTTTCCTGAAACCTGGCACAGGAGTTTTTACCCTGTCAGCTGCCTTGCACTTCTCTGCTGATTTTCCAGCTCTGGCTTTTGCATGGCACCTCTGAGAAGAGAGGGAATTCTCTTACAGCCAGACCCTGAATACAGCTCTGCTCTTATTCATGGTCACTGTTTGGAACTCTGACTTGAGTGACTGATGGGGGAGAGATGCCAACTGACCTGGAGGAGTGGGTGGGATGAGCTTTGTAGAGTAGGGTTATCAGCTGGACTTGGTGGTCCTGAGGGTCTTTTCCCACTCGAAGGTTTCTCTGAGACTTCCATTTGGCCTAGTGGGCAAAGCTCTCTGGAGAAATGCAAACTGAGTCCTGGCAAATCTGATCCTGATAGGCCTTAAATATCTTCATTGGCAGCAGTGAGACCTCTGCCTAATGAAAAGCGATGATCAGCAGGTCCCAGAGCTTGTCCTGCTCTTGGAGATGGCTCAGCCTGTCTGTTCTGTAAAGAGTCCTCCTTGGCTATTGGTGTCCAAACCTATGTGCTAAAGATGTATGGATGCTCTCCTGCCCAGGGCTGTTAGCACTCCCTGGAAGTGGCAAAAGCCAAATGCCCTTTTGTTCAGAGGAGGGTGTCCTTGCTCAGACAGCCACCGAATGTGGAGCTGGAGTAAAGCTCCTCTGGGACTCCGTTCTGCAGCTCCTGGCTCTGAGGAGCACCAGGCTGTGCCCTGGGAAGGTGCTGTGCGTGCGAGGGGCTGGCTCAGCTGACACCTCTTGATTTCTTTTATTACTTTTACTGCTGTCTGTGGACTCGTTTGAGTGCCTGGAGCCTAAAGAACCATCTGTGTCTGAAACGTGCCCAGCCCAGCAGCTCAGGAAGGCAAAGTACAGAGAATTAAAACCAGATCTCGCTGTTTCGGATTTTAACATCTTAGCAGAGGATGATTGACCAAGTAAGGCCCTGAGCCTCTGGCCAGGTGGGGAATGAGTCCTGTAATTTTTTGCTTAGACTTAATGGCTGCTTGTGCCTTTTACCTCAGGATAGAAAAGTTCATCACCAGCTGTTGTCACTGAGTGCCAGTGAAATAGAGCTACCTGCAGGGTAAAGCCGGGCACACAACCAGTAAACATCACAGAGCAATGCAGGCAGGATGGGGAGGAGAGAGAGTTTCTAGGCACATGATATGAGATGTCCTGAAAGCTTTTATTTCTGCAGAACTGTCTCAAACTTGGTGTTTTGTGGGATTTTACAGCCACCCACACACCCCTCGCTTTATTCCTTAGAAGGGTGGAGGCTGGAGACAGCTGTGCCAGGCATGTGGCACCTGCAATGGCAAGCAGCAGAGACATTTTTTAAACCAGAAGCTTCAGCACTGAAGCTGTCCCCTCTCACTCAGGACAGGCAGCCATGTATGGAGTGTGTAGGAGTGGCTCATGTGAACAGAGCAGTTGAGGTTTCGGGCTGCTTTTCCTGTAGAAAAAGGCAGTTTTGGCAAGGCAGCTTTTCCTGTTTGCAGTGTGAAGCCTTGGAAGAGATTTGGCTTGCTGCTGACAGCCACACAATCACCAGGTGATGCCTGGTTTGCAGCACAGTTCTGTGCTCCCGCTGGCTCTGTGGAGAGTGAAGAAGGTGCTTCAGATGTAAAACTTGCCATGCACACCAGCTGGCTGCTGTGCCAATGTTCCACAGCAAAAAACCTGCCCACGTTCTCTTGGCGTAGCAGGAAGGTCACAGTTCCCACTTCTGAACTTGGGGATTGCCAAGCACAGGAGCTTGTGGGGTTTCAGCTTTAGTCTCTTCAGCTGGTGAGTTCTTCACAGGTTGGACAGAGGAAACAAGTGGTCTCCTCCCGTCCCCGTGTGGTCTCCTCCCGTCCCCGTGTGGTCTCCTCCCGTCCCCGTGTGGTCTCCTCCCGTCCCCGTGTGGTCTCCTCCCGTCCCCGTTCTATTTGCGGGCAAATTAATTACTGCAGTAGGTGCTTAGGAACAGGAAACGAGGCAGTTGTGGCCTGTCTGGTATCTACATCTTGGTTGTCCCACTGCTGTGTGCTAGGAAGTAATGTCCAAAGCCTCTGTGTCTTCAGTTTCACTTCTGTCACTATATGGTTTGATCAGGCACAGTTTGCTCGCTCCCTGTGACCCAAGAAGAAAGCTCAGTGGGTGAGAGAGCCATCAGGATTGTGGATGTGCTGTGCTCTGCTGGAGGAAGACAAGGGCAGGTTTGAATATCCTGTGCATTGAGCACACTTCTGTCCCCTGGTGCTTCCTGTGCCAGTGAGCTGCCCTGCTGCAGCTGGGCTGAATGGAACCAATCCTGCAGTCAGCTGTGGCTGTGTCACCACAACTGTGATCTTACAAGGTGTAGCATGGAGGGTAGGATTTGACCTCTTATGTTATGTGAGAAGAGGACTTCAGGGCCTTGGAGGATCGTTGGTGCCCTTCGGCAGCTCAGACAAGACCAGGGGGGTGAGAGCCCCCAGCTTGCCCTCAGAACCTAGGTGCTTCAGCTGACCCTACTTGTAATGTATGGAACATTTAATCTCTGGGACTTGTTCCAGGAGAGTTCTGTTTTGCTTTGGTCTCTAGGGCTGTTTCTGAGGGAAAAAAGCCCCAGCTGTCAGGAGAAGGCAGCTCTGCATGGAACAGTTCATAAACTAGCTCCCACACAAATGTGCCCCCGTGGGCTCCCTGCTGCTGAGCCGCTGCCTTTGGGTGGGGAGCAGTGGGAGGAGAGGCTGCTGCTAAGAAGCTGCTTTGCTCAGGGCACTGGGATGCTGGGGATGGCTTCAAGAGCTCAGGGCATGTTCTGACCGAACTAAGGAGGCAGCTTCATTGTGGCACTCCGAGGCAGACTCACCACACCTGATCAGCATTAGGGAATGCTTGCAGGGTGGATTTCAGAGGTCTGGGCATGTGTGAGTGGCCTTGGTGGTTGTTATTCCTCTCCAGTCTTCACCTTGAGTTTCTCACTCGGGAGCTGCCGTGTGCTCCGCTCTGTTATCACAGATGTCTGCCTGGATCACTTTCAGTTGCTGGCTTCTGACGGGGTGGGTTTGTTCGAATGTTCAATATTTATTCAACCTGCTCTGTTGTTTTGTTAAACACGATGAAATATATGGAGTTAGTGAGCTGTTATTTCCCCCCTCCCCCCTTTAAGAGATGCTGGTGTTTTGTGAGTACCTGGCCAGTGAAGCAGTCTGGGCATGCCCCTTGGAGCCATTTGGCACTGGTCCTGCTCACAGCTCTCTGTAAATCTCAGGTGCTTCGATGTGAGCTCCATAGATTCTGGGAGTGTGTGACGTGAGCCTTAGCCCCTGCCCTGTGTGGAGGTAGCTTTTCCTTTAGCCTAATGTCAGTGTTGTGTTGTCCCAGTGAAGCTAACACAGTGCACTGAAATGCTGTGTGAGGAGCTGCAGGAACAGGCGAGGGAGGCAGAGGGAGCAGTGCCTGGAGCCTTGCTTCAGAAGGGGTTGGTTGGCTTATTCCGTGCTGCTGTCTCCTCTCTTTCTCTTCGCTGAAGCTCTGTGACAACAGAGGCAGGACTTCCAGGGTCTTTGGTCCTTCCCTGTCCTTCCACCAGGTTGCCAAGCCCACAGCACCCCCTGGCTCCTCACTGGTAGCCTGCAGAGCTGCAGGGTGGGGAGAGCACCCAGAGAGCGGCACACAAGTGGAGCATCAGGATGGCCCACTGGCAGCGTGTGCACTTTGACCTGATCTACTGCAGCACCTTAGAGCTGGGGTCAGTCCTCAGGTGTTCTTTTTTCTGTGTTCATAGCGTGTGGGCTTCTGCTTCTAACTTGTAAGTGTGCAGAGTCTGCAAGAAGAGTGAAAGCCCATAATGATGTTTGATCCCACAGCCCTTGTCTTAACCAGACTGAAGGAGCAGCCTAGAGAACAACCACACAGCACCCCGGAGCCTTCTGTTCTCTTCCCTCTCTCACCTGCTTAAGTTTAGTTCTCTCCCCAGTAAACCCTCTCGCAAAGTCCTCTTGCAGTCATCATTTCTTCCAGTGGAGTGTTCCGTGGTGTGTCACCAGCTGGTGTGGAGCCATCCACAGGCCAGCCCAGAGCCAGCTGACACTGGTGTTTACTAACACAGTGTCTGTGCCAGGTATGTGCGTTTGATAATGAAGTACAAGTCACAGGCAGTGCCAGGAGCTGAAGGCTTTCTGGCAGGGGTTCTTCAGCAAAGCTTCCTGCTGAGTGTTGAAGTGAAACAGGTTGATTTAGAAGCTACTTACAGCCTCTTTGTATTGGTTTAGTAGGCAGCTGTGTACAAGCACGTTGCAAAGTTATTTTGGCTGGCTGGCCTGTCATGGGAATCTCTGCTGATGGGATTTGGAGTAACTGTTTCTGGGGTTTCCCATCCTTTCTAGTTACAAAAACTCTTCTGAGCTCTTTGCATCTCAGATCATAGGCAGGCCACAGTGTGATCATTTTCTTCAACTCAGGCTTCTCTTCAAATACTTCTGATTATTTTACAACCCCAAGCAGCACTACAGGCTGGGGACAGAGTGGCTGAGAGCAGCCAGGCAGAGAGGGACCTGAGGGTGCTGGTAGAGAGTAGCTGAGCATAAGCCAGCAGTGTGCCCAGGTGGCCAGGAGAGCCAATGGCATCCTGGCCTGTATCAGAAACAGTGTGGCCAGCAGGGAGGTAATTCTGTCTCCGTACTCAGCCCTGCTCAGGCCATACCTTGACTGCTTTGTCCAGTTCTGGGCTCCTCAAGTCAAGAGAGATGTTGAGGTGCTGGAAGGTGTTGAGAGAAGGGCAGCAAGGCTGGGGAGGGGCCTGGAGCACAGCCCTGTGAGGAGAGGCTGAGGGAGCTGGGGGTGTGCAGCCTGCAGCAGAGGAAGCTCAGGACAGAGCTCATTGCTGCCTGCAGCTGCCTGCAGGGAGGCTGTAGCCAGGTGGGGTTGGGCTCTGCTGCCAGGCAGCCAGCACCAGAAGAAGGGGACACAGCCTCAAGCTGTGCCAGGGGATGTCTGGGCTGGCTGTTAGGAGGAAGCTGTTGTCAGAGAGAGTGATTGGCATTGGAATGGGCTGCCCAGGGAGGTGGTGGAGTCACCTGTCTTGGAGGCAGGGAATCAATGTGGCCAAGCCAGGAGTTACAAAAATATAATTACTTTATTTTCCTGGAAACCTGCCCCAAACTATACACAAAAATCAGTTTAGTTTATTGACAGATTCAGTTTGATCAGGAATTTCTTCAAAAAAGGATATTATAGGTAAATGTAGATGTTTAGGAAGTCAGGCAGTGGAAAAGGCTAAGCTCTAAGCAGAGCTTTACCCCACTGTCAATCAGGCTGAGCAGCAGATGAAGGGAACAGCAGGTCTTGGCTCGCAGAGGTGAGAGGCATCCGGCAATGATCCCTTGATGGATTCCTCTGCAGAAGCAGCCTCCTGATGCTGCAGGCAGTGTCCAGTGGTGTGTGTCCACGCAGCAGAAGCCCAAGGTGAGTGCAGAGCCACCAAACTCAGAAACACCTCAGGCACTTCTTCCCGAGTGGGATGGTCGTGGAACGACTCTGCCTTCACAGCGGCAGGGGAGAGCCGAAACAGCTGGCATCTCCAGGCCAGCAGGCAGCCAGGAAGTTGGCTGCTGATAGGGCCCAAGAGGGGACGGTCCAGGGACTGCCCTTTCTCTCTGAAAGGACCTCAGGCCTTGCCAAGCCTGCCTGTTTGCACAGAAGGGTGCAAAAGTGGGGAGAACTGTCCAAAGACAGGGACAGGATAAACCTGAGAGCCCTGCAAAAAGGTAGGAGCCATCCAAAAGCAGGGATGGTCCAGGCACGGCAGGAACCTGTCCTGTCAGGCACTCTGTCAGGAGCTCGTTCAAGATGGGGACCTCTCCAGGCAGCAACCTTTTCCCATTCTCCCCTGCTCTGTTTATGCTTTTCTAGACAGTGTCCATTTACCATTTGTACTGGGCACGAAACCCAGCCAAGCACCAGCCTGGCCTTAGCCTGGGCTCCCACACAGGCCAGCCCACCTGCAGAAAGGCAGCTCCTGCCGTTCCCCCTGCAAGCCCACGGGGCGGGGGGAAGCAGTTTTTGCACCTCCTCCTCCCATTCAAACCCGCAGAGGGGGAGGGAGAAGAAAGGAACTTGGGGTACCCCAGGACATTGCTGTCCCCAGAGGTGTTGAAGCAAAGCCTGGACTTAGTGCCATGGTCTGGTTGGTTGGGTAGGGCTAGGCTGGACTGGGTGAGCTTGGAGGTCGATGCTGTGATTCTGCACAGCTCTGCGTGGGCTCCTGTCAATGGTTGCCTTTAGTGTGCCGAACGTTCCCATAGGCAGGGGAGTTCAGAATGCATTTAGGCCCTGAAGTGTTTCTGATTCTTGTTGTGTTCTACCCTCGCTTTCCACATGTGCTTTGAATTACTCACCCGGGGTTTCATGGCCATTTTTTCCAGGCCCATCAGCAGAGAGGCTGGCCTGTGATGTGTAACACTATCCCTTCAGATGGGCCCTCCGAGGTAGCTCCAAAGCAGGGCTCCGGAGCCCACGCACTTTCCTTTGTAACTGAGTTTGAATGATGCATATTTGCCCGGTGCTGTGGAGAATGACATGATGCAGACTGGTTAATCAAACACCAAGGCACAGCAGAGGCTCTGTGGCCTCTTGAGCTTTTATGAGGACAAGTTGTTTCAGGCAAACAGCTATGTAATGTGAGGGGTTCCTTGTTTTCCACTAAGAGGGGGCGAGGAAGCTGTTGACGGCTCCCTGCGCGGGGCAGTGTCTGCCCTTGGTGGGAAGGGGGCAGACAGATGTTTAAAAATAGCCACGCTGCCCTTGCATTCCTTCCTGCCCGTGCTCTTCCCGTGCCGTGCTTGGACCAGCTGCTCATTCTGTTGTGAGGATGTCATAGCTCGGCTGACTCCAGCGCCGTGCAACGCCTCCGGCAGTCAGGTGATGAGAACCGTAAGGCATTTGGAGAGGTTCGGACCCCCCCGGGGAGAGAGAGCTTTGATGGGTTATAGTTGTGAGTGCAGCGTTTGCCCTCCCGGCGGCATAGGTAGCTTGGGAATTGTCTTATGAGTGTGGAGGGAAAAATGAGCACTGGAGAGCATGTCCTGATTCTAAGGAGCATCGTGGAGGGCTGGAGCCAAGTGGCATCCCTCCTCCCTGTTTACCCTAATTTGTTTCAAGTTCTCTGCTGACACAGCAAGAAGTTATCACTGGATGTAAAGAAAGATAAATCAGTCACCCATAGTCAGGTTTCTTCTGAAGCATAATCATGTTCATTTCTCATTTCATAGAGTCACAGAGCGGCTTGGGTTAGAAGGGAGCTCAGAGCTCATCTGCTCCAACCTCCCCACCATGCCCAGGGACACCTCTCAGCTACAGTCAAGGCCTCATCCAGCCTGGCCTGCAACACCCCCAGGCAGGAGGCAGCCACAGCCTCCCTGGGCAGCCTGTGCCAGACTCTCACCACCCTCACACTGAAGAACTTCTTCCACAGCTCCAGTCCAACCCTGCTCTGCCTGAGCTTCAAACCATTCCCCACCTTGGCCTGTCTCTAGACACCCTCAGCACAAGTCCCTCTGCAGCCTTCCTGCAGGATCCCTTCAGGCACTGGCAGGCAGCTCTAAGGTCTCCCTGGAGTCTCCTCTCCCGGCTGCACACTCCCAGCTCCCTCAGCCTGTGCTCACAGCAGGGGTGCTCCAGCCCTTAGACCATCTCTGTGGCCTCCTCTGGAGTTACTCCAGCAGCTGGTCATGCCCCCTGAGCAGATTGTTGGCATGAGATTGTGATGGACTTTTGGAGAATCACTTGGATAAAGTGACTGAGAATGTTTGTCTGCAGCTGCAGTGTGTTGAGAATTCATCCTGCTTGTGTGAGCTTGGACCCTGTTCCTAGCTGCACCTCTGCTGGTGGCTGGCAGCAGGCAGAAGAAATTGCCACTTTGGACTTCATCACCCTGACCTTTAAAGCAGGACTAAAGGTGTGGGGCCTCTGAAAGCTGCTTTAGTCTCTGCCAGCAAAGGCATGCCTGGAGCAGTTGTTTGCTCTGTGTGTGGATGCATTTGTTCCTCAGTGCGCTGGGAGTGCTTTGGGATGTCAGTGTTCAGTGCACAGTGGGGACGGGTTTGGTGCTGCTGCCTGCTGCTGGGTACAGCCAGCAGCAGATCAGTGAAGGCACAGCTGGTGAGAGCAAAGCAGTGGGAGCAGGCACTGCCAACTTGGGAGCAGGAGCGGCTGTGTTTTATCCCTGCCATCCCACAGCTGCCTGGTTGGTGTGTGGGCAGTGGGATGCCAGCTGGGAAGTCCTGTGTGGTCCCTGATTTTGTCCCGGGCTGCATGAGGCTGACTGATTTCACAGTTGTACTGTATTCCCAAGGGATGTGGGTGTCCCTGTGGCTTTGTTCTTCTGAGCAGTTGGGCCAGGGCATAAATCCCCTAGGGCAGAGGACGGAGATGCAGAGGTTGGCTTGCTCTGCAGCCTTGCCGTCTGCTGCGGACGGGCCCCGTCCTCTGCACAGTCAGGGCAGCAGGGGAGTGGGTATGGGGAGACCTTGTTCCAGCCCACAGCACTACCTGCCCCGCGGGTCTGCTGCGTGGGAGCTTTGGCAGGGTGGCGATTCCAGCACCGGGAAAGACTGAGATTGCATCAGCCCTCTCCACATGACCAGGAACCTGTCCCCCCCTGCCTCCCGGCGTGTCCTGAGCTAACCACGAGCCAGGGACTCGGTTGTGTCCATCGGGGTGAGGGATGACACCTTCCAGGCAGAGCCCCGGGGCTGCTGCACCCACAGGGGAGGCCATCTGGAGAACAGACCTTCCCCCGTGTGAGTTCAGACTGTCTGTAGCCCTCTGACAATGCAGCCGCGATGCTCCTGTAGCACGGGTCCCAGGTCTGGAAGGCAGCAGCCTGCTGCCGCGGCGAGCCCATCTGCTGCGCATCAGGCGGAGGCTGGCAGGCGGCCGCCGGGGGAGTGCCCCTGCCGGCACGCTGGGCTTGTTTGTGAGCAGGGAGGGGGTCTGGGCAGCGAGTTCAGCATCACGAGTTAGCAGATGTGTTCTGTGAAAACAACCTCATCAGGCTCTCCCTTTCTAGAGCTGAGCATTCTTCATGGCCCTCTCCGTGGGTCTTAAAAGTTAGCGACCAAGCCTGAGCAGATCCCTGCCGCCGGTGTGGCTCAGACCTGGGCTCCGGGCAGGGAGGGGCTGTGTGCTCTCGGTGAGGGCTGTCTGTGCCTTTCTGTCAGTAATCAGCCCAGAACGCCGAGAGAGGAGCTGTGTGACCAGGATTGATTGATGTTTCATGTCTGTATTGTCTTATTTGTACATTAGGAGCTGCTTCTGGTTTCTGTAAACAGGATCCCTGGGAGGAGAGCCTTCCAGTACTCTGCTTGCACTTCACTTTGGACTCTTAATGTGCTCTTAGAGCATCTGTCTTTATTTTTTTTGTCTTGGGATCCACGGGGTGGATGCATACTTATAAGTTTAATAGAGCTTAAGGCTCTTGCTGAGCTGCACTACACTTGAGATACAACTTCATCCCTTGCAATTAAAAGGATATAAACTCAAAAGGGGTTTTGTTTTCTTTTAGTTGTTAAATTAATGCAGACTAATTCCTTTGGCATGAACCTATCACAAGTAACATAAGACAAATTGATCAAATGTAGGCTGTTTAATCTTCCTATTGATGACATTTGGTTTCTGTATTCATGGTGCATCCATAGTTTGCTGTAGGAGCTGCACCAGCTGAGTGCCTCAGTTGGTGCTGAGCTGGATGCTCAGCTGCAGCTGCTGCACTGGTGCAAAAAGGTGAATGAAAAATTAAAGCAAGAGCTCCACATTGTTTCATGGAGCTTGGTTGTTTATTCCAGAGTGACCTGCAGCTCCTATCTGCAGGCAGCCTCCAGCCACCGCTGCTGTGTTCGTGCACATCTCTCATATCCTCAGGCTGGCTTTTTTGGTGCTCTGCTCATGAGTGATGAAGACTTTTCTGTGCTGCCTCTCTACAGATGGTAAGAAATCCATTTGCAGTGTTGCACCTCTGTGTGATCAGCTGGCAGCAGGCATCGTCAAGCTGGTGTCTGCCACTACTTTCTAATGCTACCAGGTGCTAGTGGAGCACATCACCCTGGCTCCCTGACCTGCCAGCTGGAGGGCCAGCTTGCACTAGAAGCTGTGTCCAGAAGCATCAGTACCTTGATAATCACTTTGGGGTTAGTTTTAATGATTTCCTCTTGTTTTCCTGCATCCCTGCCTTGCCTGTTCCATTTCAGTTGTAAGATAAAGCTGGGTTAAGCCTTCATGGGGATTTTTGGGTGCAGTATGCCTCTGTCCTGTTTGTCTTCCCTGAGTAGCCTGCGGAGTATTTTTGATGAGCACAAAGTTGTCTTTTGTTATCTGGTCCAAACCAAACTTAGTTTATGATATATTTTGTTTTGCCTGGAAGGAAACCTGTGGGCAATCTGGTGACTGAGAGGGGTTATGAAATCCCTCACTTGTTCTTTGTAAGACAAGGCCCTGTCAGCTACAGCATGGGGCTTGCTGGGTTGCTGAAGATACTGAGGGCAAGGTGAGACTCCATATATTACTTCAGAATGTCTCCTTATCAGGCTCAAGATCCTGTGCAAGACATCAGTCCAGCTGCTAAGTTAGAGGGAAGTGGAAAACGTTGTCATAGATGTAGCCAGCAGTGGTCCTGAGTGCGTGAGGCCAAAATGAGTTTCTTCTGGGCTTTGCAAACTGAGAGCCTCTGGTGCAGCAGAGGGGCACTGCCACACTGCAGAGTGGCTGGAAATGCCAGGGGTGATTGTTTCACAGCCTGGCATTTCAGCTTGCACTGGGATCTTTGCAGAAGGGTGCCCCCGGCTAACAGCCCTGTGCACGCTGTGGAATCCTTAGGTGCTGGAAGTCCAGCAGAGAAGGCATTTGTGGTAGAATTAGGTGGTGAATTTAGGGAGGTTTGAACAAACTCCCCCAAAATGAGTTCATTTTAGAAAAGAGAGAACTGGAAAAAGTAACAAAGGACAGACTGTGCTTGACTACCAGGCTACAAACCTTAGCTTAAGCGTGGAGGAGCAAATTGTCTAGCAGGCTGCTACTATTGTGTGAAGATGGCTTTGAGCCAGACTCACAGATTTGAAACCCCATGAACTTCAGTAGGCCCAGGCCAGTCCTTGGCTTAGATTCATCTCAAACATTGCAAGCACAGAAGAGGCATTTGAACAGTCCCAGCAGCAACTGGGGATGCAGAAGGGGAAGGTTCCTGCACATTCTGTTCACTCTTTGCACACACAGGGTGCTGTTGGTGCCAGTGTGAGCATTTGTCCCCTTGGTCACTCAGGAAGGATTTCAGAGCACCTCTGAAGAGCACTGCAGAGTAGCAGGAAAGGGATGTCTTTGGAAAGTATCCTCAGTGCTTGCATTGCTTGCTACCTGATCTCTCCAGTGAGAAAAGCTTTGAATGGCTTCTCTCATTTTACCTAAATAATGAAACTCCTGCACATTGTCACAACGTTGGGAAGCCAGAGCAGGCTCTGAAGTGCAGCTCCAGCTAGCCCTGACTTCACCCTTTGCCACCTCTCAATGCTTGTTTAGTGTTACCTGGTAAAAACTTGCTGCTGGAAGTC